>NC_071398.1:78220339-78527148 GCF_022682495.2 Desmodus rotundus
GCATGCTTGTAGGCAACAGGAACAAAATCCATTGAAGGTGCTGGAAATGCTTGAGAAAGAGAATACTCGAGAATATACCATCAGAGATAATGGGAGAGAACTGAGAAATCAGCCAAATGAAGGAATTGTTTGGCCTTTACAAGGACATGAGAAGCCTCCTCTCAAATAGGCAGAAAGGATAAAAGGCATGAGTCATAATTACATACAGACTCTTAATTAAGGTTGGCAAGGTAATGCAGGAGAGTTCCTGTGCATTTTATCAATAAGATGGAAACAAGGTTACATGTCCAATAATGGGGTGGTGCAGCAGAACAACAGGCTGCTGGCAATTTTAGAGATATTATTCTTTACTGGCTAAACTTTTGCTTCCCTGCATTGCTTCCTGGGGGTTCTGTCTTTAGCTACCCTCTCTTCGTTACTGCATTTCAGAAAGCTGTAACCTATCTCTGCAACCACCTATGGGCTGGTAACTCCCAATCTATGTCTGTATCCTAAACACTCTCTGGAGCTTCACGTGTCCAGCTACGTGTGATCCAGCTGCCTATGCAACCTATCCCCAGGATATTCCACAGGTTAAATTGAACAGGAGCTCAGTATCCTCAGGACTGAAGCTCTTGATTGATCTTAAGTAACTTAGCTAACGGTCGCGATATGTTTCCAGTTGCCCAAGCCAACGGGTACACATCTTCATCTCTCTCTCTGTCTCCCTCTCTCCAAATGTGTGTTTGTATATGTGTATGTGTGTAGGAAAGTATTTAAAAGAATAGAAACATACTTTTTGTGTATTATGTTTTGTTTTTCACTTAATAATGTGATCATTTTATCATGCCAATAAATACTTTTCTACATTTTTAGTGGTTGGATACATTATATCCTACACATGTGCTATATTCTACTGTCTTATTGAAAACTCTGTTTGTTTTCTTTTCTGTTATACATAGCACATTATATATTATTGTCCTGGCTGGGTAGCTCAGTTGGTTAGAGCCTCATCCCCACACACCAAGGTTTTGAGTTCGATCCCCAGTCAGGGCACATACAAGAACCAACCAATGAATGCATAAACAGGTGAAACAACAAGTCAGTGTTTCTCTCTCTCTCCCTCCTTTTTCTCTCTCTAAAATGAATAAAAAACTTTAAAAATAGTAAATTACAGGTTATAAAAATATATTTGTACATATCTTTTATTTCCTTTAGATTGAATACTTGGAACTCAACATGGAGGGCCAAGAAGTATGCACGTTTGAAAAGCTTTTAATACATGTTGCCAAACTGGCCTTCCAGAAAAATTGTACCAGAAGTATCTGGTAACATTCATTTGCCTGTACCTTTGAATAATATTATTTTTAATTTTTGCTGATTTAACAAACTGTGTCTGACCCTCCAACTCTCAGTCCCTGACTTTTCGCTAAGTCCTTCATCATTCCCTTCTGAGTATTCCCACAACTTCCCTGGGATACACAACTCGCTTTTGAAAGATAGAGGGGAAGGTGCCACAAAATTTCTCATAGGAGTAATTCTCAATCTCCTACACTTTCCCTAAGCCTCTAGCCCCATTTTTTTAAACATTGGATTTATTGAGGTGACATTTGTTAATAAAATTACATAGGTTTCAGGGTACAATTCTATAATACATCATCTGTATATTGTATTGTGTACTCGCCACCCCAAGTCGGGTCTCCTTCCATCACCGTTCATCCCCTCTTTACCCTCTCCTGCCGCCCCCACTCCCCTCTGAGCCCTGCCTTTGCTACTCCTGTGCACAGTGGTTTCTTTTCTGTGATTCTTCAGTATCTTCCCTACCTTCCTCTTTTCTTAAATTTCTATCTCTGAGAGGTCATTTGTGCTCTCCCTTCTTGTTAGGGCTGGCCCTCCAAAAGCACTCCTGTTCCTTCTCCCCCTCCCCTAGAGCTTCTCTCTGTGGCGGCACCATCTCCCACTAACAGAGCAGTAATGTCTTCCCTTTGGCAACAAACGTACTTAAATCTCTCTTATACAAGAAAAAAAAAAAAGAATTCCATCACCCTTTACTTTCTCAAAACACTACTTTCTTTTTTTTCTTCCTGTACCATTAAATTTCTGGTAATTTAACAAAAGGAGTAATCAAGAAGTATCTGTTGAGCCCTGGCTGGTGTGGCTCAGTGGGTTGAGCGCCAGCCTATGAACCAAAACGTCACAGGTTTGATTCCCAGTCAGGACACATGCCTGGGTGGCGAGCTGGGTCCCCAGTTGGGGGCATGCAAGAGGCAACTGATTAATGTATCTCTCACACATCAATGTTTCTCTCCCTCTCTCTTTCCCTCCCTTCCCCTCTCTCTAAAAATAAATAACATCTTTTTAAAAACTGTTTAAAAAAAAAGTGTTTATTGACTCTCATTAACCTCTCTGTATCCTAGCCCCGCTGTCCCAAGCAACCTCAAAGCCATAGTGGAAGTCTGGGTCTCTGCTCTCTTCCTCACTTCTTTGCCACTACTGACTCAGGACCATGCCCTCTATCCTGAGGCTGTCTTCTGGCTGCGTAGTTCTGCCCTCTTCTGGTTCTCCTCTCAGAACAGTGTCTGTGAGGCTGCATGCGCTCTAAGTGGTTGTGTGCCCCAAGCCTCATCTCTCTCTTTGGGTTTTCTCACTTACTTCTGTGGCTTCAGTGCTTCCCTTTACATTAATGATGCACAGCCTCTCTCCTGCATTCCAGACCCAAATTATGCAGCTGACTGCTAGACAGCTCTACCTGGATGTGATTCCTTAGATCCACACGTCCTAAACTGAATTTGTCAGCCAACAACGCTGCCCCACAACACACACAGAGAACCTAGTCCCCCTCCGTGTTTCCCAGTTCAGTTAGTGCCGTCACCACACTCCCAGTCATCGTGTTCGAAACCGTAATCTAAGAGCTACCATGTATTGAGTACCTGCTACATACCAGGTGCTTTCCATATGTAATCAAATCCTCAGGCAGCATTACTATTCCCATCGTTATTATGAGGAAACTACTAGAAAGTGGTGGCATTCAATGAGTCTAGTTAGTGCTAAAGCGTCTGCATGGTATTTCACCACTCAGTATTTTCACCACTCCTTCTTGCTCTTTTGTATACATCCAGCCAGTTCCCAGGTCCCTGCCTATCTGCCTCCTGTCTACCTGCCCTACACTAACTCCTTAGGTGAGGCTGTGCCCTTTTTTGCCTGGATATTAGCAAAACCTCTTCAACCATAACTGCCAGATTTTGTTCTAAAGCATAGTTTTAAATATATCACTCCTTGAAAGTAAAAATCATAAATGTCTCTTGGTGCTGAATGAAGTTGAACTGTTCACCTTGGCATCCAAGGCTCTCCACCCTCCAATGCCAGCCTTTCATCCCTCCAGCGCCCTTGTGAACCGTACATTCCATCTAGTTGAGAACAGGTCTCCCACACGCCCTGCTTCCCACCCCACCCCTGTCTTTGTTCTTGCTATTGCTTCCCTTTGTAATTCCCTTTCTTTTTTATCTACTGCCCCTCCCCATTTGTATCTGTTGAGATCATATCCACACTTAAAGCCCAGTTCACAATCTACCTCTTCTATTATAAAACCCTTCCAGCCCCTGGCTGGTGTGGCTCAGTGGACCGAGTGCCGGCCTGAGAACCAAAGGGTCGCTGGTTTATTCTCAGTTGGGACACATGCCTGGGCTGCAGGCCAGGTCCCTGGTGGGGGATGCACGAGAGGCAACCACACATTGGTGTTTCTCTCCCTCTCTTTCTCCCTCCCTTCCCCTCTCTCTAAAATCAAATAAATAAAATCTTAAAAAACCAAACAAACATCCAAATCCTCCAAGGAGACATTGAGTTCTACCTCTTCCAACTCCCACCCTTAGTATTTTTTGCCTTTCTTTATCGTACTTTGCCTTATGTCAGAGAGAGTCTTATAAAAACGTGTGTCTCATCCACTAGTGTCTCATGTTCTCCAGGGTGTGGACTGCTTGGCCATCTTTACATCTCCCGTATTATCCCGACTAGACAGTATCTAAAGCAGGCGTGTGCTGTGCGCCACTGAGTGTGACTGACTTGAACCAGTCAAACCGTCGGTCCATTCTTATCAGTCCTTCAACTCCCGCACTCTAGGCTCCGTCGGGTGAGCTGCTGTGCTGGGTTTCTGAACAAAATCACCTCGTAGGCAGGAGTCATTCCTGCAAGCAGGACCGCCCCTAAGAAGAGAGATTGTTTTTTTTCCACTGGATTCTGACATACATAAACTTGGCTTTTACCCAGTCAGCCTATTGTGAAGGAATACAAAGAAACCATGTTCCCTGCTTTGGAGTCCCGTGGACCTGGGTTCAGGCTCTGGTCTCACCGTTGACTACCTCTGTAACTTGGCACAGTCACTTAATGTCTCGGCGGAGTCTCTGTGAGTTTTGAGAAATCAATATAATGCAAGGAAAGCACCTAGCACAGTGCCTAGCAAAGATTAGAGCTTAATAAATGTTAGGTATTGTAAGAGAAAGAATACATAAAATACATTCAAATGATTTTACCTATGTAAACTTTAATATGAATGTGCCCACCATTTTGGAAATTCACAACAGTGCAGGTTAAATGACACTGCTTGCTTACCTCGGGCCCCTCTCTCCTTCCTCTCTTACCCCCTTGCTCTCCTGTGCGGAGGAGGACGTTGCCATACCAGGGCACGACCACTAGGAGGAGCGTTTGTGCCACAGAAGGAGTTCCAATCCAGCTGGAGGAAAAGTCCGCCTGAGTCTCCAGGCCACATCCCCTTTGGGGCACATTGCTCTATCTACAATGTGCTATTTTATAATGTCACCACTACTATCTCCCTGTGTCCTCATCCTGCTCCTTCTGGCAGACATGGGCTCTCTAATTCTACACTTCCATTCTCTTTTGTCAGACAGCCTGTTCTAAAGGAATGTACCCTGAATGGGAGCTGAGAGACCTGTAGCTCACTCAGCTTTGCCACTAATTAGCTACAAACCTCTCGATTTATTTTTTATTTTTATTACATAAATATTTTTATTTATGTATTTTTATCGAGAGGGCAAGGGAGGAAGAAACAGAGGGAGAGAAACATCAATACGCAAGAAAAACATGTATTGGTTGCCTCTTGCTCACCCCCTACTTGGGACCTGGCTGGCAACCCAGGCATGTGCCCTGATTGGGAACCGAACCAGCGACCTTTTGGTTCGTAGGCCTGGGCTCAATCCATTGAGCCACATCAGCCAGGGCTCGACTTTTTTTTTTAAAGATTTTATTTATTTATTTTTAGAGAGAGGGGAAGGGAAGGAGAGGGAGAGAAACATCAATATGTACTTGCCTCTTGAGCGTCCCCCACTGGGGACTTGGCCCACAACCCAGGCATGTGCCCTGACTGGGAATCCTACTGGCGACCCTTTGATTCACAGGCCAGCACTCAATTCACTGAGCTACTCCAGCCAGGGCTTAACTGCTTAACTTTCTTTAGCATCAGTTTCTTCACCTGTCCTATGGGCCTCACTAGGTTGCTCTAAAAATTAAATATCCTGCCACATATCGATACTATTTATTAACTGTAAAGTGCCAAAGAGCTTATACCTTTGTTTAATCTCGTACTGTGCCGTTTCTCCCTTCTCCTCTCTTTTCAGTGGACATTCTCCATGTCTGTCAACCCTGTGCCTCAGGTCGGAAACCCACTGTTAGGAAGGGACGGCAGAGCACCTTGTTTCCCCTTCTGATAACAAAAAAGAATGTGTTTGAACCATAGCGAGAGGTATTGGAATTCAAGTTATCTGGAATATTTAGAGGGGAAAGGCTGGAGTCTCTTTAAACTCCAGGGAGAAAAAGGAAGAGAGCACCATGAAAGCAGAGATACCTAGAAACGAGCAGAGGGATGGGGTCACTTGCTCCATCATTGGCCAGAGGGAAGGATTAGTATATTTTTGCGAAAAGATTAAGGGAATCAGTGAATGAAAACAATGTATGAAATGTGGTTCCCCTCTAGGGTAAGGTATTTTAAGGCTTGGAGACACTAGGTGGCAGCACAAAGCAGCAAACCAAGAGAGGCGTGCCTCCTCCTGGCTGCTCTGAAAGGAGGGCACCTCCTCTGTATTTCCGACTTTAAGCACCTCTTCCCTTTCTCCGCACATGTTCTTTCAAATGATGACAGTCTCTAATGGTAAAGACATCAGTGCAAGCATGGAAGAGAAAACCTGGGGTGGGGGGGAGATAAATACATATTGCCCAACGGTGTTTTCAGAGCCCCTGGAAGCCCCTGAGAGCAGGTTCCAGCCCTCAAAAAGGTTTAAGAAAGAAAACATTTGGAACACTGCCAGATAGCCCTGGATTAGGTTAAGGAAACATTTAGACAGGACTCCCCAGCCTAGATAGATTGGGGAAAGAACTGGTGGCAGGAATCTTTTTTTTTTAATCAAATTTTTTAAAAATTAGTATTCTGAAAAAACTACTGCCTCCACCGTTCCTAGCTCAGAACTCCTTGCACATCTCTCCTCCGACTTCTCCACAGACAGAGAGCCTGTAGCCTCTCTTAGCATGTAGTTCAACGGAAACTCTCAATATTATCCTTCCATCAAGTATTGATTCTTTGCTAGAGGAAAGAAGTCTCTGCCAAAAGCCAGGGGCCATTGAGTAAACCCTCATCTGAGCCAGGAAACCCTGAAAAGCTACTGGGGCTCTACACAGGGGGTTGATCATGCCATCTTTACCACCATAACGCAAGTCGTGGACGTAGCTCCAGTGGGAAGGTGCCACTTTCTCCTTAGCTTCACTCTGCTTGGTGTTCTAGCTCTGTGACAGCAATCTCCCTGTCTATATCATTGCCATTCTTCCTGCTGTTCTGTTCAACATCTTGTTTTAGCAGCCGTCCATGGATGTGCAACCCCGTCATGCCCCTCCCGATTTCCTTTAGCAAGACTATCTTATCCGGTCTTCCCCGTCTATGGGCTGTGACTCCCTGGTCCTCTCTGTGTCCTCCACATCTCACCTCCTCCCATGCTTTCCTTTTCCTTTCACTGAACTCCTGTAACACTTCCTGTCTTGGTAATAATGAGTAGAAAGCAATTGAAACACATTAAATATCAATGATTATCCTTGCCACTTATAACTATCTGCAGTATTTTACAAGAAATTTCGCATGGTCCTGACCAGTGTGGCTCAGCTGGACGTTGTCCTGCAAAGTGAAGGGCTGCCAGTTCGATTCCCAGTGAGGGCACATGCCTGGGTTGTGGGCCTGGTTCCCAGTTGGGGGCATGTGAGAGGCAACCAATTGATGCTTCTCCCACACATCATGTTTCTCTCCCTCTCTCTGAAAATAAATAAATAAAATCTTTTTGAAATTAAATAAAGAGAAATTTTGCACGTTCATGCCATTCATCCATTCATTAACCAAATATTTACCAAGTGCCCATTATATGCCCAGCACTCCTCTGGGCACTTCCTAGAGAAATAAACCAAATAGGCATGATCCCTGCCTTCTTGAAACTTTCAAGGGAGCTTATGGTTTTCAACTGAAGCCTACGCATCCACTGCTGTGTATTAGAATTTCAGCTAGTTCAACCACTTACCCAAAACAGAAATTCCTTCATCTACGTCTCTGATGTGTGGCCATTCTTAACCTAACATTCTCTATATTTGGTCTTTTCCAGGCATTTGTACATTCTTCATGCCAACTCTAATCTGCTTATTTCCCATTCACTGATTCTTCTCCTGCACCATTAAGTAAATCTGCCCTTCTTCTCACAATGTTCCATTAAATAATTGAAGACAGCCCTGCCTGGTGTGGCTCAGTGGATTGAGTGCTACCCTTCAAAGAGAAAGGAAGCAAAAGGTCTTCTGTTCGATTCCCAGTCAGGGCACATGCCTGGGTTGCTGGCCAGGTCCCCCAGTTGGGGACGTGCAAGAGTCAAACGACTGATGTTTCTCTCCCTCTCTTTCTCCTTCCCTTCCCCCCTCTCTAAAAACTAAATAAATAAAATCTTTTTTTTTAATTAAATTAAAAGAAAGAAAGAATTAATTAAAGACAGATACCATGTCTCAAGCATCCATTGGTTTTTCACAATGCTTTATTTTTGAAGAGTTCCTCTTTTTCAAGAATCATTGTAAGTATTTCCCATGTGTCAGGCACTCATTTAACCTCCCTGCGAGCCCCGTGTGCAGTAAGTAGATTCGCACATTACTGACACGGAGAACAAAGATGACACAGGTGAAGTAACCCGCCAGTGGTCCAATGGCCACACGCCCGGTGTCCGGCAGAGCTGCTCACCATTCTGGCTAATCATCTTCTCAACTCTCTCACATGCCAGTATCTTCGGATGCAACCAGTTAAAAGAGCAATAACAATCTCTGTACATTCTGCAGGTTCAGGCCCTGTCCACTTTTCAAGGACAGCCCAGCTCCGGCCATCTCCTTAATGACGGTTTTCCTGATTCCACAGAACCCCACTTGAGCGTTATCTTTTCCTCTCTCCACAGAATGTCTGTCTCATTTTCTGAGCACCCACCGTATTCCGCTACATGCCAGTATTTGTGCCCTTGCTGCAGGCTGCAATCAGGGCGTGAGCCTCATCCCGCTGTGTTTCCTAGTGCCCTGTACCTAAAGGGGTCCAGCACACACTTATGAACAAATCTTATAATTGGGAGTTCATGTTTTGTCCCTAAATATATAAATGCTTTTCACATCCCTGTTCAATTTCTTGAGTGAATCCCTTCTGACTCTTTGTGGTGTGGGGCTCAGTCCCTGCTCGGTCTGGCACAGCATTTCGTATGGAACAGCCACCAGGAACTGTGTGTATCTCGTTGATTTTGCACAGCAGTCCTGTGAGCCAGGCACGGCTTGTGCTTTATGAAGGAGGAAAGGGAGAGTGAGAGATCCAGTATCCAGACGCAAGATCTCACAGCTAGTAAGTAGCAGAGCTGGGATTGATTCAAAATGACATCTTGCTGACTCCCTTGACTGTGTTGTTTCTGTCACTCTGTTGCTTTTCTAAAGTAAAACATGTACCCCTGCCCTGGCTGCTGTGGCTCAGTGGATTGAGTGCTGGCCTGTAAATCAAGGGGTCGCTGGTTTGACTCCTGGTCGGGGCACATGCCTGGGTTGTGGGCCGGGTCCCCGGTGGGGGGGCGCGTGAGAGGCAGCCACACACTGATGTTTCCCTCTCTTTCTTCCTCCCTTCCCCTCTGTCTAAAAATAAATAAAACCTTTAAAAACAACAACAAAAAAAACTATGTACCCCTGCTGGAGGCCAGGAGTGTTTGGGAAAGTCACCCCACACAGACGGCTGTTGGCAGAGTTGGGGACAACCCGCAGAGGAACAGGCAGGCTGCTGGGAGCCCTTTTAAGTTCTTGGGCAGATTAGAAAATAGCAAAGAGTGATGGTTGAGGGACAGAAGGGAATAAAAGTAAGGAAGACAGGAGGAAACTGTGGGAAGAGGTGGCTCTTTGTGTGTTAAACTCTCTTTCTCCCAACTCCCTTTTGAATGACTCTCATTTCCTCTAAGTCTTTGCTCAAGTTCCACCTTCTCAATCAGGCAGCGCCCTCACTCCCTCACTCTGTTCTACATTTCTTTCGTTTTCTGTGGCAGTTATCATCTTTCACCGGTAACTTGCCTTCTCGCCTTCCTGAGCCTGGCCTGCACCTACCCCTAACCGTGAGCTTCCCAAGAAGCTCCTCTTAAGCACTCCCCCCCCCCCACATTTATGAAAGCCCCTATGACAAATAAGAGAATAAATGTGAAGCTCATAAAATAAATGACTTTTAGATGGAATCAAATTAGCGTTTATGTAAATTTTCATGTCTTTTCCCCAACAGTTCTGCCAAGGTAGCCATGAAACTTAGATTTCAATAATTAGTTCCTAACAGTCACAGGTGGGAGAAACTCAGAAGAGACTAGAGAGAGAGACCAAAAATGAGCTGGGGCTAAGGCAGCCTCAGAGCTGAGACAGTAGAACGGTGGGGCCCGACACAGCCTGTCCCACACCTCCACAGGGGGCTGATCCTCGGAGACCCCCAGAGCCCCAGGCCCTCCCCTCTCCCCATTCCCATCGTCGCAGGCTCCCGAGAATAATGCGGGTCAGGAGCGTAAGTGACCTTTCACACCTCAGACAAACTAAGTTTGTTTTCTCCTTTTCTGTTCAGCCCGCAGCAGGAGGGCGGGGGAAATGGGATGGGCCTTGTCGAACTTTCTCCGGCTACAATACCCTAGAGGAGTTGAAGTGGAGGGAGTAAAGGATCTATTTATTTTGGCTCAGGAAGGACAATGTAAGCAGATGGTCTTTGATGGGATTAGCGGCGTAATCTCCAAGACCCTGGTAAATTGGAAAATGATCCATTATATTCCACGAACCTTTGGCGGCTTCAGCTCCTGGAGAAGGAGGGGCAGGGCCCCGGGCGGAGGGGAGGGGAGCACCTTGTTAGAAAGGACCCCCACCTGGGAGCAGCCAAACCTCGCACAGAGAATTTGGGAAGAAGATTGTTAGCTCTGCGATGGGAGCCCCTCTCTTCTTGAGAGAGCACAAAAATAAGAATTCTCCCTGTGACCTTTCAGAGCTTCTGTTTTCTCCTTTTCTCCCCTTCCTCTCATTTTAACGTGGCGGAGTGTTTTCACTACCATCCCTTGCCCCCAACCCTTTCCATTCCCAGGACACTTAGGGGACTCTTCTTTGATAACTGTATTGGGCCTTCTGCCTTTGGAGGTCAGAAAATTCTTAGAATCCAAATGATATTTCTCCACTGTAATTTCAGTCCATTCCCCACTCCAATGCTACAGCCCAGGAGGACCCCTCCACTCTCCCTAAGCTTGAAATCCAGGCAGAGAAAGAGCCAGGGGGCGGGAGGCTGGGCGAACTGCAAGTGGGAACAGGGACTGGGAAGAGACAGAACTGTGAAAGGGGCGGTAAGGTGTTAATGAATCCCTTTGCTCAGCCCTCCATCCTCGTAACTCACCTCCATCCCCCAGAGCCCAAGCACCTGCCTCTAGGTCTAGGATCCCATCTGGAGAATCCGCTGAGCTGGGGGCATAGGGAGACCCGTTCGGTGTGAGGGGTGGTACAGTAAGAGGCACGGATGCGGTTGGATTATATACGTTGTTTACAGTATGTGTGACATTTTGCAGTCATATATTACTTTGAGGTTTACAAAGAAACTTTGATGTGCAGAATATCATTCAGATCTTGTGACAACTAAGTGAGGAGGGCATTTGAAAAATTGGAAAGCAGGTTTAGAGAAGCTAAGTGACTTACCTAAGGTCATCCAGTTTAAATTTAACATCAATATACTATGAGACCTATTCATGTTGATAAGCCTAAATTTTTCTTCTAACTATTGCACATTTTATTTTTTTATTTATTCATTTCATCATTTAAGCTGTTTCCAAGACTTTATTGTTACAACCATTCTCGAACAAGTATCTAATTGGAATTTTATAAAATTAACTTGGGGGATTTCAAAACCAAACACAAACCGTCAAAACATGCATTTACTCATATGTCGTTGCCACAATTCTCTGAAAAGAAAAATTAAATTAAAAAGTGGGAAGGGGCGGACAGATAGAAAGTCAGCACATGTTACTCAGTTCCAAGTAGAAATTCCAGCCCTGCGAGTGTATTGATTTTAACTGTGAGAGACGTAGCAGGTGGACTGGTGGATGCGCGGGAGGAATTTGACTTGTATAGAATTTTATTTCAGGCTCTTTCAATGCACTGAGGGATGGCTTATTTTATTTTAGTGTCATTTTTTTTAAGTGACACTTTATGTTATATATTGGTTTCTTTGAGGTAACTTGAGGCTGATACAGACTTGGGGACCAGAAAACAGGGAGGCACGGCGGAAAGGGAGCAAACTACAACAACTCCCCACCTTCCAATGTCCCCCACTTTTGACTCCCAAATACGAAGATCACGAAGTTGACATGGGCCCCGGCTGGTGTGGCTCAGTCGGTCGGAGCAGCTGTCCTGTACGCGGGAAGTCTTGGGCTGTCTTCCAGGTCAGGGCACCTACCTAGGTTGCATTTGATCCTCAGTCGGGGTGTGTAAGCGTTGATGTTTCTCTCTCTCTCTCTCTCTCTCTCTCTCTCTCCCCCCCTTCCCCTTTCTCTAAAAGTCAATGAACATGTCCTCTGGTGAGGGTTGAAAGAAAAAAAAGAAGTTGACATGACAGGTCTGAATCAGAAAAAAAGCTACTATTTTGGGGGGTATCTATGAAGGGCCAAGAAGGTGGGTACATTCATTCACTGAGTTTACAACCCAGAGAAGTAGGTTTCCTCTCCTTCCTTTTACCTGTTCAGAAGGGAGGCTTGGAGAATTTAGACAACTGACTCAGAGTCACACAGCCAGGAAGGTGGTGGGGCTGCCATTGCAGACTGTGCTCTTCCCAACGCCTTGCACCCTCCGCTGAGATGTCTGGCCTTCCCGTTGTCTTCTGCCCACACCACCCCGTCTGGCTATTCACATCAGGGTAGGACCCCTCCTGGGAAGCCCTCTTGCTCCCTGTTCCCCTGGGTTTCTCCCACTCCTCACCATCCATCCGCCACAGCTCTTGGCTTTCTCTCAGTTTGGCTCACGTCTTGCCCCAAATTAATATATGATGCTTCCTGATAAAGTCCAAATGTTCTGGGATGATTGACCCACCAGACCTGAGTTACTTCCTACTCTGATTGTCTTTCCACTGGAAGGACTCTGGTAATCCCCAACCCTGTGCTCTTCTTTTATAAAGAACAGTGATGGAGGAAATGACTTGGCGAGCCCTCAGTGGGCCACAGAAGCCCTTCTGCATCAGTGGGTGGATAGGGCAGGAGGGTGGAGGGAGATATTTATTCAGCTGTTCTGAGTGTGAAAATACTACTGATTCTCCTGCCCTGAAACTGAAGTCAGTTGGCTGGACTTATTTAAGGTGCGTGAGCTCTGGGCCCAGCCTGTCTCTCCCTGGAGGAGATTGCAGAGTCCTAGAACGGTTCTGCCTCTAAGTTGCACTTGCTGGGTCCCTCTCTTAGGCACATTTTCTGTGCCCTGAGATGTTACAGCTTTCCCACCAGCCTGCAGGCTCTCCATCCCCTTTCTCTGCTTCTGAGAGCCACAGTCTCGGGAGCCCTCCCCGCGCCCCAGCCCCGGGTCTACAGGTTCCTAATTCTTTGCAGCGTGCGTTACAGGCTATGAGGTTACAGAATTTGGCATCTTTGGAAGAAAAGGGAAGAGGCTCCCAGCTGCTACTTGAACAGGACGGGGTATCAGGGCCTCTAGCCAACACCCTCATGGGCCAGTGGCCTTTCCACCGCCTTTCTCCGTGTCTCTTTTTTCCTTTATCTCTCAGGCCTCCCTCCTCTCTTGTCCACCTCATTCTCGGACCCCTTTCTTCTCTGTCATTTTCCTTCTGCTTGGCTTGCCAGGCTTCCCTCTCACTCCAGCGTCGCCCGGGTATTAATTGCTCAGCGCCCTGGGGCTTCAGTCGGGAGCCACCGACCGCTGGGGCAGCCGCGGGTCCCCCGTCCTCCAGCGCTCTGGGCCGGGACTTGCCCGAGGCCCCGCCGGCGCGGCGGACTCGGAGGCGGCGGCTGCCAGGGCCTCTTTGCGGCCGAGACCACGGACCCTGCGGAGGCCGACGCTGCGAAGTGGCGGGTCCAGTATCGTGCCGGTTCATTTGCCCCGAGGACCGGGGCGGCTGCGGCGGCGGCGGGAGTGGGGCCGGACCCTCCCGCGGACGTTTCGCCCGAGCCGGGCCCGGCGGGCGGGCGGCAGGGTGCCCCGCGCCGGGCTCCACCGCCGGTTCCGCGCTCCCGGTTCCAGGGCTCTTCCGAGCCTCTTCTTTGTTTCCTCGCCTTTCCTATAATTAGTTAAACATTTTTAATGCCTTTGGTGTGTTTCTTTTATTTCATGTAGCGTTATTTTTTCTCCTGTTTTAACATTTATTTCTTTTCAAATGGATTTTGTTTTTACTTTTTCTGTTTCTGATTCTCTCTTTCCCTGTGCTGCCCGCTCAGCTCGGCGGCTCCCCTCGGGCGTCGTTTCCCGTCCTGGGTGCCCGAGGTGGCCGGTGTGCAGCTGGGAGAGGCGCCCACGCCCTCGCTGCTCTGGGCGTTGCCGAGCCGGGACTTGGTGGGAAGCGGGGGCCAAGCGCTGCCACCCCGGAGCACGCAGACAGACACGCGGGACTGCGCGGGCAATTTCAGCCTGACTTGGCCTGGCCCGAGGCCATACGGCGGGACAAATCCGCATTTTACACAGGGAAGCCTCAGGGACAGGGAAGCCTCAGGGACAGGAAACCCTCGCCCTTGAACCACAGGACACAAACACGGGCCTCACAGCCAAGTGAAGGGTGTGAGCCCGCAGCACGCAGATCAACACATTCGGGCCCCACGCACACGCATACAACACTCACAGAGTGTGGGCGTACAGACTATGGACATGTATGTGACTGTAGCACACGCACACCAACCCCCGCTCACATGATTGCACACTGCAAAGGGACAGGAACCTACTTGCACACAGCAGCTCGGGGGCGTTTCAGGGCCAGCCCTAACTCACCCCATCACAGTGGGGACCTTCCAACGAGCACCCGGGCGCGGGCACCGGCAATGGGAAGGGAACCTGCCTGGTCTCACCAGCCGCAGCCGATACAAAACCACCCAGAGTTCAGTACCTCTTCTTGGACCAGGGTTGCAGGGGCTTCAGAGATGGGAAACACTGCCCACTTGTTTAGCTGAGGGATCCAGCCCAAATCCGAGAGCCTGAGCCACAGAAATGAGCATCGGACCTAGAGAGCCCTCTGTGAAGCAGACAGAAGCAGCCACTGCACCCAGAAAACAGCACAGTGTTGAGGATAAGGCAGGCACATGACACGCGTGCCTGTATGTGTTCTGTGCTGCGTGTAGCGCACACAGTGTTGGGGCTTGGCCAGGTGCCCACGTAGAGACCATTATTTTTGTGAAAACGAGCAGAGAAGATGTATACAGTTCCAGGGATAAAAGTAACACATGTATACAAGTGTAGCTACCAATACAAGCCTAGGGAGATGGAAAGCCGAAAATCTCTCTCCAGCTCAGGGGTAGTGTCGTCAGGCTGGCAGGCTAGCCCGAGCCTCTGCGGCAGACATGATGGTTTGGCGTTGTGGGAGCTCCGTGGTGAAGGCTGGTGTGTGGGAGAGCCATATGTGTCTGATATATTGTCAACCCACCGAAAGGGAGGTCTTGGCAACTTCAGGGGAAACTCTGGGGTAAAAGACTGTCTAAACTGCACCCCTGAAGTCCTGGGTCTGGAAAGTGCTGTTGGCGGCAGCAGCACAGGTGGTGGCCAGGCACGCCTGCCTGATGGCGGAGCCTGACTTCAGGCAGGGGCCAGTACACAGAGACAACGCTGCATAAAAACACAGACCGGTTCATGCCACGCTCAGACCTGCTCCGCACACAGACAGCTCCTGACAGCCACTGCGCAAGAGGCAGGAAATGTGTGCTTCCACCTGTCCAACTGGATTGCCAGGGTGATCAATTTTGTAGGAAAGAAGGTGAGGCCAGACATATTTATGTGCACACACAGCTCCGCACGTTGGAGCTCAGTTATCGTACAGGAGAGCCACAGAAGGGGGAAAGTGTACATCTCAAAAGAGAAATGCCAGTGAGTCCTCATCATAGAATGCCAGGCTGCAGAGAGAAGGGGCAGCCCCAGGAGGGAGTCCATCCATTGCCCAAATGACTTCAGCCTAATTTTAATGCAGAGAGATGTGCCTGATGAAGTTCTGAATCTACCAGCCAAAATTCTGAGCTGAGCTGGGGAGAAACAGGCAGAAGTGAGGGCCACATCTTAGGTTTCTAACATGGGATAGAGTATGGCAAGCTTGGTCTCTGGGGCTGGCTGGACATCGGGCTCTGGATCTGACCTGTTCTTGACTGGGTTTCTGGTGCCCGTCAGTGCCTTTCTGTTTCACTCTAACAGGTCTCAGTGGCTGCCCCTCGGTTTCTCTTTCTGCTCTGGTTGTCTTTCACTGCCTCTCAGCTCTTACATTACTCTGTATTACATGGCCACAAGGAAACCCAGGCATACCCAGGAGCTGATGTAAATACAAACACATATCATAGATGCAGGCTCAGTGGTGACTAAGCCCATCCATCTTTCTGGTTTATATATTGTGTTGGCCAAAAAGTTTGTTTAGTTTTTTCTGTAAGATAAAAGACACGTTTTTCACTTCCACCAATAACTGTATTGATTTGGATATTTTGAGTATGTTGGCTATCTCCTGCATGGTATAACATTGATTGCTTTCACCGAATGTCTCAATTTGATCGCTGGCAACTTCAGCTGGCCCACCCGACCATGGACCATCATCCAGAGAGAAATCTCCAGCATGAAACTTTGAAAACCACTTTCGACACGTTCAATCAGTCACAGCACCTTTTCCACGCACTGCACAAATCTTTTTCTGTATTTCAGTTGTGTTTTTACCTTTCTTGAAATAATAAAGCATAATATGCCAAAAATGTTGCATATTTTCTCCCATCTTCGATATTAAAATGGCTACACAAAAATTCACCAATTTTGATAAGTTCTTTTAAAAATACATGCTGAAATGAGACAGCTGTCACAATACCATCTAACGAAATTGTATTGAATGATGTTAAAGACAACTAAGCGATACTAGAGCCATCTTACAGAAAAAAACAAACGAACTTTTTGTCCAACCCAATATATTTATGTGACAGTACATTTTCATTTCTATGTAAAAATCTAAGTACAGCCTTGAAATTCTCTTTCCTTTTAGTCTCTCAGCTGCTGTCTCTTTGAGTGTCTGTCTGTGTGTCCATTTCTCTCAAGGGCCCTTTCCTTTCTTCATTATACCACACAAGGGCAGGCACTTTGGCCCTTGGGCCCTGCCACAGTATTAGAAATCCTTCCTCCCCCCAAGATTGTCTTCTCTGAAGTTCGCCCTAGGAAGGCAAAGGTGGTGGTGTTGTTTTACACAGAGATTGCAAGTGGTACCTGGAGAAAGAGATACTTGAAACTTGACGGAGATACAAGGATGCCTAGGGGATTTGGTGCCAATGAAACAGAGATACTTCCCTAATCCACCTGCTGCTGGGAGCCTCTTCTGATTGGAATGGAGGGAAGGATGTAGATGAGGCTCTGAAGTCCCAGTAGCTGGTTTGTGGCCATCAGGCATCACCAGAAAGCTACCCAACCAGGCAAGGGAAGAGGTACCCAACTCAGTAGGGCAAGTCCCAGGAACAACATGGAGGAAAACCAGTAACTACGCTCAAGGCCCTGGTTCCCAGCTTGCATCTGGTATAAGTAACGTCTGAGTAGAAGCAGGATATAGCAGAAGGGACTCCATCTTTCTAGTGGCAGAGGCTGCAGTTCAGTTGCAGTCATGCAGCTTCTTGTCCCCAGGAGCTACACACTCTCCAGGTGACCAACCAGGTGACTGTCGCCCTGATCAAGGCCCATGTAGCCTCGCTGGAGAGCATTGCTCCAAAAGATCAGGTCATGCTCCTGATAGGCATGCCCCCAGAGGATGAGGCTACCTGCTGCTTGGAGGTGAAGTCCATGGTTCCCTGACCTGTGCTGGGAAAATAAGAAGTCAGACCCCCAAGTTGGCCAAAAAGGGGAAAAAGAAGACTGGTTGGCCCAAGGGGCGGGTGCAGTACAACTGGCACTTTGTAAACGTTGTGCCCACCATTGGCGAGAAGAAGGGCCCCAATGCCAACTCTAAGTCCTTTGTAATCCTGGCTTTCTCTACTAAATCCACTCAGCCCAGTAAAAAAAGGGGGGGAGGGGGAGGCAGTGATTGACTGACTCCTTACAGACCAAGCCACCTGTGGACATGGAACTGGAGATCCCAGGGCTTGACAGACAACAGACAACCCCTGAGGGAAGAGGGCCCCTGTTCAGTCTTGGGGGAGAAGGGAGGGCGGAGTCAGACTTTGCCCACACAATTTGTGCTCACCACATGGTGGTTAGAATGAAGAATAAGCCAAAGCCTGTGCTTGGGCCCCTTAATCGGTTACTGGGTGGTGGAAAGTGGGCAAAGGGGGTGTTAATGTGGGGTGGGCTCTGGAGTCAGCAGGGGCTCCCAGAGTGAACCTGGAGAACTCACAGCTCCACCTCCAGATAAACAGACCCTGGTTTTCTCCAGATCTGGATTCCTTGTACCTCTGTCTGTAAGTTTGAGGCTCTCTCTCTCTGGCTTCTCCACTCCCTTGAACTGTGGGTCTGTCTCTCCCCATCTCTGTGATTGCTTCACAGCTTTTCTGGCTCCATGTCTCTGTTCTCTTGTCTCTGTCTCTCCATTATCCTCACCCTTTATTAATTCAAAGGATTCTTACTGAGCCCCTCCCCACTCTTCCCAGAATAACATTGAGTAAAATGAGATACAACCCGCTGGGAGGTTTTCTCCTGCCCTCCTCCCATTCGCCCCTCCTTCAGGGCTTCAACCCCCTCTTATAATGTCAGATAATTGCTGGTGTGCAGCTCTGAGGAACCAGAGCTGATACCAGGGAAGGAGGAGGTAGAGAAATAAATAATAATCTGCTTCCATTCAGCGGATATAGGTTACCTGATTTGCATATATGCTAATAATGCTATAATTACCCTGCTGTTCTGGCCTATGATCAAGTTCTATAAATACATAGAATAGCAGAGCTAGGCCTGGCAACACTACCCCCAAATTGTAATGTGTGCGTAAGTGTACATGTGCACTTCTGCCCTCTAAATCCAGGCGCCTCTCTCTGTGGAATACATCCCTTACAGATCCTAGCTCTTCTGGCTGTCAGGGAGCCCTCCTCTGTTTTGAGGCAACCCCAAGGGAGGCGGAAAGAGATGTCTGAATGAGAAAATATGCTAGAAAAGTTATTAGTGTTTTTAGGAAAATCAAAGATTTCCCCAAACTATCAAATTCATCATTATCACCTGAATGCCACACTCTCCCTACAGGCCCATGCCTTGGGGGTGCATGTTGGGAGATAAGAAGACACCTTCATCTTCCAGGCCTATTGAGATGTTTAAGAATGTGTTGTCTAGTGGAGAGGAAGTGGACCCCCCTTTTTCAAATCACCCCCAGGCCTTAGTCTCCTAGCACACTCCCCACACTCAGGAGACCAGGGGGACTATGCTGGTGGAATTGTGCACGGTTTTGGGTGATGGTGCAGACGTGGGGAGGAAGCTTTGGAGGAACATAAAAGATGCAATCCACAGCTGTCTGCTTTTAATTATAATTATCCCCTTTCACTTCCTTTCTGGCTAATGAGGGGGGTTTTAATTTTTTCTCTCTTTTCTCTCCCTCTTTCCTTTGCCTAGAATTGAGGAGTGGAGTGAGTTCGGGGCCCTCCTCCCCTTCCTCCCCTATCTCCCCGTTACTGGGAGAAAGGCAGACTCCAGAGGGTGGTGGCAGTATGAAGAGATTTGTAGGAACAAAAGAAGGACAGGTTTGGATTGCTGGACACGTCCCAGAGTTGGAGAGACCCCCCTCCATTCCACTGGCACCCCCTCCCATCAACCCCACAGCTCCCCAGACAAGGAACTCAATGTCTTCCAGCAGTGAGAAAGGAGCTAAAGGGAGCCCTGGTCTAGAGGGAAGGAGGAGGGAAAGGGTGGGGAGCTGGGGGGTGCAAAATTAGTCTCAAAGGGTCTTTATTTCTGAGCTAGTGAAGCAGATGTAATCAAGGGGAGAGCAAAATAATCATAATGGGAGGAATGAGGGGAGGGGGAAGCTGAGGCTAGAATTGGGGGACTGGGCCAGGACGGGGCTGAGGATTGGGGGGCAGGGAGCCTTGAGTGGGGGCAATCTGTTGCCTTCTCTCACCTCCCCAAAGTCTTCCTACTTTAGAGTGAAGAAAGAAGGATCAGGTCTCCAGACTCTGGCCTTGGCCCTCAGAACCGCTTTCAGAGCTTCGGGAAGGCCAGACCAGAAGGTGGCTGGGAAGGCACCAGGGAGCAAGAGAGCCCCCGGCCCCAGTTTAGGAGGTGGTGTTGAGAGGGAAGACTGAAAGCAGTGGGGGAGGGTAAGATAGGGGAGCCAGCAGAGACTCAAGTGGCCTCCAGGTCTGTGGGACAAAAGTTGGAAGGAGATTTGTGTATGAGAGAGGAGGGGAGGGGGCTTTGGAGAAGGGGGGGCTTTGACAATGAACTTGAGACAAACTTCATTAGCATGCAGGCCTGCTGTCTGTCACATCGAGCTCAGACTGAGTTCCCATGCAGGCCAGGAAGAGTGGGAGGGAGAAAAAGGGAGGGCTGAGGGTGGGGGAGAGAGACAGACAAGAGACCGGACCATTGTACCATCCTGGGCCCCCGTTTCCACCAAATATCAGACCCGGCCTTGGAAACCACCCCCCAACTTGCTCTCCCTCCTCTAAGAACAAGATAATTTATCTCCCACTTTGATTCTGTGGTCCCACCCCTCCTTTTCTCTTGTCTAGACCCCTTCATCGCCGCCCTCTACCTTGTTCCCGCACTGGAGCCTTCATCTTCCATTGTCACTGTACCCTTCATAACTAAGATCTCCATTGGTGATAGTTGAGCTGACAGGGACAGGGAGTGGAAGGAGGTTTGGGAAGGAGGGACTAGAACACCTTGAACCTCCAAATGGCAAGTTTTGCCCTCCATCCGTCTTTATCAATTCCACTCCCCAACGACACACACAGAGCATGAAATCATGCTCTCAAGTTCCAAAGTGAATTAGAACTGAAAGGAGACCAGGGACAGGGGTATTTCTGTTGCACCCTTTCTCTGGCTTCCTCTGGGGATGAGGGTGGCTGGGAGGAACAATAGCTTCCTTCAGCTCCTTATCCTGACTCAGGTTAGAAAAGGCAGAGGGAGGAGGTAGAACACAGTAGAGATGACAAAGACCCCTTCCCACACAGGCATGAGAAGAAAGGAGGAGGGGGGCTCATCAGAGTGGGTTGTTATTTTGGTCATGGTAGTGGTGTCTCCAGACAGGGGCAGCACCCCCTTTTTGCTGCCTTTCCAGGGAGAGCAGCAAAAGAAAGAAAGAGGCAAGCGAAATTCCTGAATGGAGAGACAGATGCTACGTCATCATCCGAGCTGCATCCTCCCCTCCACAAGAGGCTAGGAGCTGGGGAGAGAGACGCAGTCCGGCAGCAGGGGCCACTGAGCAGTCTCTCCTCACAGGAGCCCGGTAAGTCCATTCTGGGGAGTCTCAACCCCCTCAGACACCTGGGCTGGGGGTGGGAAAGGATCTCCTAAAATCACTCAGGGCGCCCTAACCTTCCTACTTTGCCTACTGACTAATGGAGGCGGGTAATGATCACAGAAAAGAAAGGCTGATAAAAGGTTTAAGGAGTGACCAAAAGGGATGAGGCATGTGTGTGGAGGAGTAGTTGCAGAGTGGGGTCTCACCTCCTGCTTCCCCGGCATCCACCTGGCCGCTAAGGCAGTGTGTCCTGGCCAGCTACCCCAGAGCTCCTGTTGGTCCCCCTCCTTCCCCTCTCCCCTGGCCAACTGGGAGACAGCTCACTAAGTTTGTCAATGGGATTCAGGGGGGCTTTAGGGTCATGGTACTACTTATCCTATTAATCCACCCCCTCCTTCTCTGTACAAGACAGGGTCAACATCTTAATGCTTACACCAGAGGAGAGACAGGAAGGCAGATTGTAGTGGGGATGGGAGGGAAGAGAAAATGGTTCTGCATTTGGACTCCTGACCTTCTTCCCTCACTGGCTGTTATTCCTCTCTGCCCCGGAGACCTCAGGTTTTAGGGGAGGACTAAGTCTGAGGGACTGTGGGGATGGGAAGAAAAGAGCCACATTTCCAAAACTGTGGAGGCCAGAGTTTTTTAAAAATTGAAAAACATTTTACGGGAATTAAATTAATTTCATTCCTTTCTTCCCTGCTTTTTCATGAACTGGCAGGTGGGAAAGGAGCTGAGGTTTTGGGAAGACAAACTGAGGTTCTAGAAGGGGGAGAACCCGACTCTACCCCTCATCCGATCCATAGGATAGTGTGGGTTTTTTTTATAAATTTCTTGTTTTTTTAAAGAAAAGCCAGAGAATATAGAAAGAAGGCACTCTTCTCACCCCTAGCTCCCACCCACACTGTGCTTTCTGGGAGACCGGTGGGGACCATTGTGGGGCAGTGGAGGCCGGAGGCGAGCAGACTATTTCTGGTACCTCAGAGGCCAGAGTTCTGTGGGAGGCTGAAGCTGTCGGACACCAAACATGCACATTTGTTCCATGCCTCCTGGGCTGCGGTCCTTGTCACCGCGTTCCCCTGGGCATTGTGCAGGGGTGTGTGTGCCAGGGTGGAGATCAGTGAGGAGAGGTACAGTTGCTCCAGGGATCCCATGATTCATTGTGATTTGAGTGGAGGAAGGAGCCAGAGGATCCCCAGTGTGCTGTGTTTATCTTCCAGCAAGTCTGCAAGTTGGGAGGTAGCGCCGCTCTCCTCTTTGCTATGAAGACAATTTATGGACTAGATGGGCTAGCAGAGGCTGGGGGTCAAGTGGGTATTCGCGGGGGTTAGAAGAGTGGAGGGGGCATTGAAAGCTTGGATTTAAGGCTTGTCCCTGCTCCCCAGCTCTCCTTCTCTGATTTCCTCTGCATTTAGTCATGTTATCTTCTTAACTTATCAAAGAAGAAAAGAAAAATGGTTCTGCATTTGGACTCCTGACCTTCTTCCCTCACTGGCTCTTATTCCTCTCTGCCCCAGAGACCTCAGGTTTTAGGGGAGGACTAAGTCTGAGGGACTGTGGGGATGGGAAGAAAGGAGCCACATTTCCAAAACTGTGGAGGCCAGAGTTTTTTAAAAATCCAAAAACATTTTACAGGAATTATACTAATTTCATTCCTTATGAAATTAAGAAGGAGAAGAAGAATTAGTTGTGGAATTGAGTTTTAGGTAGAAGGGGGCACTGACTCATTCTGGCGCGCGTGCACACACACACACACACACACACACACCCCTCTCAGTATTTTAGCTGGGTTACCTGTGGTGTATATGTCATTCCCTTAAATCAGAATTTAGCCTGAAAGCAAAATATTCGGAAAGTAAGACTATAAAATATTGAGACTGCGTTCCATACTCAACATTAAATTTTTTTTAATAAACTGCTTTGTATTCACACTGTTTGTGCGTGTGAAAAAGAGGAGAAGAAGAGAGGCAGACAACTGATAGGTATGAGCTGTGTCTTCACAGCTCCTTGGTGATCCGCACGGATAGATGCTAGGTAAAGAGGTCAGGACAGAGATGGGGGCAGGGAGCCAGAGACGTAGCACGATGGACAATATCTCAACGGCATAACACTTTACAATTCACCGTGCAGTTAGATCTAGACAGACAGAGATACATCCCTGACCCCAGATCTTCCTTCTGCCTCCATCACGATTTCTGGTAGGCCATGAGCAGCAGAAATCTGGGAGGAGATCAGCCCACTGGGCAGAAAATTATTCCTGTAGGTTTAAGTCAGAAGGGCCACAGCACCTCCACAGGCTGAATTCAAACCCCTGGGCCCTAAGGTTTTGGATGCAAGTGGAGGGAGGCTGTGAGGACGGGGCTGAGTCAGAGTCCTCCAGGCAAGATGGAGCTGGAGCTGGAGAGACTCTGGCCAGGGACCTTGCCCTCCTCACATGTCTAGGCTTTTCTCGCTTGGCTACGTACCTGTGCAGTCTCAGGCTCTGGCAACTGAAGAGGGGAACCTAGACCGTCTTGGTCCTAAAAACGTAAGACTAGGAGAAAAGGAGGTAGTGAGAGAACGACAGGGAGACCGGAGGGTGTTAGGGAGAGAAGGCTGGTGCCACCAGAGGGCTTTAACCTTTGCGTTCTCCTCCTTGACAGGGCTGGGCATCCAAGAAGAAGTCTCGTTGTTTCTGGTGTCATCGTAGGTGGCCACCTTCGAATTTCGGGTATTTCTTTTCTTTTCTTTTTTCTTTTTTCTTTTTTTTAATGATGGTGTTGGCATGGGAGAAAAGGAAAGCTGGCCCTGCATCACCTGCATTTTTTCCTGTACCCCATTCCCTGTTTCTTCTAGCTTTCAGCCCTGATTTTGGTCTACTCTGATTGTAGTGAGACCTGTCTAGTCACCAGTATCGGGGTTGGAACAAGGTGGCTTAGGAACGAAAGGCCGCCCTGCAGCCAGGTCTGTGTAAGAGAGAAGCATTGGATACAGGGAACCCTTTTCCCCTTCTCGCACAGGATTCCGAGGGCAGAGATGGAAGCCAGTTGACCTGGGGGAGGTGGTTGGTTGCAGAAGGGAGGAGAGATATCTGTTCATGGCTGACAGAGGTGAGAAAGGAGAGGAGTGTGGGTCGTGGTGGCTGGGTACCTGGGGAGCTGAAACCACTGTGAGTGGGTGTGTGTGCCAGGGCGTAAGCCTCGGGAGGTGGTCCTGCTAGAATTATCTGTTGAGATGTCATCACATCTTTCTTAGCTGATAGTTTGTGTGTGTGCACACGTGTGTGTGTCTGCATGCACAGCACCCTCACACACCCATGCTTTTGCCTCTCAAGGAGACCATTTGCTGATAGCCCGAGGCTTTACCGTCTCTGTCACCTTGTTCTCACTTCCCTGACTCCATAGGGCTCTTAGGCAAGTGCACAGATTGTGGGTTCAAAGACAATTGGGAGCAGACAGGGGAGGCAATTTTACACAGGCCTGAAGAATTCTCAAGCTAGCCTCTCAACAGCAGGAAAAAACATTCTCCTGCGGAGGGGGGAGTGGTGTCTCCGGGAACAAAATCTTTTGATTATGTCTCCATACCCTCTAATTTCATCTGCCCATGTGGAGATTTAAAAATGTATAAATTTTTCATAACTTCATCATTTTTAATGCCAATTCTTACTTTTATTGGTCACTATTTCTTAGACAATGCAAATATGCTATAGCAAAAGAATAATGTATGATAATGCCTATAGTAGTGATGCACTTATAAGACAGAATAAATACTTGAACCCACCCTCCTCCAAATGCAGCTTTCGTCTGTATCATTAAGGAAATTAACCTGATAATTAAAATAAAGAAAAAATATGCTTTTTATTTAATTACTTGACTATTTCAAGAGAGGGACTTAATGTCAATGTGTATTTTGGAAACCAAATTATAAATATGTGTCCAATAGCTGCATCTGAGGTCACGATTTAGACTGTTCTTCTATCTGTGGGCCTCTTCAGGCACAAAGATGACCGGCAGGCAGGCGCAAGGATCGGAGGGACGGGGTGGGGATGGCCGCTGGCAAAGAATGTGTTCTCCTAGGCTGAGACAGTTACTGACTCAGACCAGCGCCAGGAATGTGGGGTGCTCTCCTCAGAGTGCCCCAAAATCTCCCTGGGAGGACTTGGGGTGGGTTCTGCAGACTATCCCTCCGTAGAATACCACAGTGGCCTGCGCCGTGTGCGGGAAGCAGAGGAAGAAAGGGCTCCAAAGGAGGCCTTTCTAGGGAGACCGAGGCTGGTGTGCCAAGCACAGGGGGGACCTAACATACCCATTTTGCAACTTATAGGCCTGCTGTATGCAATTCTAGGTGGCAGAAGGGTCTCTTCTGGTCTAAGGAACTGCCTTACAGTCACTAACACAGGACACACTATAGACAAAACCTCCCCCCTTCCTCTCACACACCCACCACAGATCGCACGGGGCACACACTTTGTCAGTCCCCCCTGCACTCATAATTCGCTCACCTTTCATGATGACAATTTGAATGTATGTGAAATTGCCTCTGCCCTTGAGGGCTTGTCTCATTTGCTACCTGAAGTAGTTTCGTTTTTGCAACTGGAGCAACATGGTTTAATACACAAACCGACCCCGTGAACATGATGGCGGGCAGTTTTCTGCTTCCTTCCTGTCTTACCTCCCCATCTCCACTGGGATGAAGACAGATGCCCCGCTCACCTTCATCCCTGAGCAGAAGTGGTGAGAGGATGGTTGTCAACTTTTGTCCACCCAGACAAAGCCAAACAGTGACTTTGTCAGGAATCTGGATGGAGAGGGGGGTTCCAGCAGATAGTACCAGGGCAATTTAGATTAACCTCCATTTTCTTTTGTGGGGGCCTCCTTAAATTTGGACTCTCTGCTTAGGCTGAGGTACCTGTGTAGAACCCAAAGCTACAATGAGAGGCAGGGGGATCTAGCTCTTTATTGAGCTACTTGGGGAAATTTAGATATGTGCCCATTTCCTTTCTGACCTTGGTTTTGAGGAAGTCCAGTTTAGTCTAATTTGGCCAGTCGGGGTGGGGATGGGGGTGGGTCTCTGCTGGGCAAGGAGACTTTTCTATTCTCCCCCTCCCCAACAAAAATATAGCAATGTCTGGAACAGAAGGGGGTTCATGCCGATCCCAGCTGTCTCCTGCTACATTGTCTGAATGGCACAGGCCAGGTATAGGGCTGTGGGAGTAAGGCTGGGCCCCACAGAGGGCAGGAGAATTGATAGGAAATTGGTGACAGAGAAGAAAGGGGACAATGTTAGCTAGCAGGACAACCAGCTCTTTCCCACAAGCTGGCCCCGGCCTATCAGGCACTGGGTCAGGGGAGGAAGAAGAGGGAGAAAGGTTCACTTAAGCTGCTTTTAAAGGATCTTGTGGGAGGGCAAATGGGGAAATCTTTGTAGGGGAAGTTGTTGGTGGGTCTGGAGAAGTATAGACCCTACTTAGAATTGCTGGGATGTCTAGAGATTGTTTGGTATCCTATAAAGGGTTGTGAGGTGCTATATTGAGACATATCTGAGGAGGTTTGTAGGCACAAAGAGGAAAGGCAGAGGGGTTTATAGTTCCTCTGGGGCCTGGTATGAGGGCTGCACTTAGAGAATGCATTTAGCAGCATCCCAGTAGAGGAGACCTACCTGTGAGAGTGTTTGGGGAAGTTTCCGCCTTTCTACGACTGAGCTGGAGCAACAGGGACCCGGATACTCCTCCAGTATTCCATTCGGAGCTGTAAGTGGGAGGGGTGGGAGGAAACAAAGTAAGGAGTAGACACGTTGCCTCTTTCTTTCCCTCCCCACCACGGTCCCTGCGCTTCCAGTTCTGGGTCTAAGGGCCCTGAGTTGCTGTGGAGGCTGACACAGGGGAAAAGCTGCACCAGGCTCAGCCCTGAGGATGTCCCAGACTGGGGAAATCAGGCAGCTCCATACTGGTGGGGAAACACATGGTCCCTGGACTTTTTCCGATTTTGAAGTGTCCTCCACCTCACAATCATGCAGCAATTACTCAGACATTCTCCAATCTTTGAGGAAAGCACCAAATGAAACCTAGGGGCCATTGGCTTGTATCTAACTAAGGTGAATGGCATTCAGGCTGGGCTTTGTCCTAGACTGTGCAGAGATGGGACTCTGGGGCACATTAAACAATCTGGCCAGGTCCTGTGGCCAAACCAGGGGTACCCAAACCAGGGGTACCCCTGAGTGCAGTCCTGTTGTAGTGTTCAAAGAGCCCTGGTGATGTTAAGCCCATATTAAGCAGACAGACAGACTCTGGGTTTCTAAACCGTAAGGTTTTTGTTTTTGTTTAAGAAAAGGGGCCTAGAGTAGATTCGAACTGCTCCCTGGCAGGCACAGCGGCTCAGCTAGGCCACGGCAGCTGGCTTTCAGAGCTCTGCCAAGCCTCTAGGCCGACAATCGGAATCCTGCCTGTGGCCGGCTTTTGCCACCCTGGGTTGGGACGCGGTTTATTCGGCTCCGAATCTCCTGGCCAGTTCGGGAAAGGCCGAAACCTGAAACCTTGGTGGAGAGTGATCTTTCTCCGGGTTACCTCAGCTCTCAGACACGCGGAGATGGAACAGGGCTGGGGGCCCAGGGTTGGGGGAGGAAGACATACAGGGTAAGGGAAGGAAAGGAAGGTGCTAAAGAGGGCCCCCATGGATGAATCGAAATCTGCGAGTGTTGCCTGGGCTAATGCCAGCTGCGATGCTCCTTCGGCCTCCCCCACCTGGAACTTCGGCGCTGTGAACAGGTTCAAGAGGTATTCCCATTTCTGCACGACGAACAAGGAGGCCCAAGCTTCTCTCGGACTCCACGTCTCCCAGTAGGAGTCTCAAACTTCCAGAATCCTTCCCTCACTGTTTTGGGTTGAAAACCAGCAAGAAAGGTTCCCTCCTGTCCTAAAAGATTAGGATCACTGTCTGGGAGGAATCAGAACCCGAGAAGTACAAAGAATATCCTAACGAGAGGAGGCAGTTAGGGATAGAGTCTCCATCATTTAGCTGTCTTTTCCATCCTCGTGCAGTATACCTAGGGCCAGAATGGAAAATGTAGAATCCTCAAAAAGAGTGAGGTTGGGTATCAAAGCCGCAAACGGCAATGGACTGGGTGGAGATGGCAGGAGGGTGTGGGGGATGAGTGAGGCAGCAAGAGGTTGGGAATCAGCACACAGACATAGTAGTTCCTCCCCACCCCACCCCCCACCCATTCTCCCGGGGTGGGGTGCCCCAATTGCGCGCTTCAGCTCAAACAGGGCAGGGGAGGGGCGGGGCCAGAGGGGGCAACAAGGCGGTGACGTCAGACTCAGTGAAGCCAATCAGAGGATGGCCTAGGGAGGGAGCACGAAAGGATGAATGAAAAGTCCGGAGCCGGAGCGCGCCGGGGCCAGAGCCGCGGCAGAGGCTGAGAAGGGAGCTGGGGAGGTGAGACCCATTCTACCCCGCTCGCCTCTGCACAGCAGAGGCTGAGATTCGGATGGGCACATCCGCCCTGGCCCTGCTGAGCCCTGGCACCCAGAACCCAGGGCCATGGAGCTCCGTGGGTGGGAAGGGCCCGAGAGGACAGCGTCTGGGAGCGCGGATAGGCGCCTTAGGCTCGATGTAAGTGGCCTGGCCGGCTCAAGGCCCGAGGGGGCCGAGCGCCTCGGGATCCAGAGTGCCTGTGCGTCTGCCACGAGAGGCCGGCCGAGCCCCACTTCTTCCTCGGGGCTCCCGGGACCTTCTGGACGATTCTTGTTCCCGATCAGAAGCGTCGCCAACCCCTAGGGAACCGCTCGCCTAGAACCCCCGGCCATTTTCACTGCCCTGGGTAATCGTTGGAGCCGTTTCTCTGGGGAGTCCTGCAGGGCCTGGGACTCCGCTCACCTAACCCCGCCCGCCCTCCACTTTTCTTCCCGCACTTCATCTCTCGGGAGCTGTCCCGAATCCCTTCTCCGGCAGGGTCTTGCCCACCCCCACCCCCTTCCCTCCTGGAGAGTCTTGCTTGGAAGTCTCTGGGCTGCCTTCCACCCCACCCCCACCGGCTTCCCTCTCTGAGTTGCCGGGATTTCCCTGTTTCCTACTGGGGTGCCTCCGGGGCTTTACCCCCGGGTTTCGCTGCCAGCTCGCCCTTAGTCGGCTGCGGGATCCAGCCCTTTCCGCTGCACGAACTCCGCTCCGTCTCCCCCGCCTTCGCGAGTTGGGAGAGTTGGCGGGGCGCCCCGAGCCTCCCACTACGCCCCCTCACAGAGGGTCTCGGGCTCCGCCTAAGGCCAAGGCTCGGTCTGGCGGGTGCGCCCTAGGTCTCCAGGGGAGGGCGGTGGAGACCCGGTGAGGTTGGGAGGCCTCGCCTCGGCGCCTGCTGCCTTCCCGGGTGGCTCGAAAACCGGCGAGTCCCTCCTCCCCAGGACCAGCGGAACTCCCACTCCGGTTCGAATGGGGGGCGGGAAACGCGGCGTTGGAAGCTTTGGGGTCCAGGACCCGGGCGATCCCCGGACTTCGACGCCGCCGGCCGTCACAACCTTTCCACACCCTTTTCGGTCTCTGCCGTGTCTGTATCCTTGTGCCTCTTGAGTCTTTCGAAAAGTCTCGACTCTGTTTTCCTCTCCGCCCCCCACCTCCATCCTTGTACCCTCCCCCAACCCTCACCGGCGGGCCACCCGGAGGCGGCGGCCGAGAGGCTGCTTGGAAGAGGCGGCGGCGGCCAGGAGGCGGGGTTGGTTGTTATCTTTGGTTATCTAGCTGTATGAGTGGTGTGGAGTCTTCATAAAGCTAGATAACCGAAAGTAAAAATAACCCCATACACTGCGCAGAGGGGCCCCGGGAAAGCGGTCGCATGGGCGGGGGAGGCCTGAGCGGGGGCCTAGAGCCGCGGGGACCCACGGACTGGAGGCGGCGGCAAGAGGACGCGGCGGCCGGCGAGCCGCGAGACCACACAGGTCCGGGCCGATTCCTGCCTCCGCGCAGGTCCGAGTCTCTGTCCCATTTCACTTTTGCTAGGCGCAGTGACACCGCGCTGAGTTGGGAAGCAGAAAAGGGGTCGGTGGCTTCCTCTCGATCTGGGGCCTTTCCTGGCAGTCTGTGGAATGGGTCACTGCTGGGGAAGCTGCTCCAAGGGAGGATGCGTTGAAACCTGGTTGCGGGGTTATTCCGGACAGCACCCGGGGCTCCCTGCCCGGACCTCCTGCCTGGGTTCTGACACACAGTTTCCTGCAGGCTGTCCCCAGCTGTTGCAGTGGTGGGGTCTGAGAACGCTGTGAGGAGGTGACCTGAGAACGCTGGGCTTGGCTTCTATGGCTCTCTGAAGCCATACAGGTCTGTGAGCTGAGAGTGGCAAAGTGGCGACAAGTGGAGACAGGGTTAGAGGTACCGGTCGGGGTTTGCTCAGAAAGAGGACAGGACGGAACAGTTTTGCCCGGTCTGGGCTTTGGGACAAGGGGCGCAGAGTATTTCTCAGCTTTTCATATTCGTTCCTCCTTACAACCCAGGACCTGAGTCGGCCCTCCTGAAAAGCTTCTCATGCCAGCTTTCTCTTCACTAATCCAAGGGGTTGAATTGGGGTCTTTTAGGACACCCCATCTTCCCACCCTTCTCTCTCTCTCTCTCTCTCTCTCTCTCTCTCTCTCTCTCTCTCACATCATCTCCAAGAGCAAATGGCCTTAGAGAGGCCAAACACAAAGGAATTTGTAGCTTAGTATTTATGCTGCCCAAAGAAAGCAAAGAATTAGAGATTAACCAGGGCCATTCTTAAAAGAATCCATTTATCTGGCCTGACCTAAATATTTTAAGCAAAAGAGTGTTTAGGTGCAGTCAAGAGGAACATGGTCTAGAGTCGCTTGGTAAAATAAAAGTAAATGTGGCCAAAGTGGCAGTGGTCTGCTCTGTATTTGTTACCTCTCCCCATCCCATTCCATCCCTCCCGGCATTCCAGGGCGCAGGCGGGGCAGTAAGGAGTGAAAAGAGGACAGGAGAACTGGAAAAAATGATTGTACAGACTCCAGTTTCCAGTATAAATTTAAGAATTCCTCCCAGGAATTTTTCATAGCTAGAAGATTATGATTGAATTATATGTTACGTGGGAGAAATACAGGGGAATCCAAAAGAAAACAATTGTGCTTCAGAGAGCCTAAAGTACATATTTTCTTCCTGCAGAGGTCTGTAGGAAGAAGAAATTAACGACCTATTGCTTTTTCAGCTGTTTGGACTTCTGGAGGTCTTGTTTTTTGAGGCAGGCAGTGCAGACAAGGTTAAGAGGAAAGGGAGCATGTTTGGGGCGGGACTGACAACCCTAAACGCCACACCCTGCTTTCAGGTAACAGTGCTCCGCCTACATGCCTGTCTTTGATCCTCCCACACTGTGAGGGAGCTGGTTTTTGACCCCATTTTACAGATGAGGAACCACAGACTCAAATGAGTTTCTATGTCAGTTATCAGTTTAAAACCCAATGCTGTTTCCACTGCTTTACTTGCCTGTGAGAGGATCTAGAGAGAGTGAGGTGATGAGACTAAACTGGGGTTAAGCTGAGGAGGGTGAGAAGGGGGATCAGTGCATCGGGGAAGAGGGAAGGACCACGAAGACGCCAGGCCTGGTGGTGACCATGGGCTGAAGGGAGTTGGCGTCTGATGAGAAGTACCAAGAAAAATGTCTTTTTTTTGTAACTTCTCATGTCTCTGGTTGGAAACATGGACTTGGGGCCTGCTGAGGCCCATCCACATGAGACTTAGCATCTGTGTGATTAAGCACAAGGGGTCTGTTATGGTCATGGTGTCCCGTTAGCACCTTTGACCAGACTCTCCTTCAGACGGGCTGAAGGAACTGGTGGGTTGAGGGTTAACACTCTAGAAAACAAGTATTGTGCTGGAAAGGGGGGACGGAGCCCGGAAGAGGTGGGGGTGAGGATTTGTGTCTGCCTCGTGTGTGCCTGCAGGTGTATGGATAGGGCTGTAGGAATGGTGGGCGGCTGTGCTTGTGAGCTGTGTGTGGCTGTGTGATGTCAGACACTCAGTGGTACGTAGTTTGGATGTGTGTGATCCAGGGTAGGCAGGAAGCTCTGCTACGCGCTAAGGGTGCCTGGCTACATACAGGTGTAAATCCACTAGAAGAACAGACACTCGGGAATTAGGTGGGGGGTTAACCAAATGGAGACATCACAATGACACCACCGAGTCCTGCCATCTGTCTCCCCCAACCTTCATACAAAGCAGCAGCTCATCCAGTTAAACCCAAGATGAGAACTGATGGAATGGGGTGTAGGAAAGTTGGTTTCAAAAGGGCTGAGAAGGGCCTCACCAGTTACCAGTGAGGAAATTTCTTTCTTTGTATCATAACACGTCTGTCTGTGTCCAAGAATTTTTAGTTCTATTCTTCAGATCTTGCGATATCCATCTATTCCTACTGGGAACAAAATTCTAAGCTGGTTTCTTTCTTTTTTTTTAAAGATTTTATTTATTTCCTTTTAGAGAGAGGGGGAGGGAGGGAGAAAAGGAGGGAGAGAAGCATCGATATGTGAGAGATACATTAATTGGCTGCCTCCTGCACAGCCCGGACCGGGGACCTGGCCAGCAGTCCAAGCACGTGCCCTGACTGGGAATCAAACTGGCGACCCTTCATTTTGACGGCCGGCGCTCAGTCCACTGAGCCACACCAGCCAGGCCTGAGATGGTTTCTTCATACATTTCTGTCCGCAGCCCTTCATCCCAATACCCATTATTGAATTATGAGTCCAGGGGTTCAAAGGCAACTTCTTCCTAAGTATCTGACTCAAGTTTTGCATTATCACTCATACTGTCGTCCGGAGACAAAGTTTCCTGATTCTAGGCACTGAAAGGGTCTTGCTGAAATGTTCTTCCACAATCATCACAACCAGCAAGCCTGGGGAAGGACAAAAATAGAAAGAGCAAATGTGACTGACCCAAGGTCTGTCTTCGGGGGCCATAACTTACTCAGATCTCTGAGCCTCAGCCTGGATGCTTATAGGATGGGGGTAAGAATGTATATACTTGGGTTGATATGCGAAGCAAATAAAGAATTCTATATGGAAGATCCTATAATATGCTAATCATACCTGTGGGTAGAGAGTAATTCTTAGATTACAGAAGGGTTAAAGGCTACAGTTTGGAACGACTCTTTGAAAGCATGTAATTGATCTCAGAATGCAAAAAGGACATGTCTTTGGCATATTCTTGACTGAGAAGCTCAAAGCACTTAAACTTGAGGAAGTTTGTCCTACTTTTATAGCTTTGGGAGTCAAGGAAGGACTCCTGGGACCTGGGTAGGCAGTGTCTGAAGCCTGGGAGAGGACGAACAGTCCTTGGGAAACCTGTTAAGGGAAGAGGCTGGAGTTCATATGGCAGAATGGCCATTGTGTTTTTCTCCTCAATGGATCTTACCACTTGTTTGTAAGAGTACCTATGATTGGTAAACTGACTTACACAGATAGAGATAAGGCATGTGTAAATGACAATTTCAAGTTTATTCCATTAAGCTTCTACAGTTACTAAAAACACAGCTTATTAAATTAAAGGACCAGACCTGGCTGGTGCAGCTCAGTGGATTGAGCACCAGCCTGTGAACCAAAGGGTCGCCAGTTAAATTCCCAGTCAGGGCACATGCCCGGGTTGCCGGCCAAGTCCCCGGTAAGAGGCACATGAGAGGCAACCACACATTGATGTTTCTCTCCCTCTCTTTCTCACTCTCTTCCCCTCTCTCTAAAAATAATTGAATAAAATCTTTAAAGAGAACTTAAAAAAAATATATAAAGGGCCAGTTAGGTAGTAGGTATAATTAACAAACCAGAGACCTGCCTATCAGCATGCAGACTTTTCTTCATTGCTGAGTGACTTGAAAAGGGGTGTTTTCTCTCCTCTTGCCTCCCAGCCCCTACCTCCCCAACCCCCAACTGGATTTCCAAGATTGGTAACCCACCAGAAAAGCACTGGCCCCTGCGTTCTTCATCTGGACATCCTTCTTGAAGTGTGCACTTGCCAAGGTTTGGGAGCTGGAATATTGACACTTATTTCTTCACCTTTCTCATCACCTGATTGACCTTTCCACCTTCTTTCCTTTGCTGTTGACACCTCAGAGATCGTGGGGTATTTTGGCACTGTGTCATCCAGAAGCAGGGTGTGCCAACTTCCCCAGGAGATAAGTGATTTTAGGTTAATCCTGTAACAATCACTGCAGGGAAAGAGGAGACAAAACTATAGAAACATTCTTGGAGCTTTGAGGAGAATGAGACGCAGGGTTATGGAAGGTAAAGGTGAGTGAGTACATACTGAGATAGGAGAGAGGTGAGAGAAAGAGGGAACCCTTCCTTGCTACCCAGGCTCTCCCAGGACTCAGAGTAAAACCCCCCTCCTCCTGCCCTAATCCTCCATTAAGGCTGCACTGAGTTTGTTATGACAGCAGCTGAAGGAAGCTGAATTGCTGTTTGCTGTGCCTGCTAATTGAGCTGAAGGGTTGGAATCTGGACACTGAAAAAGACCATTGTTGCTGTTTACCTTCCACAACCGCCTCCCTGGGACCTTCTGGGTGAATGGGAGAAGCACACCCTTGGGGTCATTGCACCCATTCCCTGTCTCTGCAGTTCATCTCGTTGCCTTGGGGTGGTTTGAGTTTTCACAGCACAGAAAAGACAAGCCCACCACCTGAGTTGGTCTCCAGGCCAACAGGAACTCTAGGAGAGGAGTCACATTCTTGTCCTCTTCCCTGTTCATTCTCTTCTTCAGAGGCCCTGGCTTTGCCTTTTCTTCCACCTGATCAGGATTAACTCCTGCACTTTTTAATTCTGCTTTTTTCCAAGACAGCAATTCTCAACTTGGTTATATGCTAAAATCAGCTGGGAAGCTTTTTAAAAAAAAAAAAACAAATGTTTAGGCCCAGCTCAAGACCAATGAAATCAGAGTATGTGGGAATGAGGCTGAGGCCTCAGTATCATTTAAAAGCTCCCTCAGCATTTCTAATATGCGGGTAGGGTTAAGAACCACTGATATAAGCTTATCTCTCTGCCTGGGACACACACACACACACACACACACACACACACACACGCCCTTTGCTATCTTCCCTCCCTTTCCTACCAAGCTCCTGATATCTATCACACTATCAGGCAGACTGTGTATCTACACCTGTGTATCTTCCTCATCTTGATTTTTGAATTCCTTGTAGGAGCCTTAGAATTTAGGATGGAGTTTAGAGGTCTGTACCCTGTCAACTACCTCAACCTGAGCCCTTCCCCAAGCGCAGGAAATATGACTTCATCTCCCCGTGAATTTCTAAATAGGATCCAGATGAGGACTGAGCTAGTCCTGGACACTTTAGTTATTAGGGGTGATGGGGTGGAGGGTTCAGAGTTCCTATGACGTTTATGCTCTTCCTCCCCTCAAAAGTAGTATTGACAAGTTGGAGGTCCTTAGAGAGGAGAAGCTTTCCTTTTCTTCCAGGAATACATCTGCTCCTTTCCTTACTGTTTCCAAATGTTTCTGCTTCTTCTCTTCCCTTTAGCTTTTCACCTGGGGTGGGTGGGTGCCCCACCACCCTCCCACCTTCTTTCAGCCACACGTGCGTCAGAGCCGCCTCCAGCACCACGGACAGCTCCCGGGCGGTGAGTGAGACGGCTGAGCTGACCCCTGTTGAGAGGGTTAGGAGGGGGTCCTCCCGTCTGCACGGGCCGATATCAAAGACTCTAGCTTTTTAATCGGTAGGAGTTGTTTGCAGGCAACTATGGAGTATCAGGGAGAGGAAAAGGCTGAGGGCAGTTGGCATTCCATCTCCAGGAAATTGGGTTTTTACGCGTTAAGGAGCCTGAATGTAAGAGGCTGCTCCAGCAGTAAAACGGAGAGGGTTAGATTTCAAGAAGGATTTAACTTAAGTTCAGGTGAGATACAGAGTGAAATGACCAGGTAGAGCTAAAGTGAGCTTTAGATGTCATCAGCCCTATATCCCTCATTTTACAGATCCCAAGAGAGTGGAAAAGGTGTGACCAATGTCACTCTGCTGGTTAGTGGAAATGCCAACCCCTGCCAATCCAGGCAACCTCAGGCAACCCCTGCCCGAGTTGGCAGTAGCTGGACTAAAGCTGATAGGGAGAGTTCAAAGGTTGTCCCCCTACAAAAAGGTCACGACACATATCTAGGCATATGAAATGTACATGTCCACACAAGCCAGGAAGGAGTGCGGCTGACTGCTGTCTCTATTTGAGGGGTTTGGAGGGAGAAGCACAGGGGTAGGCATACCTACAGTAGCTGGCAAGCCCATGGGAAGAAAGGCACAGGGGCAGCCATCTGCCAGGGCACAGAGGCCAGTGGATGGCCACAAGGAGTCTCCAGAGGCCAGCAAGAGTCATGCAAACTGGAACAGGGCCTGGGAAAGGCCCTTCTGTGTGCCCCGGCCTGCTCCCCCAACATAGTGAGCCTACAAACAAAGGGGCCATTCTCTCCAGGATTTGATGGCGCCATCTCCGACTGGCAGTGCCAGGTGGTGGGGGCATCAGGGGGTGTCAATCTATTATCTCGCCCCCCCACTCCTAGGTCCTCTGGGGCTGGATGTTGGGGAGGTGGGTGTTCCATGCTATGTTGCCATGGCAACCACTCCAACCCCCACCCCCCTTAAAGCACATAGAGACAGCTTTCACCCTCCCCACTCCCAGGAACGACCTGGGTGTAGTTGGGAACCTTCCCTTGGGAATCCTCTTTCTGATGCACAAGCCATGGTGTGCATAACCATCACCCTCTTTTCAGCAACCAGAACTGAAGGTTGGGAAGCTGGTGCATCCAGTCTCTGGGCAAGGCTGTGCAATTGAGCACAAGTCCGTTGTACTTAACTCTCTCTCCTCCCAAGCTCTCTGCATCCCTTACCTATAGCCAAGGCCATCCTAGGCCTTCTCAGATGAAGCGATGGGGCCTTGCCCTGTGCGTAGTCAGAAGTGAAGGATACCTCCTACCCCAGCAAGCCTCCGGGCTGTGGGAACGAAGAAGATGGGGTCATTCTTGCCACCCTCCATCTGCACCCCTCCGCCATTACTCATTAGGCATTCTGCCTCCTCCTTCCGCTCGTTAAGCCCGATTTGCATAGATTTGCATAATGCAGCTCATTTGCATTCCAGGAGGCTTTTGGTAGGAGCCAGGAAAAAGGGGGAGGGAGGTGGAGAAGAGAAAAAAGGGGAGAGATTTTGTTTTCATCAAAGTGTGTGTGTAGTGGGGGGAGGTGGCAGGAAGAGGACAGAAATAAAAACTCACACTACTTTCTTTCTTCCCTTCTGCCCTCCCTCGGTAAGCTGGGCTCAAATGCCAAAGAAAGATGCCAAGGGGCCGGCTTTTCTGTCCTTTTTTGTCTTGCTTCCTCTGGTCTTGGCTCCCCAGCCTGGCCCCCCACCTTGCTGGGCTCGGGCTCCAGGAAGAAAGGGGCCGGGGCCGGGGCCGGGGCCGGGGCCGGGGCCGGGGCCGGGGCCGGGGCCGGGGTCGGAGCCATGGCTGTGGGAGCGGCTGTGGGGACGCAAGCTGGGCGAGGCTGCCATCTTCGGTTGCCGGCGGAACGGCGTCTGGACAGGTGCGCGCTGAGCGCCCCCCCCCCCCCCCCCCCCCCCCCGGCTGGTGGACACGGAGGGAGGTGAGGTCAACATTCTGGTTGATCAGGAACATTGTTGAGTCTTCCACGAGAGGGGTTGGGGAGCGAGGATGGAGAAAGAAGAAAGGAGGGAGACATGAGGAATGGCACCCCAGAAGAGATGCAAGCCTCCCTCAGGAGAGAGCAGGGGTGGTGGAGAGGCCTCTGCCCTGGGTGTAATTCCAGAGCACCAGCGGTCAGAGGACTGGGGGCTGTGGGTAACGTAAAAAGTACTGGAGGACTCAGAACTGGAAGCATCAGCAGGAGGAGGAAGACAGTATTTTGTGGACACGTAGGATCTCCTGCCATTTTGAGGGTCTCTCTGGGGCCTGTGAAGGGCTGCTGTGCCCTTGAAGTGGCCCTCCAAGTCTTCCCTCCTCAGCCCAGCAGTCTGGCTTCTGTCCGCATAACTCTGGTGAAACTGTGCGCTCTTGGGCCACTCACAGCTTCCTCAGCTGGACCCAACAGCCCTTGCTCGGGCCTGGTGACCTTTGTGGAACATTTCATACTGATATCCAGTCTGCGTTCTCCCTTGGCCTTTAGTTTTCCTTTTATATCCCTGATTGTTCTTTCTGTTCTATCCATCCAGTCCTCTGGGTCAACCAGTTCTCCAACCAAAAGTGTTCCCCAAGGTTCAGCTCTGAGCTCTTTATCCTCCCCCTTTCTTTTCAGGCTCATTCACTTTTATCACTTTCCTGAAGGCTTCCTGGAGGGGGAGCCTTTTAAAGGATAAGTGATAAAAGATAAGGGAATAAAAGGTAAGCAGGGGGTTGCCAGTCTAAGGAGTTTGAGGAATTGGGCAGTGGAGAGTAGACAACATACTTGAAGGCAAGGAAGTAGGGAAGAGCCTGCTGTGTTAGGGAACTAGAGGTGTCCAGCAAAGGGAGCCCGAGCTAGGAGGAGGTAGGAAATGGAGGCAGGAGTTTGGGCATTAAGAGCCTATGTGCTCTGCCAGGGGGACTGGAATTGATGGGTCTACCGGGAAGTTAGTTGACATACTCAGAGATGCTGGGCGCAGGGTATGGCAGGAGACCAGCATATAACCACTCCCAGGAGGGATGAGGACAGCCCCTTCTAGCTGCCCACTGATACACCCAGCCCGATACGTAACTGGATCCTAACTAGTTCTGAATAAATGAAGAAACATATAAAAAACCTGGAAGCTATGTGAGGAAAGGTCTCTGTTTCTCCCCCACTAGAATGCTCCCCTTAAACATATACACACACTACACATGCATGCATACACACACACAGTGGCATTACAGGAAGGAGCTCTTTGGGGTAGAGATGTGGAGAAGCCAAGATTGGTCCAATGAGTACCCTGAGGTCGGGACAGGAGATGGGCTGCTGAGGACTGGAGTGAAGAACAGAGAAGTAGATACAGTCCTGAAAACTTCTGGAAGAGGTAGTGACAGAAGAGGGGAAGGGTATCCAGGAGTGGCCCCAGGCCCTGAGGGGATTCTTCTAGAGAAAGGGGTGAGAGGCTGGAGAGACAGCTGAGGAGATGATGACTGGCCAGGTTGCTGGGCACTGGGGTGCAATGTAAGCAGGAGGTGCTGGCTACACCCCCTTCCCCAGGCCCAGCCTCTGTACAAAGACCTCTCTGTGAGTGGCCATAGAAGTGGTCAGGTGAAGGGGCTTAGCTCCTAGGGGGCCCAGTGGCAGGGGAGAGGAATAGGGTTGGAGGAGGGAAGGCCTGAGGATTGGCTTCAAGCTGTAGCCAGGTCCAGGAAGGAAAACAACCTGAGACCCGGCCTGGGCGTCACAGGCATGGTGGCTCCCACCACCTTCCCGATTCTTCCCAGCTGTAACTCCGCATCCTGCCACACCTCTTCAGCCTCCCTGCCCCAGCCCACACACACACCCTCCCCTCCCGAGCTTCTGAGGCTGTCTCCTCCCTGTCTCTGCTCTTCCCAGAAGAGGGACTGTTTCAGTCCGTCTCCATCTCATGTAAGGCTTCCTCCTCCCGCGAGGGTTGTGTTGGGAGGACGGAAAGACAAGAATGACCAGAGCTAAAAAGGAGTCTCCAGGCCACCTCAGTTTCCGCACCCAATCTTGTCTTCCCCCAGAGGCTTCCCCTGGCCAGCCTGTGTCGCTGATTGCTGGTCTGAAGTGTGGATAGATAGGCCAGCGCCCCTCCCTCCAACCCCTTGTACACACTGTCCCTTCTAGTAAGTGTTTGTGTTGGGGCCTCGGAGTCAGTAGAATGACAGTGGACACAACCTGAGCTTGCAGGTTGCTCACAGATTTGACAGAGGGTCTCTGTCCATGGGCAGGATAACAAAAACATACTCAGTTTTCTTTTCAAATCCTCATCCGAGGATGTTTTATTGATTTTAGAGAGAGAAGAAGGGGGAAAGAGAGACAGAGAAACATAGACGTGAAACATCAGTGGTTGCCTCCCATGTGCCTGCCAACCGGAGAAGAACTAGCATCCCAGGTATGTGCCCTGGTCAGGAATCAAACCCGCACACTTTTTGGTGTGTGGGGATGACGCTCCAACCAACTGACCCACCCAGCCAGGGCAAGGAGGTTTTGCTTTTTGAGTCAAATCGGACAGGCTGGGCAGGACACAAACTCTGGCTTTCCTCCCTTACTAGCAGGTGACCTTAGACAAGTCATTCAACGTTACTAACTTCCTCCCAAGGTTCTCGTGAGAGTCAGATGGGCTGGAGGAAATGAGTTTAGTAAAGTTGCGTGTGAATATTCAGTGGGGGTGGGAGCACTACAGATATGTGAGGACCATCAGGGAAGGCCTCCAGGGTTTAGAAATGAGGGCTGGGGGGGAGAGTGAAGGCACTCGGTGCAGCTCGTGGCAAAGGCTGTCTTGGGAGCATCACCTGGCACTGTGGACTGTTCAAGCATTTTAGCGTTTTGCTGAGACTGGTTTGAGAGGCACATTTTTAACAACTAGGTGGTAGACTCTTTGACCACAGGTTCTTTCTTCCTCAGGAAGAACTTCCCCAGGCCCTGTGTAAATATGCGCAGCAATCCTGGGAAGGAGGCAGGGGAAGTGAAACTCAGCTTCCCCCACTGCCCCAACCCACTCTGCTCTCTCCCTGAAGCCCTCGTCTCAGCTCTCCAGAGACAACTCTAGCCAGACATTGCGGCCTCCACCGAGCATGTGTAATATGGTAGGTACACCAAGCCCTGCCACTTAGGACCCTCTCAAGTTCCTGATCTTGTGGTTCCTCAGCATAGCTCAGGAGTGAGCTAAATTCACACTTATTTAAACCCCTCAGCCCTTGGTCCAGGGAGACTTCGCACAGGAGGGGGCTTTTGTCTCTAAATGGTCGTTCTTTGTTGTACATGCAAGAGGTGGGAGGAAGATTGGATTTGGGCATCATCCCCCACAGGGTAGCAGTGGAGCCTTTAGTTCTGGAGGGAAAGAGCAGGCGGAGGCTGGCATATGGAGGGAGAGCCCTGGGCACGGGGGCATGAGCTTCACCCTGCTGGGGTTATCTTCTTCTGGGTTCATCCATCTGGCACCAACTGGCTTCCTGGCACTGACCTGCAACCAACCAGACTCCTGCTGTTGCCATGGCAATTGGCTGCCATGTTGTACTCATATCTGGATTTTCCCATGGTTTCCTGGAGGATGGCAGATAGGTCTCCGGGGATTTATCCCTTCCTTCTGATATTGATCCATATTAACATATTATTTTTTAAAATAGCCCAAATGGAGACTGGCTATATGTCAAGTTCTGTGCTAAATACTCCTGCCCTGGCTGGTGTGGCTCAGTGGATTGAGTGTCAGCTTGTGAACAGAAAGGTCATCAGTTCGATTCCTGGTCGGGGCACATGCCTGGGTTGTGGGCCAGGTGCCCAGTTGGGGGTGTGCGAGAGGCAAATAACTGATTGATGTTTCTCTCACACATCATTGATTCTCTTCCTTTCTTTCTCTGTCCCTTTCCTTCTCTCTAAAAGTAAATAAATAAAATTAAAAAATACTACCTAGGTGTTATTTAACAGGGTTAAGAAACAATAATGAGATAAAATTTAAGAGGTTCCCACCTAATTTCCTGTTTCTATGACGGACTTTTCCTCTTTCCAACCAGGAAACTCCATGACCTTGTTTATGCCTGTCTTGGGAAGTCCTTCCCAGTGTCTAACTGAAATCTGTACTGCTGAAGCATCAGTTCCTTGACTCTTGGCTGGACATGACTGATTTGAGAAGTAAAGAAGAAACTGCCACCCACCTTTGGTCACTTGTTCGGGCTTCCTGGACTCCAGCTGTTGGGATAGAGAAACTGAGACTTCGCTAGCTTGGTGAGAGGTCCAAGTGCCCTTAAAGACTTAGGAGCCTCAGGTCTAAAACCTTTTGTTTAGAGAAGGGGAGTCAATGTCACCAAATGCTTGGGAATCCCCCTTCCTTGCCCGCATTCTCACCCAAAGAAAGAAGCGAGAGCCAAAGACCCTTGGAAAGTGATAGTCTCCCAGGGTTTGAGGGTGTAGGGGCCTTTGGAAGGCACACTCTCCCCTCTCACCATTGGGAGGTTCCAACAGGGTCCCTGAGAAATCCAGGAATGGTGAGAATTTGTCCTTCCTCTGGACTCAAGCAGAAGGTCGAGAGAATGGTCACCTTGACCTAGAGAGGCATCTACAAGGGGCCCTGAGCTGGGCCCAGCTTTGCTAAGTGAATCTGGAATGAGGAGCAGGTGGAGAGAAAAAGGCCTTTCTCAACTGAGGAGGAGTGGGCTGGCAGGGAGGGGCTGGGGATAATTTATGATGTCATTGTTCCCCACCCCACTTTCTCAGCCCCCACCTTCTTCCCCGACCCCTGATACCGAACCGTTGCTAGGAGATGCTGGCTCTGTCTGGAGCTGGGTGGGTGGAACAGGTGGAGACTGTTCCATCTGGACTCCTCCTCCCCCACCCAGGGGAGGGTCCGGCATAGGCCTTCGTCTGCCACCCTTTCCCAAGCCCTGACAGACACCAGTCTCTTCTGCTGTTGCCCCCAATCCAGCCAACCTTGGGCTAGGAGGCTTCCCAGGCAGGCCGAGGATCTGGAGCAAGGAATGGGGAAGGGAGCTGTGGAGGGAGAGGCAGGCAGACTTAGTTGGGATGTTGAGGAACAGCTGGCTTAGCTCAGGGCCTCTGGGAGCCAGCCCAGGCCCAGAAGAGGGCCAGAAGGAGTCAGGGGCACATGCTTCAGGGAGCTCAGATTTGAGGGAGACCAAAGCCTTTGGAGAGTTTCCAGTGTGATGAGTGAGGCAGACCTCCCATCCCCATCCCTCCATAGTATGGTCAAGGTTAGGGATCTGACAAAGATAGAGTTGCGGGTTGGGTGGGGATGGGGTAGGGAAAGGAGGAGGTGAGGCAAGGAAAAGGGACATTGGTTTGGAAAGCCTGAGAGTCCGGGTAGGGGAAGGTGGCACAGATCTGAGCGGAGTTGGGCAGTGTAGAAGCAGGGCTCAGAATCCACACCCCTCCTTCTGAAATCTCGTCTCAAATTTTAAAGCTCTTGGAAAAGTCAACTCAGGTGAGTTTTCGGGGCTACCAAAGCTGCTGGCTCCCAACCCCACATGGGGCAGGAAAGGAATTATTTGCCCACACCTGTGCTTCTGACCCAATTTCTGTGCAGCCCCTACTGATTTTATATTTCTATCGTAGGCACAGCTCCACTACACCCCAGGAAGGAAGGAACTGACCTTGATTAGGCACCCACTTGCTTGTGTAAGCCCTTTCTTAACTGTTATCTTGGTTAATCTTCTAAAAGTCCTAAAAACTGGGAGATATTGTCCCCACTTTACAAAGGTGGAATCAGAGCCCCAAGAAAGACGTGTTGCCTAGCATCACAGGACTAGTAAGTTGGGCTGGGCTTCCAATGAGGCTTTGTGGGTCCCAGAGCATATGCTCTCTCCCTCTCCTGCACTGACTTCTGGCAGAACATGCTCCAAACACAACGGGAGGGACTGACGGGAGAAAGGAGCAGATAGGCAGGTGACTTCTGGACAAGTTCTCAGGGGAGGAAGGGGCCATGCCTCTTAGGTGCAGGGGTGAAGTCTAGGGGATGCTAAAAACAGTCCTTGCAGGCTGAAGGCAGGACTGAGGAAGAGGCCACAGGAGCTGTGGAAGTCACCCAAGTCCTCCCAGGTTGCTCCCTGGCCGAGGGAAGCATGCTTCCCACCTTCCTGAAGCAAGTCCCCTGGGCCTCCACCTACTCTCTCTCCTGCTTGGCAGCTGAGTCCCCACCCTGGGCATTCCCTGTGCCCCATGGTCCTGGGTAGAGCACCTAGAAGAAGTAACCAGAGTCAGCCACTGTCATGGTAGCCCTTGGTGGGGGGACCCTCCCAACCCCTTCTCTTTCCTGATGGAGGGGAAGCCCTTCCAGGGCCACTGGACGCTCTCCCTGGGAGTTTGTCCTCTGCCTCCTGCTAAGGTCTCCATCCAAAGACAACCTTTTCCGCTTGACATTTTTTTCTTTTCAGACAAAAAAAAAAAAAAAAAGAACCCACTTCACCCATTTGGCCTGGTTCCCTCCAAGAAGCCTTCCTGGATTGACTGAAAGATGAGGCTAAACCCTAACAAGTTGGCTGCTTCTTCCAAGAAGCCTGTGAACAGGATGGAAGCAGTGAGGCCCTAGCCTCCAGCCTGGACAGCTGATTACACCTGGAACCACCTGGGATAAGACTTGGCTTCACCATTGGCTCCGGTCCCATCCCATCCTGGTTTTTCCTGTGTTGTCTGAGCTGAGATTCCTCTGAGAAAGAAGTCCCATCTCCTGTCTAATAAAGACCGTTGACTATGAACAACAGTACTAGTGGTAGTGGATGTGCCTGCACAGGGTCGGGTGGGGAGGGACTGAATGAAGGAGGGCAGCTCTAGCCCCTCCCCCTCCAGGAACCAATGCTGGAAGTCACCTTTGCAACAGAAGGGGAAAGCCTCATTAAGACAGAACTGCCATGGTGGGCGCAGGGGAGGAACAAAGATCTCTTTGGCTCCTTCCAGCTCTCTCAGCCACCCTAAGTTTCCTGGGAATGCCACCCGTGACTGGTCAGTCCCAACTCAGAGCAATAGGCTGATGCTGCCAGCCGAGGAGGCCCCTCAGTATCATCCCAAGAACTAAGAGAATGGGAGAGGTGGGTTGCTTCCCCAGAGTGACTGTGTGGGAGGTCACTGGATGGGTGGGCCTCTGATTCCTCCTCAAAGGGACCCCTTCCTGGGTTTGGCCAGACCACAAAGAGAGAGCACCACTGCGCCACAAGGCCACCCACCCCTGCTCTCTTCTTCAGTAGCAACAGAAGGGAATGAATATACCTAGCAAGAGGAATTCAGGTTAGAGAGCAGGTAGGACTTCCCAATAAGATCTTGAGAGGGAAGCTGAGGGGCAGGGGAACCACGGCAAGAAGGAGCTGGGACTATGTTCTGGACTCCATTCCTCCCATAACACATCTGTATCCAACATGCTCCTCCACGAGATAGGCCCCTCACTCTTGAGCTGGAAAGTGTTAGCAGAGTCCAGACTGCCAGCACATTCTGAGTTCTCCACCGTCCTCTAAAAAGTCCTTCCTCTCATCTAACCACAATCTCTCCATGGAACTATAGTCTGAATCCTAGAATTTTTCTAAATAAAAAAGCTTACAAAAATACACACGGTACAATGCTAACAGCACAAAAGGTACAATTCTAACACAAAAGTATGTCTCCTTCCCACCCCTGTCTCCAGCCACTCGCCTGTCCCAAGAGGCAACCTCTGGCACCTGTCTTCCCTGAGACACTCCACATGCGTTCGGCACCTGTCCACATTCTCATTTAAACACGGACCTCAGCTTTTTAGCTCCTGTAGACCAGGACCCCAGGCTGAGGTCAAGATGAGCCTCAGGGGACCCTTGCACCTGTGAAATTGCATGCAGAATGCGGGGCGCTGTTCCAGGAAGGAGGCTCACATTAAGAGCCACCTGGTCTGGCCCCGCTCCTCATTTTACAGAGGAAATGAGTCCAGAGAAGGAAAGGACTATATCCAGGGTACTCAGCCTGGTGGGGCCTGTCAGGAGGACTCCCAGCCTCCCTCAACCTACATGCCGAGGAGTCCTAGGGTCCCCCACAAGGACTATATCTTTGAGGGCTGATTGAGACCTAGGAAGTAGCCAGGAAGAGGCAGTTCTGTTTGTATCACTTTGGCATACTCAAGGGGCTGAGCCCTGGGCTCACCAGGCCCAGGGGAGTGTCTCTGGAGTTCCCAGCCCTCCTTTCAGGTCCTTCCTGCTGCCCAGCCTGGCAAGGACCCCCTTCAGGACCCTCCTCACCCCTGCCCTTCGATCTCTGGGGAGTAGGGGTGAATGGACAGAGGGTCTGGTCTTGAGGTCAGCATGAGGGAAGTTGCCCAGGACAGCCTCCCCCATCCTTGGCTTCTGTTTGGACCCCAGAGCCCGAGCATCAGTCTGGCAGCGCTGACTAGGGCCTGCCCTCTGCCTCCACCAGGGGCCTCCTTCCTGGCTTGGAAAGTTGGAGCAGGCACGAGGAGGTGGAAGAGGCGGGGAGGAATTCCTCTGTGCACAGGAAAGAAAAGCAGGGCACCAGCCACAGCAGGTTTGTCTTTTGGAAACAGAAAGACCCAGACCCAGACTCAGGCAGCAGGGGTGGGGAGGGACCCCGCCCTCGACAGGAATGCCAGCACTGAGGTAGGAGAGTCCAGGACGGACACTTCAGAATGTGCTCTCAGAATCCTACTGAGCCTATGCAGATGAGACCTGTCTGTATGTAAATGAGACTGTCTGTATGCAGATGAGGAAAGAGGGCATTCTTTTCTCAGAGTTACCATAGAGCCCAGCTCCATCCCATTCCCTCAGGGCCCCAGATGCTGGGCTATGTAGGAGAGGCCAGGCCAAGGGAGAGGCAACTGACAGTGGTTAGACTTCAGGAAGGACTTACCAAAGGAAAAAGAGGCCTGTTTTGGAGATGAAATTGGGACTCTAGAGGGGCTGCTGGGAGAGTCAGGCAAAAAATGATGCGGGTAGACCATGGTAGAACATCTCAGTCACAGGGAAACAGGCAGACTGACCAGAAGCTTTGAGAGGGAGACGGGAATAAAAAGAACTTTGACTGGGCATCCACCAGTGCCAGGTCCCACATAATGTCTTCCACTCGAAGTCTCACTGGCTCTTGGAGATAACCTCTGAGGCCTTTCACAGATAAGGCCCAGACAGGCTGACAGACACATCCAGGTCACAAAGTTTGCAAATGGCAGGGCCCCCTCGGACTCCATGGCAGCCAGTCCTAGCTTTGAATCTTCCTACTTCCTCCTGGCATACAGACTGGAAAAGCTCCTGAAGGGGGGTAAGGGTGTTAGGGGCTGGTGGGCAGTGACTGGGTGAGGGGCATAGATATACCCTGAATAGAGGTCTGGCCGTGCCTCAGGTCCAGAGAGGGCCTGCGGAGGGCTGAGAACTAGCAGTGGAGAGAGGGATGGGGCTGCTGGTGCTAGCTGAGAGGTAGAAACCTGGAGAGGGACATCAGGGCTGGGAAGGATGGCAGGGAAAATACAGTGGGGAAAACTGAGGCCCAGAGAGACTGGGAGGGTGACCCTCCCCGCTCAGTAGATCCAAGTTCATACTGGGCCTGAACCCAAGACACTGGGCCCCAGCCCAGGCCCCCTTCCTGGATGTGCAGAGCCTGGGAGTGGGGGTGTCTTTGAGAATGGCCTCTCTTCCTCCAGTGTCCCCAGCCCACCACATCTAATGGTGTAGCCAAGGCCTTTGTGGGTAAACCATGGGGAAGAGAGGCCCCTTGTTGGTCCATTCATTGTGCTGGAGGCTCAGCCATGCCAGGCCCCCAGCACAGGCTGGGCTCTCCTTCCTGGGGGTGCCAGCCAGCCCCCACTCGCTGCCACTGCCCTTCCCCAGCTCTGTCATTTCCTGGAGCCTCAGGGCTTTGGCCCTGGTCCCGGCTGAAGGATGGCGGGGAGCCCTGGCCCCCACACCCCCCACACCTCGCCTTTTACACGCTGGCACCAGAGCCGTGGGAACGCTGGATGGCAGCTGGGCACCGGTGCCCAGCTCTGCCCACCCCCAACCCAGCTGACCCTGGAGAGGGGAGAGGAACAGGCTGCCCCCATAAAAGCCCCTCCAGGATGGGGCCCTAGAAATCCTTAGCACTAATTATGAATCTGGGGACAAACGAAGAGGCATTTGCAAGTCAATTAGTGAAAGAACTTTCCCAGGAAAGAGCGTCTTCCAGGCTCAGCTTCAGACAGGGCCACATGCTGGGTCATCTTTTCCCTCCCCCTACCTCTGCACTGCTCGAAGCTCAGGGACAGAGGCCTGCCCAGTATTCTGCCAGCCCCTACGTGGCTAAGAGTGTCAGAGGCCTGACTAGGCATGAAGCACCGAGAGCAAGGCTGAGCTCTGCTGAGGTCAGCGGGAGGTCAATATAGGGCTGCCACCAGGAGACAGCCCTTCAGGGTCTTCACCTCAATTCCATGTGTAACAGAACCTGGTGGCCTCTCGACAGAACTGTCAAGGAAGACAGCTGGCCTGGACGGGGTGGCCTGGGTGGGTTGACGGAAAAATAGAAGTCACTATGAAAGAGCCAGGGGAAGAAAGATCCTTCCCAGAAAACACAGACAAACCAGGACACAAGGAGACCAAGGCAGAGACAAACGTCCTGGGTGTCTCAGTCTGCGCCCAGGCAAGAGACATGGTCAGAGGGTGTTCGGCTACACCTGCGGGAACTCCTGGTGCATTGGTCGCCATCTGTGCGTGATCTGGCTCCTCCCGGGCTGGGAGGCCTTTAGCTGGGAAAGGGACCCTCTGCTGAGGGGACCACTTAATTGGGGGAAGGGGGGAGGGCTGTTGGGGCAAAAGCCCTAGAGCCAGCCTCACCATCTGAAGGAGATTAAGGGATTGTAATTAAAACGTGTTTGAGGGACTCTGGGCAGGTGGGTTGGGGCTGGTGCTAACTATCTAATTGCCGCCTTTAGCCAGGGCTTTCGCCTGGGCCTGGCTGCTGGGTTTGGTAATAAGTGGGGGTGGCTTTTTAAAAAAAGGGTGGATGAGAAGAGGCAGAGTCGAGGGGCCAGGAGTGAAAGTCTTTGTCTTCACTGTGAACAGCCCAGCTCACAGGGTCAAGCACTCAGAGAGGCTGGACCTACGGCCCTCCCTGAGAAGCCAAGATAAGGCTGTGGCATAATGCAGTAATGAAGTCCTGGAGAAGAATTTTGGGGGGCCAGAAACGAGCAAAGAGAACACTTAGGTCCTCATAGAGAGGGGACATTGAGACGGGATGGTTAGGGAGTCCTTGGGATAATTTTAACAGCCAACATTAGTTGAAAATTCACTCTGTGTCAAGCATTATATCAAACAGTTTATATACCTGTTTAACCCTCACAACCACACTAGAAAGTAGATCTCCCTCAAGATTGGACTGAGGGGAAAGATGCTTGCCCCTAGAGCAGGGCCCAGCCCTCTAGCTAAGCACATGGTTCCCACCGACTAGAGGGAGCTCCTTTCAGACTCTTCCTCCTTCTGAGGAAGGCACAGGTGGACAAACCCTCTCTAGACTCTGAGAGACCTCAGGCTGAGGGTCAAAAATATGCAGTTTGCAGCCCGAAGGCCTCCAGCCATAGACGTCCAGACTCACTAGGTGGTGCAGCCTCCTCCCCACCTCTCATGCAAAAGGCACACTAGGAAAGGGGCGCACACTGGGTGTCGCTCTGCCAAGCCTTTGCACATGCTGTTCTCTCTCCCTGGAAGGCCATCCCTTTGCTTGCCTGCTCCTCAGAGACGTTCCTCTCCCTCCCCCCGCCGGGCTGCCCTGAGAGCTGAGGCTGTCTCTGGCCACCGGAGCCTGGCTGAGGGTGCGTACAGCACGTTTAGGGTGAATGCTGGCTGCCTCTGCACGCCCTGGGGAGTGCGTGGTGGAGGCCAAGGCAGGAGGGAAACCTCTACTGTATAGTACACACACTCTTTTGTGCCTGTAAAGTTTGGTGCCTTTCGAGGGAAGAAATTATTTATTCAGAAATAAATTTAATTAAAAATATTAATTATTGCAACTTTTTTAAAGTCTGGAGAAGGACAGTGTTTGATCCTAAAGACCAAAGCATGAGAGAACCTCTGAGATTCCTTATTTGAGAGAAAACAGTTGAATTTCAGTCCCTTCTCTCTACCTCCCCTTCCTTCACCCCGTGCCAGCCCCCTCACCCAGCTCGGCTTGGTTGCTGTGCCCCACCCTCTGCCCAGGTCCTCAAAGAGCTTTTCAAGGTTGGCTGGAGAGCAGAAGCACCCTATCCAGTTGGTGTTGAGGGCAGAGCACCTGGGTTCCACTAGCCCTGTGCATGGGGACAAGTTGCTAATGCTCCCTGAGCCAGCATCTGCCCCTGCAAGGGGGGAGAGGGACGGCCTGGCCGCTCCCCTACTGTCTCTCAGAGGTATGTGTGAGAGCTCGCCTGGAGAGCTTGGGGGCTGCTGCTTGCAGGAAATCTTGCCACACAGCCCACTGTGGGCCTGCTAATCTGCTGAGCGTTCTCCAGCAGGCCACTTCCCTTCTGCATATCAGTGTCTCAGTGTCTCGTCTGGGTCACAGGTGCCTCCCTGGCCTTCCTATATCCCTGTATGGCCAAGCTGAGGATAGAGGAGCACTAACTGCCCAGTCTTACAGCCTCATCTTCAAAATGGGACATAAACGGTAGCTACATGCCAGAGCTGTTAGGGGAATTAAATGAGATCATGTATGTGAAGTGCTTGGTGTGCACAGGCATGATGCAGGGCTCAAAAGTGGTGGCTGTTATTATAGTTATTAAATGGGAGGGACGCTGCAAAATGTGCTGGCTCCGGGCAGCTCCTCATTACGACCCTGGCTAGGAACAATGAGGCCTTGTGGCAATAGCTGCTCACACTCGCAGGCCCCTCTGACAGAAGGGCTCAGTGGCTGTGGACGGCCCAACGGCCCAACGAAGTGAGAAGTGACGGCGCATAATGCGACACTTAGGGGCGTAGCCCAGACTAGGGGGCTCTGGGAAGGACCCTCCAGCTATGGCTCCAGATGCTGAGAGACCCCACAGGCCAGAAACCCAAGGGAGGCCACCCTTTTTCTGCTTAAAGGTGGCTCAACCAAGAGCCTTCAAACCCAAACCCAGACCACCCGGAACACTCCACCGACATGTACGGAACGCCTTCCAGCGTCGTCTGCTGCTGTGTGTCGGGCCACCAGCCTGGACAAACAGACCCCAGGGCCTCGGGCCTTGTGGGGCTAGTGGGAGCACAGCAAGCATAAGTAAAATACACCGGGTGTCAGACGGCGACGAGCGATCTGCAGGAGCAAAGGAAAACAGACCACGTGAAGGGGTGCAGAGGGCTGGGGTCAGGTGGGGAGCTGCAATGTAAAACAAGGTGCTTAGAAAAGGCCAGATTTTTTTCAACGCTCACTTGTGAGAAATTTTAAATACATATAAAAATAAACAGTCTAATGAAGCTTCACCTTGTCACCTGGCTTCCACAACTGCCAGTCTTGTTCGACCTGTGCTTCTACCCCCCAGGTTGTTTTGAAGCAAATCCCAGACTCCTTTCCTGGAGAGTGTGATTCGAGCAAAGACTGAAGGAGACAAGGAAGCCAGCTGAGGAAGCCAGCAGCATTGCCACTGTGAAGACGAGCAGAGCAAGCATTCTGGGCAGAGGGGACAGCGAGGGAAAAGCCTCGTGCCTGGTCTTTTTAAGACCAGACTCCCATCTCAGCTTTGCCCCTACTGGCTGTGAGTCCCTCAGTTGCTCTGAACCGCAGTTTTGTCATCTGTAAAATGAGACTGATGTCCTTACTCCACAGGGCGCTGTAGGGTAGAGTGAGAACCCCTACGAATGTTTCATAAGAGTGGGGCCGTGAGGCTGAGTCAACATCTACGCAGGCAGGTCTGGCCCCAGAGAGACTCAGTGACTTGGAAGAGGTGAGACAGGGCCCTATGGCCCCCAAGACTAGATGGAGGTTAGAACAGGGGTCAGGGGCTACTCCTGAACTCAGTCCAGCAGGCCACAGTAGACTCCTTTGCTGGCCCATCCCTCACTCCCATCCCCCAGGCTGCTGGTGACAAGTGAAGGGCCAAAGGCTGAATTGCCAACTGTTTTGGAGGAAGCTTGGTCCCCTATAAAGACCCTTATCACCACCTCCACCTCCCTCCCAGGGTTATTAGCACCCAGAGGGGCCTTTCCTGTAGGGTACAAAGAGACCCTCAATTCCCATCCTTTAGGCAGGACAATGGGCCATTCACACTGAGGGACCCCAGCCCCACACCTGGACCTCTCAGGCAGCCCCCAGAGCCCCATTGTCCCAGGCTGCCTTACAAGGGTGTCATTGGCAGGGAAGCCTGAGCCCCCAGCTGGAGCACTCCTGGCCCTTCCCCCACCTCTCCAGCTGTCTGACTCGGGGCTTGATCTGGGGGGAGGTCAGCCTGCCATTCTCCCCACAAGTGCTCGCTCTGAATTTCACTCCTCTCGAAGTCCTTACAGGGCAATGGGAAAGTGGGAGGGGATAATTAGGAAAATCATTAGCGTCTCGAGGCCCATCTGAGAGGGATTAAGGGATTAAAGCCTTCCAACAAATCTCTCCTACACGAAGTTGTTGTAGGGGTTTTGTTTTTAGGACTTTTTTTCCCCTGGGTTGAGGAGACCAAAGTCTTGGTGGATCTTTCCTTTAAAAGCTGCAAATAAAAGTCAAGACGTTGAAGTCCAGATGGAGCAAAAGAGGGGGGAAAGCAGGTGTGAGGGGACAGTCCCTTCCCAAGCTTTCCTGGGCCACCTTAGGCCACTTCTGGGGCATGAATGGGTGGGGGAAGTGGGGGAGGGGGCCAGGCTGGGCCAGAGGGGAAGCCCAGACAGGCCTGCTGAGAGGCAGCAGGCTCCTTCAGAGGGCCTAGCCCTCCCTGCCAGGTCACCTACCACCTCCTTCAAGTCCTAGCTGAGGGCTCAGGAGCCTCTCTTGCCCCTGATTGGGTCCAACTGAGGCAAAATGGACCAAAGGGCAACTTGCATTCATCCTGCTCTAGTAGCCTGAGGGTGGGGGGTCAGGAAGGGCAGAGAACTACAGGAAAGGCTGCAGCAACCGAACTGATGGGGCTCTCATTGTTTGCAGGGAACAAGGCTCGGGCTCGGCAGCTAGCTTCGCGCAGTGTCCAGTTGGGGTGAGCTGAGCGTACAAAAGGGCAGCTCCTTACCCTGTGAGATGGGCTGGAAAACGAAAGGGGTGAGGACATCTACAGAGGGGGCAGACCTCATCCAGTCTGCAGGGATTAGGGACCGCCCCTGAAAAAGTAACTACATTTTATTTATGAGAGTACTCCAGGGGCCTGGCACCTGGCAGGTACTCAGTAATTGTGAGGTACGTGTCCCACTCAAATATGTCATCCCTTTTTACAGAGAGTGTTTTACAGTCCCACTGAAACAGTCTCCTGACCACAGGAAAAATTCAAACACTCTACCACCTGACTGAAAGCAAAGGGGAACTGTGGAGGCACCAAGAGCTTTGGGTGCCAGAAAACAGAGGCACACATTAGGGTGTACACCCCAACCCTCCCCTGAGTCTCCATGTGCTCCATCCGGCCTTCCCCCAGTGTTCTGGGGGAAAAAGATACCGGCATCACTGGCTCACACAGTCCCTCTCATACACATGCACAGGCTGGTTTCCCTCGTTCCAGTTTGGGGCTTCTTGGAGTGAAGCCCCAGAAGTCTTAGCAAAACCTCCTTTGAGCCTGTGCCTCGAAGGGCCTGAGGCAATGTGGGGCAGGCGATGGCGGGGAGCAGCCCCTCCCAAGATGGAGGCAGGCAGAAGCCAGCCTAGAGGCTGTACCTGGCCAGTGGTTCAGGTGATAGGTGCTGGCAGTTGCAACCTGCTACAGCATTAATCACTGAGTTTATTAATGGTCTTAATTAGCAACCACCAATAAGGAGTCCAGTGCTAATTCCAGCAATAATCGAGGCTGAGGGGCATGGACAGGAAGGATGGGTTCAGGCTGGATGGCTTGCAAACAGTGTATAGTACTGGGTCCGGCTGCGGCAGAGGGCAGCCTAAGTGACCGGAGAGATGGGAAGAATGGGGACCCTGCCCCTCACCAGTTTCCACTCCAGGGTTCCTTTACTCCCCCCATAGCGCGCCACCTCAGATGGTGTTGGGACAAAATGAAGTGTGAGGGATTGCAGGGAGGAGGGGAGACCTGTCAGTGCCTCAGAGCCAGAATTCAGACAGCAGCTCGTGGGATGAAGGCAAGTCTGCAAAAGCTCGAGTGAAATGAGCTAGAAGGGGATTGGGAACAAGCTCCACAGTGTCCTGGAGCCGCATTCCTTGCTCTGAGGAGACGGAGATGGATGGTGCTGAGCGGGGAAGGAGGGGACACTGGAGTGTGTGTGTGTATTGGGGGGGCGGCGGCAGGGCAGCTTCTCCGGTTAAGGATTCTCCTGCCAAGAGGAGCAGGGTGGGAAAAGCAAGTTTAAGAATCCAGACAATGCCCAGGCACAACAAAGCCCACTTCCTCTCTCAGCCTCAGAGCCAAGCTGGCTGCTTGGGTCCTGCCTAGGCACTCAAAGACCAGCCAGAGCAGACCCAGAGGGCCCTGGAAATACAGGCCAGAGAGAGAGGGCTGAGGAGAGGGAGGGGGGAGAGGGGGAGGGTGTGCTCTGGGGTCAGGCAGCTGGAGCTCTGGCCCTGTGTGGAGACATGTGAGGGTGTGGGTTCAGCTTCTTTCTAAGGTGGCTCTCAGGGATGAGTTTCCGTGAGGCTGGGGAGCCCCAGCTTATAATGCTTTGAAGCAGAGACCCAGACAAGAGCGCAGCAGAGTGAGAAGCTGCAGGAGGACCTCCTTCAAAAGGTGGGGAGTGGGGTGGGCAGAGCTCTAGCTGCTTCCTGGTACCACGTATGGATGCTTCAGCACCCAGCCCAAGTCCCCCCGCCCACTTTTATCTAATAGTCTCCCAAATGCTCTCCCAGGAAGCCAAGCTCCACGGCCCCCACTCCACCCCAACTTCCTTATAATGGGGATGTTGCACCTGGATCCTCATCAAGGCCAGGAGGAGAGACGAGCTCTGCCTTAGTGGAAGGCTGGGCCAACCCTAAAAGGAATAGGTAGCTAGGACCCCTGCCTCCAGGAAGACTGCCTGCCCAGCCAGCATCTTCCCCCTCCTCCCTCATTCAGCTCTCTCCTGTCCTACCAGGACTGGAGACCTAACTTCCTGGGACAGTTCTTGTTTTGGTGTTTCCCTGATTGATTTTGCCCTCCACCCCAAACGATTCTGAGTCCTAGAAGCATCACTGCACCATCTGTGAAACAACTTTCCCCTGAGTGAAGTCAGCCTTTGATCTAAGTCTTCAAGAGCATTTGGGAAGCAGCGACTCGACTTGGGCCTTCCCAGGGCTGGGTCTCAATCCATTTACAGGAGCTCAGCCTAAACCCTCCAAAAGCAGGGGTCGACTTCCCAGCTAAAAGGGACTCAACTGTGCTCCGAGCACAGAGTTCTCTTGCCCTCTGTCCAGGTATTGTCCTCCAGTGTTGAACCAATACCATCTGTTAGATGGACACAGGCTCCTGGATGGAGATAGAGGGACTCAAGGCCTGGGATGGTCTTGCACTCAGAAGAGAGGGTCCTAACAGCCCTGCTGGTGTGGCTCAGTGGGTTGGATGTCGTGCCCCAAGCCTCAGGCTCCCTGGTTCAATTCCCAGTCAACAGAGAGGATCCTTGGGGCATCTGCCCAGTAACAACCCACCCTGGGGAAACCAGGAGTATTTCCCTCAGGGTTCAGGAAGTGTATGGCTCCAGAGACAGCTGTGAGATTCCATTGACTCAAGGCAATGCGGAAAGAAAAATGGACACGGATTGAGGAGGGGGCGTGGTTAACAGGTAAGGAGGGTGGGAAGGGCGCCCAGTGTGGATCAGGTTTAACCTCCGAGAGACAGAGCCTCAGGGAAAGGAACGGGCTTGTCGTGCAGGTTACCGAGCTAGTGCATGGGGGAGTGAGGTTGCGGGCCCACCACGATCTGCCCGACTTTGGGGAGAGGAATAGGTCTGGTTTGAGGCACCTTCTGCCTTCCTCCCCAGGCCGGCTGCCGGACGGGCGATCAGACGGCGAGCACAGACAATGGCGCTCTGTCCCGGCGGGTGCTCGGGCCCACAGCTCATCCCTATGCAGTGACCGCCTCCCCCACACGGCCGGGCCGCCTGCCCCTTTCAGGCGGTGGAGGGCGGCGGCGGAGGGGATTCTCACAGGCCGCGGGCATTTGCATAGCGGGCTCGCCGTCCGGAGACATTGGCTCGCATTGTTCCCGGCGGTTCCCGGCGGCGGGCGCAAGGGCCGGGGCGCGGGGCGGCGCGGGGACCCGGCTGCGGGCGGGCAGGCCAGACAAAGGAGAGGGGCGCGGACCGGGAGGCGGCGGGTGGGGAGATCCTCACGGTGGGAGAGAATATCGGGGTGAGGTGGGGGGTCGCGGCTGCCGGGTTTGTCTGCGCTGGGACGGCCACCACGCCCCACTTCGGACACCCATGCCGTGTCTAATTCCTCCCCTCGCTGGGGCCGTGATGTGAATCCTAATTGGGAGCGGTGGGGGTGGGAATAGATCTCAGCCTTTTCCCAGGCTGCCGGGGGCTCAGAGCGCGGGTCCTCTAGAGGTCACCGGGGTACCTCCTAAAGCCTGGCCAAGGGGAATCAGGACACACAGCCACAGAAGCACCCTGAGGCCCCTGGGGGACCTTGGGTCCCCTATCCAGATGTCTAAGCAGGTGCCGTCACCCATACACTTGTGCCAAGTCAGAACAGTGGCCACTTCCAGAAACGCTGCTCTTAATGCCTCTGGCCCTGCTAGCTTCAACACTGACTGACCTCAGTGCAGCCTGTCTCTCCCATCAGTGGGGCCCTGGGAGATGAACAGGGGCCCGGTATCTTTGTCCATCATTGGCCCCAGAGCTCAGACTTTGGACTGAACAGACAGAGTTCATGAGTGGGCAAGTGTCCGACTGCCGTGCACGGAGAGAAATGATGGTGGTGATGAGGGGGCTGTCCCTGAGGGCAGAGACCTCATTGTCCTTGGGAGGTGAAGATGGAGCCCCTTGGCCCCTATCCGTGCTATCTTCTTGACCTGCTCACTGTCACCCTGTTGACCTAGCTTGAATGGATGACCCACCATGTGAGGACCAACAGTGCTGAGCAGAGACTATAGAGAAGACAAAGGAAGAGGTTGGTCCTGGCTCAGCAGGGGGCTCCAGGGATACCTGTCTTTCCTGTGCCCTGAGCTCCCTGCCTGAAAGCAATGGCGAGAAGATTGGCTCCATACCAGGACCACGAATGGAGTGATGGCTGAGTTCAGCTGAATGGAATAAGCTAAGGACGGCCCACCAATGTGATGGTTGCTAGAGGCAAATTTGGGGGAGGGAGAGAAGGAAATGCAGAGTGAAGATCCAAGGGCCTGTCAGGACAGGTCAGCCCTGGACAGAGTCCCCTGATCCATGGGCCAGAGCTCAGCAACGTCTCCCAGGCCTCGGAAGGCCTCATGGGAAGGATAGAGCTTGCAGCTACCTGGGTGCAAGGGATGCAGGGCCAGCTCCTGTGGGGCAGCACTCTGTTCATCCTTTCTCAGGGACCTCTTGGTGGGCCATCCTGGGGCCTGGGGCCTCTTCTCTTGGAATCTGGACCAGTAACTGCCCTCCAGCAGAGAGGGCTCAGTTGTCCCTTCTCCAGGAGCCTCCCTGGATTGAGATGAGAGCAGTGAAGGAGGAACCAACAGTAGAGGGAGAGGATCAGGTCAGGAAAATGTGCGTGTCATCAATGAATGAACATGTACAGCTTTCTCTACCCAGAACGAGTTGGATCAGGGAGGCATCTCATTCTACCCTTGAATCTTTCTTTGCCTGAAGTCTTTCAGATCTCTGTAGATGGCTTGGGCAGATCTGGGGCAGAGCAAGTCAGCAGGACTGGGACCTAAGGCCTCAGACAGTGGAATGGGGGCTGGGGCCTCAGCTCTCTCAAACTCCTTCCCTCCCAGCAGCGGCTGACAGGACCAGGAACTTCTTTGCAATGTCGGCAGTCATCCTTCCGCCTCAGCACCAGGATCTCCCTGACATCCCTACCCCAGCCAGCACTGGGCAGGGAGGCTGCCGAGGAAGGAGGGGGATGAAGAGGGGAGCATAGTTGGGCTGTGGGCAGGGATGGTTCCCATGCAGTGCTGGTCCCTCAGCTGCCCTCCTTGTTCCTCTCCCTGCTCTTCAACTCTATGCTTGGTCTCTTTCTCCAGCCAAACTCAGTCCTGCCAACCACAGTGACGGTGGAGCCTAGTGAGGGCACCTTCTGCCCCTGTCCCAGGGCCAGGCCCCAGAAATCCCTCCACTGCCTCCTTGGGTCCCTAGGTCTGAATGGGTCTTAGTCTTAGGGGAGAGAGGTCTGTGGTCATGCTCAACTCCTGCCAGAAGCCTTGGGGAAGGGCAGGAGAGGGCAGAGAGGGGTCCTAGTCCTTCAGGGTTGGGAAGGGAGCTCTCGTCTACTGGAGGGGTAGATTCTCTGTTTGGATAAGATCTGAAAGCCTAGCGCCCACCTGACATATAGTGGGGACTGGGAGTTAAGGAAGGTGTGTCATGAATGGTGAGGACCAGAGTGGAAGCAGACAGGAAGGCAGTTAGGCTACAGGAAGGACTTCCATTTTTGATAGAGGATGGAGGGGCAGGAAAGCCACATTTTCCTCTGCTGGGTCTGGAGTGCCCTCTGGTGGTCAGATGACTTGAGACTGTCAGAGGTCTGGGACCTGTCTCCCCATCCTTCTCAGAGGTGACTCTCATGGGTTCCTCAACTCCTCATACTTGGAACAGAGACATCAGGTGGTGTCTGGCTGCTTTCAGCTTCTGAGAAGTTAGTGGCGAAGAACTCTATTCCTCTCTTAGGCCCTGCGGCTGCCTCCTTCCTACTCTGCTCTGAAGCCTCCCAAGTTGAGGGTCAAAGTGGAGGCAGTTCTGAAATATTAGAACTCTCCAGCAGCCTGAGCTGTCCTATAACAGACAAAAGCTTCCTGAGAGGGAGTGAGCTCCCTGTATCTTCAGGCAGTCAAGCCCAGGCTGGGAACCCACCTGGTAGAAGACAGCATCCTAGAGGGAGTTCCACGGACCCAGAGAGGTGGGATGTTTCCCACCCCAAGGTTCTACCCGGGAGAGGGGAAAAGGAACTTCCCAAATTCCCAGTGCACAAAACAAGGAGTCAGAGTCCTTGATGATGATGGTGTTTATCGCCCTCGGAGAGCCAGGCTCTGGCTCCCACTGTTTAACTGTGCGATGTCAGACCAGTGGATCAGCAGTCCCTTGGTGCCTCATTTGCAGGTTGTGGGGTGGAGGGTGATGGTGGTGGTGAGGCTGCTGGGGGTTCTTCCCCCACCACAACCAGTTACAGCCCTGATCCTCCACCATCTCCCAGGCCTTCTACAGCCCTTCCCCTAGTGCTGCCTACGGAAAGGAGGCTCCTCTAGCTTGTGACTTCTTTCCTTCGGGAAGGATGAGAGCTACAAAATAACTTCCCAGTTGTAGCCAATTATTATCTTCTAAACGGAGAGCATCCTCTCAAGGGAAGCAAGTTAGGCCTGAGTGTCTGGTTCCTCCTGTCTCAGAGGTCCCTGGGCTTCATCCTCATGCTCCCCAGGCACCTGGAGGGCAGGGGTTGGGGACTGGGTGAAGGGGTAACTCCAGGTGGCTGGATGCCACAGCTCAGGGGTACACCCCAGAGGAGAGTGAGGAGGCGAGGAAGGAAAGAGGCAGGCTGGATCATAGGAGGTGAGGCAGGGGAGGGCGACAGGGCCCTGTGGGCCTGAGGGGCGGCCGCTCTGTCTTACCTCCCAGTAAATCTGGTCCTCGTAACACTGGGAGTCTGGGGGCGCATCCAGGAAGGGCAGCTTCAGTAGGAGCCCTGATGGGGGTGGAGGGGAAGGATGTGTGAGGCTTTTTGCTGTTTCCATGGCAGAGGTCGCCACCCAGTGCCACAAGGCACAGAGGAGCTGAGCTGGGAGGCCTGGGGTCAGCGTGGTGCCTAGCCCAGGCGAGTCACAGCTGTATTTATCGGGCACCTACTGTATGCCAGGCCTTGTACAAAGGGCTTGACAAGCACTGCCTTCCTGAGCAATCAGTGACCCTGAAGATGAATGTGATCCCTAATATGATGGAGAAGGAATGAACGTTCAGAGAAGTAATTTATTTAAGTTTTGCACAATTGGTAATGAACCAAACAGTGATTCTGTCATGAACCACAGCTGCTGAGCTTTCTGCTCCCCTCCTGTCCAGGAGGGGAGCAGAAAGTGTTTATTAAATAAATAATTAGATGAATGAATGAATTGAACTTTCTCTGAGAAGGAAAATCTTGAGTTGAGAGCCAGGAGGGTGAAGACACTGAATCATAAGTTTTATTTTGAAGGCCAAAAGGACTCAGGCAAGAGATCAGGAAGGACTGTCTGACCCCGCATCATTGGGCAGTCAGCCTCTGTGGAAAGCTTTTGTGCTGCAGTCTAGTGGTGAGCCAAGCCAATTTCTTGGCTCCCCGACCCTGCCCTGGACCAAGATAGATCCGGGAACTCAGCCTGAGGTTGGACTGCCCTCTAGTGGGTAGAGGGAGCAGCACAGGGAAGCCACAAAACCCAAGTAGAGGAACCCTACAGTCCATAGCCACTGCTCTACCTTCCCTTGACACCAAGAGGAAGCATGTGCCCACTTGTTCCTCCTTAACTACAGGAGTTTACCCCTCAACTCTATAACCCCACCCTGCATTTGGCACAGAGTAGGTGCTCAATAAATATCTGAGTAAATGAATGTCAGGGGGATGGGATCCAATGGCCCTTCCTCCAGAGAGCTGCCTTTCTCTGCCTTCTGCCCTCCCTGGAGCTCCTGCCAACCCCCTACCCCAGCCAAGGTCACTCACCTCCAAGGCCCCCGCCCACAGAGGCAAACGTCAGTGTGACAAATAAGCCAAAGAGCTGGTAAACGGCCTGAGATGTGGCACTGCGCTGGCCCTCAGCTACGAGTGGAAACACACTGTGGAGGCTGCGAAGAGAGGTTGTGGGGAGACAGGGCCGGTCAGTGTGTCACGGCATGGCTTCGTGCAGAGGCCAAAAGCGCCTCAGGAGCCTGTCAGGCTGAGTCTTCTCCCCGGGAGCCTGAAATACCCTCCCACCCTCGTGCTGTAGCAGATACCTACACACCTTTCAAGACTTAGCGTGAGGGTCATTTTGCCTGCCCTCCCCCTTGAGCCCTGATATGCAAAAATCACTCCTAAGGGTCATTATGTCTTATTGGCCCTTTAGTAACACTACTGAAATCATTTGTCCGATGATCTGCTAAACGTGGCTGAGGACCAGGAAGGCAGTCCCCTCATTGGTCTTGCTCACTCTAGTTTCCTCAGCTCTCAAAATGTGGATGAGTAAGTGAAAGTATGCACTGCGTTTTTGTTGGTGGTGGTGCACGAAGTGTGGAAAGAGTGAGGGAGGTCATTTCAGGAGGATGATGACTTCAGTGTGGATTGATGGGGGGAACTCACCCATTTCCGTAAGCTTCATGGGTGGCCAGCCCAGCCACGAGGACCCCCAGTAGGGCTCCCAGGACTCCAGGCACCCCATGAAGATTATGAACGCCACATGTGTCTTGAATTTTGAATTTTGACTCAAGGGTCGGCTGGAGGACAGGACACGAATAATGAGTCTCGTGCACCCCTCTGAGCCCGGACCTGTTGGAGACCCCCGTCCTGCCTAGGGTTGGAGAGGCGTCTGTACCGTGAAGAACTTGTATCCCAGCGTGGAGACAGTTCCAGCCAGGAACCCAGCTGCTAGAGCTCCGAAGGGTGTCAGCATCATTTCACTTGATGTCCCCACCACAACCCCTCCAGCCAGGGCAGCATTCTGGACGTGGACCTAAGGGAGCAGGGAAGGGCGAGGCATTAGAGGCCCCTTCAAATTGTCAGCCCACATCCAGTCCAAGCCCATCCAGTACAGCGGCGCCTACTGCTTCCGGAAGTCCCTCCACCATCCAACCTCTAACTCTCCTGCTACTGTATCTTCATCTCACACTCTGACCCCACCGCCTCCAGGGCAGTTGCGACACCCTGTACCTGTGCCCTTCCTTACCTGTGCCCCTGGAGAACTGGACTTGCAGGGTATCAGACCTCTCCTCCCCCTCCCAGTTCTCCCAGGGCCTCCTCCCCATACCATGTCCAGCCGCCCACTGTCCCCGACAAGGGATGACAAGGCAAAGGTGCTGAGGGTGCTCGCGGTCAGGGAGTAGTAAGTGTTGAGGACTGTCCGATGCTGCCCATCCCCCAGCGTAGTGGGTGCAGAGTTGAAACTAGGCCAGAAGATCCACAGGAAGATGGTCCCTAAGTGGTGGGCAGGCAGGCAGAGTGAGAGGAAGTAAATGGCTCCCCAGAAGGTTCAAGCTGTGTAACTGCAGGTAAGTCACTTCCTCTCAGCAGCCTCGGTTTCCTCACCTGTAGAGCGGGGATAATAATACCTGCCTCACAGAGGGAGGACTAAACGAGGTGACGCCCTGACGTACACAGACCACGCTCTAGTAGGCACCGAAGGCTCCGCAAACAGTAGCTATGGAAGGGTTCTGGCACAAAAGGGAGCCCTTGATTGAAAACCGCAGAGGGTTGAGATTTTTTTTTTTTTAGTATCAGTAAAGAAAAGAAAAAAGACAAAGTGTACTACATTTCAGGCACTAAACGGGGAACTTGATATGAATGTCAGGAAAATAATTTGTTTATGACCTCGACGTCCTGTTAGAGAGGGCGGGCCCTGCGGTGTGCAGCAGAGGCCTCTGTCTGCTGAGCGTCGGCGGGCAGGGCCTGTCCACTCTGGGGTCAGGGCTGGAGCTCCATGTGCCCTGCCTGCCCACGTCAGAGGTTCCCAGGTCGGTCGTGGTGGGAGAACGAGGAGAAGCCAAGGGACAAAGTGAGGGAAGGCTGGGACCCTCTAGGGGTTAGCATGGCAAGGAGGCTGCGGGGACTGCAGTCCCTGGGAGCACCCTGTAACTTCTCCCTGCAGCCCCACAGTCTGCGGGAAAACCGCCGCACTCACACATCACACATCGGAGCTCTGAGGGACGGTTTGGAGAGGACCCAAGGAAAGGTGAGGTGCCCTGTCTAGAAGGGACTGGAAGGCAGAGGAGAGCTGAGAATGGAGGCTTCTGGGAGTGGAAGTCTTGGGGAAGCCTTTGGACTCCAAGCCAAGCTTATCTGGGTCTCAAAGAGCAAGGAGGCCTCAGCTGCCCCAGGGTTCCACGTACTCTATTTCACAATACACCCGAGCAAGAAATACAAAACCAGCCCCTCTTTTTAGGGTAAGAATAAGCATTTCAGTCACTTTTCAATACTACCCCCCAAAAAATTAAATAAATTGACTTCCTTTCCTGGCTCCATTATGAAGGCAGAGAGAGCAGCAGAGGTCAGGGTGGGAGAAACAGGCGGTGGCAACTGGTGTTTACAGGTCAGGCCCCACTCTCCCAGGGTGGCCCATGGCTTCCAGCCCCACACCCCAGGGTAGGGGCTTCTGGGAAAAGCTTCTGGGAGGAACCGTCCTTAGGAGTTGGGAGGAAGCACTAGGGACAAGCCTGGGGTTAAGAGATGGGAGGAGCCTAGTGAGAGAGAGGCTGAACGGGGAGGGAGCAGGAGGGCCAAGGGCCACATGCCAGGCTGACAGGTCTGCTTTCTAACGTGTGAGCGGTGGGCCCTCAAGGGTTGTAAGCAAGGATCGGTGCCAACATTTTTGAAAGGCTTCTGGGAATGGGTCTCAGGGCCTGTGCATACCCCAGGGCTGAGTTCTAACAGCTGTTCAAGCTGTTGAGAAGGAGGAACACAGGTCCCCAGACTCCACAGAAGAATCCAAGTAGGAAGGGAGTTCTCAGCCAGAACCCCACAGACTACAAGCAGCACCCTGAGACCTCTCTGGCCCAGATCAGGGGTGCCTGGAACTGGCTCCTACCCCGCCCCACCTTGGCAGGCCTCACCAATCATAGCAAAGAGGTCCGAATGGTAGATGGAACCCTGGCGGTGCTTGCTCTTCTCCAGCTGGGGCCTATAAAGGACCCGTGAGAGGACCAGTCCAAAGTAGGCACCGAAGGTGTGGATGGTCATGGAGCCTCCTGCATCCTTTACCTGAAGGAGCAGAGCTGAGGTGAAGGGGAAGCCCTGCTCCCCTTGCCCCCCTTCCCTGCCATCTCCCCCTACCTCGCCCCTCCTCCTCAGAGCCCCTGCCCTGGCGTCTCCCAGCCCTCGCTCCATCCCCCGTCAGACTCACCCCCAGGAGACTGAGGAGCACAAACTCGTTGATGCCAAACAGTGCCACCTCCAACAGGGCCATGAGCAGCAGCTGGGCTGGCCCAGTCTTGCCCAGTACAGCACCAAACGAGATAAGCACCGCCCCCGCGCAGAAGTCAGCATTGATCATGCTGGAAGGTTGGGAGGCAGAGGGTGAGAGGGGGAGTCCTGGGGTAGGGGCTCAGGGGAGGAGGAAATGAGCCTACTAAGCTCTTCTCTGGTAGGTGGGAAGGGATCACCTCACCTCTCTGTGGATAAGGAAACCCAGTCTCCCGGTGGTAGGTTCTGGGACTCAGTGAACAGAGCCAATGGGTGGGAGAACCAGATCTAGAACTAGGAGCTCTTCTGAACCCTCCCCTTTTCCATGAAGCTCTCTATCCTCCCAACAGCTCTTGGGTCATAAGGGGCTAAAAAAATGGGGTGGTATGGCTGGGTGTGTGCATCGAGGTTGGGGGAAGAAATCAGGCAACAGGCAGGGCACCTAAGAGAAATCAACTGATGGGGTCAGAACCTTGTGTGATAAAGCAACTCAAAGGACAGGGCTTATCCTGTGGGCAGGCACCTCCCAGGCAGACCCAGGGAGAGCAGGGAAGGCAGCTGCTGCCCACCTCTCCACGCCGACATGGATGTGGCCGCCGTGGAAGGAGTGCAGGAAGCCCTGGATGAGCGTGGACCACTGCAGGGCAAAGGCAGCCAGGAGGAAGGTGAAGCCCACGCTGCTGAAGCCGTAACGCTGCAGGAAGGCCATGAGGAAGCCGAAGCCCACGAACACCATGGTGTGCACGTCCTGGAAGCCTGAGGGGGCATTTGGGGCTGCTCTAGCCACAACCCACAAACCCAGCAGCCATCCTGCCGGGGCCCCAAGCTCTTGAGGCTGGAGCCGAGCTATCACACTCCCCAGGCTAGGTAGGGTAGACCCAGCCTGGACCGCCTGTGCCTAGCTGGCCAACTTGAAGCAGTGGGAACCAGACCATCCCTGATGTCCCCATGGCAGAGCAAGGAAGTAGAGCCTTTTTCTGCTCTCTTCTCTGCACCCCTATTTGCCCTACCTCTGGGCTCTTGCAACCACCTGCCAAAAAAATCTAACCTGTGTCTCTCCTGCTGCAATCCCTGCCCCATCATGCTCAAAATTCTCTTCCCCTGCAGGCTTCTCTTCAATTTTCCCTTTCTGCTGGAAAGTTCTTCTTGATGTCTAACCACCATCCCTCATACTTCAGAACCTATACCTCTCCATTTTGAGAATTTTAAATTTTAAAAAATTCACAAAATAGCTTTAAATTATTAACAGAGATTACCTCAGGGCAAAGAAAATGAAAGGAGGGGCAGGGATACTGGCACCCAACTCCTGTGCAAATGATGCCCCCTGGGCTTATGCAACATGGTGACGCTGGGAAGGATTTCACTTTTTAGTTTGTTTCTTTCTATAGTTTGAATTTTTTATGTTTCTAAATGAATTACTTGATTTTTTTTTTACCTTTAATGGGGTTTCTGGGCAGGGAGATTTGGGGCTTTTTCTGTTTGCTTTCTATTCTGCACCACTAGGTGTAAAAAAAAGAACTAAGCCACCCTGGCTAGTGTGGCTCGGTGGATTGAATGCCGGCCTGCAAACCAAAGGGTTGCTAGTTCGATTCCCAGTCTGGGTTGCAGGCTAGGTTCCCAGTAGCGGGCACGCGAAAGGCAGTCACACATTGATATTTCTCTCCCTCTCTTTCTCCCTCCCTCCCCCTGTCTAAAAATAAATAAACAAATAAAATAAAATAAAAAACCTAAGCCAATAGAAATAACATACAGTAACGATGACAATAAGATAAACACAAATAATTTGCTGGAGTATTAGTTCTGTACCTTCCCCTATCTACTTGTAAACAGGGTTTGAAACACAACCCAGTGTGATACTGGGCATGCATGTGGGCCTGTTTCCTTTGCCCTGGGTCTTTGACACAGTAACATTATGCTCTGTATCTTTGGCTTTAATTGAAAACACTACAGCAAGAGTATTTTTTATAAGCTATTGCATTTGTTATAAGTAAGTTACTGAGAAACAGGGTCAACCATGACCCTAAATTTCCCTTTTATAGCTGCACTCGAGAAACTTTTCTTAGAACATAATGCTAGGAAATGTCACTTTCCACGAGGAACCAGCCCGCTTTCCTGCGCTCGTGTGACAGATGTTTACAGGCGCATCGGGCTCGGGAGCGTAGCTGTCATCAAGCAGCCGCAGTCCCCGCGCTCACGGCACGGAGGGCAGACATCAACAATCGAAGCATCGCATATGTGGGGCTCCCTGGGTTCTGAAGAGAACACAGAACTAACTGATCCCATTTCCCGTTTCCTCGGCTGCCCGAAAGCTCAGAGCTGTACTGGAATCCCACCTGCCACAACTGGAGACCCTTAAGGGGTTCGTCATTTGTGTTCTGCTTCTTTATCTTTTTCTTTTTTAAGATTTTATTTACTTATTTTTAGAGAGGGGGGGAGGGAGGGAGAAAAAGGAGGGAAACATAGATCAGTTGCCTCTCACATGCCCCAGTGGGGACCTAGCCGGCAACCCAGGCATGGACCCCTGGGATTCGAACCAGAGAATTTGGTTTGCATTTTGGTTTACAGAACGACACCCAATCCACTGAGCCACACCAGTTAGGGCTGCTTTTATTTCCTTTCTTTAAAATAATTTTTATTTTTTTAAAAGATTTTATTTATTTTTAGACAGAGGGAATGGGAAGGAGAAAGAGAGAGAAGAATCAGTGTCAGGCTGCCTCTCGCACACCCCTAACTGGGGACCTGGCCCACAACCCAGATATGTTCCCTGACTAGGGATCAAACCAGCAACCTTTTGGCTCAAAGGCCTGTGCTCAATCCACTGAGCCACACCAGCCAGGGCTGGCTTTCTTTTCTGATACACACCTTTTGTTGTAAATGACCTTAGGTCTCTTATAGAAAGAGGCAGATCATAAAGCAAACAAAATCCTGGTCACCTTTTTTGTTTAATCTGAAGAAGCATCAACAAGCCAAAAGTTTATTATTGAACTTCAGAATGTAATCACTAACTTTGAGAGGAGCAAACGTTTATGCTTTTTTTGTGCTGTATATGGGCTGATAAGAAATGAGTTTGCAAGGCCCTGGTAGAGGGTTGGGTATATGCTGGGACTGGAAGTCTGCAGCTCAGCTGCCAGCCCCAGTGACCAAGGGAACTGAGGCTAAAGAGACCCCTGGCCTCCCTAAACATCCCCAACACTGCCACTCCTCCAACCCTGCCCGCTACCCAAACCAGCCAGGTTTCTCTTCTCTCCTAGATCTTAAAACCCAGTCGAAAAAGAGAGACATCGTTTGAACTCAGCCCACAGTCTAAGGTTCTTCTAGGTCTCACTGCCTGGCCTTTTTTCTCTTGTGCAAACAGTAAAGAGGATGCCATGTCTGTTCTTTTGCCCAAGGACAGCAGGATAACGGAGCGGCTGGGTCACAGGGCTCTGTGCCCATGACACGCTGAAACTGCTCCAGGACTTGTTTTAAATGGCAATAATATTTACATCTCCCACCCCAGGTTTGTTTGGAATCAAAACTCAATCCCTTACCCTGGCTGGTGTGGCTCAGACCGAAAGGTGGCTGGTTCGATTCCTGGTCAGGGCACATGCCTAGGTTGAGGGTTTGGCCCCTGGTCAGGGCACGTATGAGAGTTAACCAATCAATGTCCCTCTCTCACATCGATGTTCCTCTCCCTCCCTCCCTTCCCTTCTCTCTAAAAATCAGTAAATATGTCCTCAGGTGAGGATTAAAAGCAAACAAAAAAATCCCCCAAAACCTCAATCTCTTGGCCTTTCAACTGGAGTCTAAACATCAAGAAATCTCCTTCACTGGGGAACATTCCCCAAGATGACCCCACACCAGTCCCTTCAGGGCATCGCTGTGGGTGCAGGATGGAGCCTGGTCAGAGAGAAGATGAAAGCCCTCTAGAGCCACCTATTGCCTTCCATCCCTCCCTCACTGTCCGCCCCCCCAACCCCACTAGATGACTCCTGAACAAGATTGAGACTATGGGGCAAGGGAACAGTTCAAGCTGACAGTTCCCTCCTTCTGGCTGTGTGACATTGGACAAGCCACTTAACCTCTCTGAGCCTCAGTTTCCTCATCTGAAAAGTGGGGATATAAAATAGGAGGAGCAGGAAAGTGAGTGGCGAGCTGGGGAAACCATTCCTCCTACTCTGTCCCCTCTTGCCTTTAAGGGGGCAGATGGGGCCGTATTCTTCTAGAAGCAGTCACACGAACCACTCTGGTACTGGTCACATCTCCCTCTGCCACCTCTTGCAGGAAGATCCTGATTCCATCTATTCTAAATCCCTCTCCCAAGGAGCAAGTTCTCAGAGATGTATTAAAAAGGACCTGTCTATACTTTTTTTCTTAGAACCCTTTCTCATGTTTGCTTTGGTGGCCCCTATAACCCTAGGTTTTTCCTTCTTTCTTTTCCCCATTACTCGCCTAATGGGTAACAAGCTTATAATGTGGGGGAAAGGCTGCAGACAGGGAACCAAGAGACCTGGTTCTAGCCTGGCTAACTTGCTGTGTCATCTTGGGTAGTCACATATTCTCTCTGGCTCTTTCGCCACATCTCAGTAGAGTGGGCCAGACGGGCTCTGAGGGCCCTTCCCACAGTCCTCATAGACAGACCCTCAAAGCAGCCAGGTCTTGGCACTGGCTGGTTGCCCGCTGCTATAGCTGCAGAGCTCCCTTTCATCTCCCAAATCAAAGGGCGGCGGCTACACCCACTTTGACCCTGATCTCTTCCCCTGGACACGAGAACAGGTGAAGACCCGGCTCATCAAAGCCGCAGGCTCCAGGGACCTCACATTCCCGCCTCCCCAACCTTCCCCCACACCAGGGTCCCAAGTCCATAGGGGTGGCAACCTAGGGCAGAAAAAGAGGGAAGACTCCCACTGCCATATCCCTTACTGCAATACAGGGTGGAGGAGCTGTTTCCAAGGAGAGTCCACCCCTCCAGCAGAGGGGTGAGAAGCTGGCAGTTTTCAGGGAGGACTTTGAAAAAAAGCAGGGTTTGGAGGCCTTCGGTGAGGCTCATGGAAAAAGCAAATAGGGGCTCATGGCAGGCAGCCAAGTAAGACCCTTGAACAAGAGCTGACCTCTCTCAGCCTGTGGACTGTTCCCTTCCAGCTCCCTATCTCTCTGGACAAACGCATGACCCCAAGAGTCTGCCATGCCAGCCCTATGGCCCTGGCTTTGATCCAGCTTCCACAGCTCACCTTGTCCAGCCAGGGCTGGGGTGAGGGAGGGGCTGTCATCCCTTCTGCCTGGGATGTCTGGGGTCTGGTGCTCTAAGCCCAGTTTCAATCTTCCACCTCACCCTCTAGGTCTTCAGCATTGTGAGCTTCATTTTGTCATGCTGCAGCTGGGACAGGGTCAGGTGGGGACACCCTGCTGCCAGCTCTGCATACAGAAAGTAGGGTAATGACAGCCTGTGATTTTAATAGGAGGCTCACACTCTGAGCCTTGTTTGAATGTATATCCTTCAAACTGAGGCATCCTTCTCCCCATTGCCCAGATGGTGAAACTGAGACTTAGAGAAGAACTACCCAAGCATTTGTGATGAAGTCTGAGAGATCTGGTATCCTTGTTTCCAGCTGCCCAGGGCCAGAGGCACAAGGCTGGGTCCCCCAACCTTGAGAGGCTCTGTCCCCTGCTGGGGTCAGGGGATTAACCCTCCCCTTCCTGCGCCTTGTCAGCCGGCAGGTGAACTGTGGTGTAAGGAGCTTGGGATGCCCAGGTCCCAGCTGGAACCCAGCTCCCTCGATTCTGACAGCGTGCCCTTGCACCAGCACTTAACCTCTCTGAGCCTGTTTCCCTACCTCTGTCTAATTCATACACTAAATGAGATGATGCGCATGCTGCCCTCAGCATAATACCTGAAGCGTGGCAGACACTAGTGAGAGGGTGTCGTTATAAATCTGGGGCACATTCATCCCAGAGCGAGAGGGTTAGCCGCCTAGGGGTAGGTCAGGGCACCTAAATGCCCCCTCTTTGGTGCCCTTGCTCCCCGCACTCCCTCACCCGAACTCACTTGGGTAGCGAAAGTAAAATTCATTGTCCGCATTACTGTGGTTGCCCCCGTGCCAGAGGGCAGCGTCGGTTTCGTCGTTGTAGCGGACAAAAACAGCAAAGAGGATGGCGGTGGCGCCCTGGAGGAGGAGGCACAGCATGGGGAGCTGCAGTCTCCGGCCCGCGGCGCGGCGCGGGGACCCTGCCATGGGACAGAGGCTACGAGTCTCCGCTCTGGCTCAGGCTCTGGGTGCAGGGCACCAACAGACAGCCCCGAGCCGGCGGGACAGGTTTCACTGGAGCCAGACCCCGCCCACCGAGGAGTCCGCCCACGTGGAGGCCTCTCCCAAGAAGAGGCTTCGCGGTGGGCCGCACCCAGCTCCTGTCGGGGAGGAGGAAGGGCGGCGGGGCCCTGAACCCCAGGCCTGAGATAGCGCAAGGGCTGGGAGGGATGGGGGCGTTCTGAACCCCAGATCCTGTGTCCCTTTGCCCCGCTGACCCTGGCGCTATTCTGGTCGGTCCAGCTCCTTGGAAATGACCCTGGGAAAGCACTCGTATTCTGCCTGCTGGAGACACAGCTGTGGACCCAGTGTGGGAGAGGCAGGGAGGGGACCTGCCCCTTCAAAAACAAAACAGAACAAAACAAAAACGGTGTTAGAGAGTGTTTCCCAAGGAGTAACCCCTTAAAGGCCTGGCCCCTCCAGGGTCAACACAAGAGAGAGTTGAGGGGGTTACTCAATGTTTTCCAAACTGGAAAATCATGATGGAGAATGGAAGTAAAGAGATGGCTCTCCAGGCATTGATGATTAATCCAACTGGGGACGTCTGAGCCTCAGCAGCCCAGTTGCTTACCCCACCCAACCCTCCCCAGCGTCCCATCCCCATTCTGCACCCCACCACAGTGCAGCAGGCTGGGAAGGGCTTCACTGCAAAGCCCAGTGTGAGTATGAGAGGGTTCGGGCTGCCTTAGCAGCTGTAAAGAAGGGAAGCCAGATGGAAAGAGGGTCTTCTTACTTAGGAGTCAAGAGTCCCTTGCTACACAAGCAAGATTTGCATCCCCTGGGGACCTGGTAGACAGTGAGGAGACACTGTGAGCCAGGCTTCAGAGATGAACCAGATGACCCCTTCCCCAAGAAGCCTGGTCCAGTTGGGAGACAGATACTTAGGATGGAATTTAATTGCCACTGGGGTAAGTGTGTGACCCTGGAAAGCACAGAGGCCGTGGGGACCCCGGAGGAGAGGCTGCAGAACCACCAGAAGTGGGGATGAGGGAGGGCACGCAGATGCAGAATTGCTTCCTGTGAGGTAATGCCCACAGGCAGTCTAAAAGGACAACCCTGAAATTGGGCAAGTGAAGAAAGAAGAGGGACATTTCAAGAAAAGGTCCAGCATAGACAGAATCTGGCTGTGTGAGTGTCCAGTGTGTGTAGGCCAGGAGGCCAGGGGTGGGGAGTCTAGAAAGGCCTTGCAGGCCCCACTAAGGCACACGGCCTCTAACCCGTGGGCGCTGGGCCACTGGAGGGCACTACACAGGTGGGCAACCTGGTGCTGTGGGTTCTGACACCTACAGGCCACGAGGGCCTTCAAAGAAGAAAAGCTGAAGGCCAGTCTCAGAGGGGCTGTGGGAAGGGAGACCCTCTGCCTGCAACGCCACCCCAACGTCTGAGGGGCTGTAACGTTGGAGGGGCTTGCAGGCATTCGCAAAGATGTTCAAGGCCCCTGCCTGAAGGAAGAATTGCCATTGCCAGAAGGTGTGTCCAGGTTCAGAGGAGCCAGCCACTTCCCAGAGCAGATGCAGAGTGGGGGTCCTCCTAGGAAAGAACTTGCCCCTTCTCAGGAATGGTTAAGGATAGAGGTGACAATGAAGGCCCTGATCCCCCTCCTTGCTTTTCCTTCTGTCCTTTCCGAGTTCACCTCCTCTTCCCCACTCCCCCTGGGCTTGAGCCTCCAGGCCAGTGTGGGCTGGGAGACAGTTGCATTCTGGGTGTCCAACTTCCTGACCTAAGTGCCCAGCCAGTCAGGCATGGGGTGGGGGTGGGGTCAGCCCCTGGGTAGCAGCTTCTGGTAGCACTGCTCTCAGCAGGCCAGGCAGGTTCTCTGGCCCTCAGTGGCCCCTGGCCCCTGGCCCAGAGGCTCCCTACTTGGTCAGCAGGAAGGCTGTTTTCTAGTTCCTTCCGTGGAGTGGTGTGGAAAGTAGATGTCTGGTCAACAGTCTTTGGATAATAATTCTTGTATAATTCAGCATCTGGGTATCCTCCCAGTGTGTCAGCCTTCCTACTCCAGAGACACATCCTGCTTTCTGAGCCCTGTTTGGGCATGTGGGTTGCTCTGGGTTGCCCAGGCAAGGGTCTGGATAGGCCCTGTGAGGGGAAGAGCCTTCAAGAGCTGTAGAACCAGGGAGAGCAAGCATCCTCTGGGAGTTTTCTCTTTGATTCCAGACTCCTCCATCTCTGTCTTACCTGTTGACTCTCTTAGTCTAAATTCCTCAGGATCTCTGATTTTCCCTCTCCTCTGTTGCTCATCCATTCAATCAACAACTATTCATCCAGTGCCAATCCTAGGCCAACTCCTGGGGTTCTAGTCAACACCAGGAACAGGGTTGGGTCCTGGAGGCCCCCCTGCCCTGGCAGTGTTAACACTTTACCTGGTGGATTGTGGAGGGGTCTAAAAAAGCCCTTGGAAAGCCCAGGATGGCTGGCTAGCCTCTAGAAGGTACACTTGGAGACCTCTGGGCAACAGCTCCTCACCAGCTTGTATGGGAGGGTCTTGATATTTTAACACCTAGTGAGTACCAGCTAGTATCACCCTTTGGCGCAGCAGAGAGCAAGACCCTGACAATGCTTCCCTTCTGAGGGTCCCCTGGCAGGCCTCCACCTGTGATGGCTCTCCCGGCCCACCACCGAATGTGAGAGGCCCAGCCCATGGTTTTCTTGTGGCTCTCCCAGTGGTGTCAGGCTCTGGGTGTCCCCTCTGCCTCCTCTGGCCTTGGAAGCTCTAATGGAATTGGGGGCCTCATCTTACTCCTTCCTCCACCTCAGCCCTCCTCTGAGGGGCCCCTGACTCTGCCGCCCGCTTTCATCCTGCCTGGCCTGGGGTTTGTCCAATCTTTGACCTTCTATCTCCAGTTTCCAGCTATGACCAGCTGGGCACCTGAAGGGTAGCCAAGGGGAACCAGTGTCTGCTGGCTGCCATGGCCCAGCCTGGCCAGGGCACCCATGGGGACCAGGGCCTAGGTTACTGAGTAACTCGGAGTTGCTTAGCACTGCCCTTTGTCAGGGTCATCTCCTCCCTACTCCCTGCTTTTTTGGTTTAGAAATCCCCAAAGCCACCTGGCTCCTTTAGTTCCAATGAACTATCTCCAGTGTTATGGGGAAAAAGAGAGAAGTAGCCAAGCACCAGAGTTGTTAAGACATTTGTTCATTTGTTCATTCATTCATTCATTCATTCATTTACCACATTTTTACTGGATGACCTTGGGCAAGCTATTGAGACCTCTGAGTCTGTTTCCTTATCCACACGAGTAATAATATTCCCGTTGTGGAATTGTTATGAGGATTACAAATAATTGATGTAAGAGTGCTGGCGTTTTGTAAGCATTCAACAGATGTCGTGATTATTACTGTTCTGATTGGCTGAGCAGACAGGACAAATGGGTCACTAACTGGAACACACTATGGGCACATGACTCTGATGACAAGGACAGATGGAGGGAGCAGACACAGTCTCTATTTTCCTGTCATCAAATAGAGGGGGTGAGCAGCAGGGGACAGGGGCTTAGGATAAACTCCAACAATGGCCATCAGACCAGCAGCTGCAGTGACATAGCAGCTCTGGAACAGAAGAGATTGGGAAAGGCGGAGCCTTCCTTCAACAAGCATGTATATATTGAGCACCTACTGTGTGCCAGGTGTTGGAAATCCAATGGAACAACACAAAGCCCCAGTCCTGGGTAGGTGGGTCTTCATCTCAGGGGCAGGGATGCAAATGAATAGGCAGGGAATCACTCTGCAGAGGACTGTAACGGGGGAGACAGATCCCATGGGCCCTTAACCCACGCTGGGGGTGGTTTGGGAAGGCTTCTCAGAGGAAGTGGTGCTTACATTGAGACCTGGCCTAATTTCACAACTGGGACGGAGAAGGGGGATTCCTTTTTGTCTGACACTCTGGTGTGAAGATAGAAAGGAGGCTCTGCCCATTTTCTGGGAGTGGACAAACCCCAGATCTTGATTTCTCCTGAATCACCACAGCTGCTGCGGCACTACGCAAAATATTATTGTATTTCCATACATGGCCCAGGAAAAATTAAATACAGCTCCCCCCCGGGTTCACCATATTAGCCTCCACATAAAAGACTGTCAGAATCTGTTTACTTATGTAAATAAAAATGACAGCACCTTGAAAAAAAAGTGTGTCAGATGGCAATGATCGCAAACCAAAATCTTTTCCCGTTCATTGAACATACTTTGTTTGCGTTCCTGCTACGTGCCAGGGGTTGTGCCAGATTCTAGGGGAGTGTCCTCCATGCTCCGTCTGTCACCAGCAAATGAAACGGAACCGCACCCGCTCTCAGGATGGCAGAGCGAATGAGATGCAGTCTCAGATCCTGAAGACTGACAGCTCCCGTGGCTGACAGCAAAATGCAGAAGGTAAGAGCAAGGCCTTAAAATGGGAGGGCAACAGGTCAGAGTCCCGGCTCTGTCCCAAAAGGTTTTGGACACGTTACTTACCACGCTGTGAACCAGTTTCTCCTCTGTGACATGGACGTAAAAGTGGTACTCACCCCACGGAGCTGTTGTTAGGGTTAATGTCCACAAGGCTTGTCACGTGCCGTGCATCTCCAGGGGTGAAACTCACCATTACAATGAGGAAATGTGTAAATAACTGCTATGGCCATTTCTTTCTTTCTCTTCTAGTTCTCCTGCCTCTGGCCTTAGGAGAACTTTTGTTAACTGCTAGAGACATAGGAAAACTGGCCCTCAGACCCCAGTTTGGGATATAAAACGAGGTGTGCTCAGTTAACTCTCAAGTGCCTTACCGGGCCCCTTAAGAGAAAAGGCCAGGAGGGAATCCCAGGTGTGGCGGGCTTGCTTCTAGGAATGGGCCACATGGATGTGACTGCGGGCAAAGGGAGTGGACAAATGGGAAGCCACGTGCCCACCCAGCTCCTTGTCTTCAGTTCTCCCAAGGATTCGGCCACCACCGCTGAGCCAACCAAAACTGCACTGTGTCCCAGACTGGCCAGGAAGGCTGCCGCATGTCCTACTGCTTTCCTCTGCCAGAAGCTGTCGTCCAGGCATCCTGGGGTTGGACCACTGCTCCCTTTCTGCCTTCCCCAAACATAAGTGATACTTTTAAAAAGATTTTATTTATTTGTTTTTAAAGAGAGGGGAAGGGAGGGAGAACAAGAGGGAGAGAAACATTGATGTGTGGTTCTCTCTTGCACGTCCCACACTGGGGACTTGGCCCGCAACCCAGGCATGTGCCCTGACTGGGAGTCGAACCAACAACACTTTGGTTCTTAGGCTGGCACTCAGTCCACTGAGCCACACCAGCCAGGGCCATAAGTGGCACTTTTTGATGAACACTTCTTTTCTCTGGAAAGGGAGCAGCTGAGCAGAAATGTTTTTTACATATGACCAGGGACAGAACAATTGTAAAGGTTGAAGGCACGTCTTTTCTGCCCAGGGCCTTGTGAGGGACCCAGCACAGCAGGGTGGGAGGAGCTGGGATGAAGGTGGTGAGAAGGGTCCTTAGGTCTGACCAGAGGAGGTGGCTCTAACTAGCTCCTGGATGCAGAAAGGGATCAGACTAGACTGTGACACAGGAGAACTTGGCTCCCTCTAGCGCTCACTTAGGGACGTGGACTATCTGCTCCAGGTCTCCCCTCTGCAGCCCTGCCAGCTCCTGAGACACAGAAGAACGTGAGATCCTAATGTTTTAAGCAAAGTCTTACCTATTCAGCCCTTCATTTCATAGCTATTTATTGAGCCATCCATTGCAAGGTCTAGCAGACCCTACTTTCAACCCTGTGAGGACACAGGGGTGAACAAATAGACATTGTCCTTGCTCTCAGGGAGCCACTAGTGTGGGAAGCACACAGTAAACACAGCACTAGGTATATAGTATGTCATTAAAAGGTTTATAGAAAACAAAGCTGAGTGAGAGGACAGAGTGGCAGGGCTGCGGTTGGACTGCATTGCTAGGGAAGGCCTCAGGAGAGATGGGGAGGGGTGAGGAGGGATCTCACAGACTCTGAGGCAGAGGGAACAGCAATAAGCTGACCCTGACGAGGGAGAGGGCAGTCTGGCTAGAGTGAGGTGAGCACATGTAGGACTTAAGGCCCTGGTAAGGGGTTTGCACTTTATTGTAAGGATTATGGGGTACAAGTAAGGGGTCGAAAGCAGAGGAATAATCTTATCTTATTAATTGTTTTAAAGGATCCCTCCGGCTGCCTGGGGTGCATGGTCTGTAGGGGTAAGTGGAAGCAGGTGACCAGTTCGGAGCCCGCTGCAACAATCCAGGCAAGAGCTGTGGTAGTGGCCACAGCAGGGAAGGTGGCAGGCAGTCAGGTTCTGGACGTGCCGGATGGTAGAAGCAGCAGGGTTTCCTGAAGGGTCTGGTATGAGAGTAAGAGAGAAAGGAGCTGTGATAGGCTGAACAGTGTCCCCCTCAGATTCATACGCTGAATCCCTGCCCCACAGTGATGGTGTTTGGGGATGGGGCCTTTGGGAGATAATTAGGTTCAGATGAGGTCATGAGGGTGGTGCCTTCATGGTGGGATCAGTGCCTTTCTACGAAGAGGCACCAGAGAGCTCCCTGACCCTCTCTGCCACAAGACACAGCGAGAAGGCAGCCATCTGCAAGCCAGGGAGAGACCCCTCACCAGAACCCAACCACGCTGGCACTTCCAGCCTCCAAAATAATGAGAAAATAAATTTCTTTTGTTTAAGCCACCCCGTCTATGTTGTTTTGTTATAGCCGCCCAAGCTGACTAACTAATACAGAAGTCAAGGATTGTGCCCAGGTTTTCACCAGAGCTGCCAGCGGAATGGTGTTGGCGTAGGCCAAGCTGGGAGCATGGAGTAGGGCAGGCCCAGGCAGTTAGCAGTTCCATTTCAGGGTACACAAGGTCTGTCCAGAAGGTAGCCAGCCATGTAATATGAAAAATAGAGACATTTATTAAAGAAGATACAAGATACAAGAAACATTGTATATAGGACAGTGATGCCTCAGTCCCCTCCAAAGTAGGCACCTTGGGACCTCACACAGTTCTCCCAATCGCCATCAGCTGCCACGCTGTATTTTCCTGAATCTCATTGACGGCCTGACACCTCTTCCCTTTCAAAGGCGATTTCAGTTTTGGGAAAAGCCAGAAGTCACAGGGTTCAAATCTGGGCTGCAGGGGAGCTGAGTCACCTGGGTGATTTGATATTTTGCCAAAAAACTCTGCATGAGATGTGATGCACGAACAGGCACATTGTTGGGATGAAGCTGCCAGTCACCGGTTGCCCATAGCTGCAGCCTTCTGAATCATCCGAATAGTTTCCACAAAGGAATGTTCAAGCTTAATGCAAAATTTGATGCAGATTCATTGCTCTAGTCTCTCAGTCATTTTGAATGTGACAGCCACACAGTACACGTGATCATTCAACGGCCTCTGACCAGTACAGTGAAGTTGTCATTGTTCATGCATGCTCATTCCAGCCCACTCTCCTTGGCTGCCAGTTTACATGTATGTCACACAAACTGTTCTCGTATCTTAATAATGGCTAGATGTTTTCCAGACAGACCTCGTGTATTTGAGATGTCAAGTAGACGTCCACATGGAGATGTCGAATAGGCAGTTTGATGAGCAAATCTGGAGTTCCGGAGAGAGACCTGGTCTCAGGACAAAAATCTGGGAGTTGTCAGTGTAGAGTTGTCATTTAGTCATAGATGAGATCAACTCAAAAGTGAGTAGAGGTAGAGAAGAAAAAAGGGGACACCCCAACACCTAGATCAGGGAGAGAGGAGTGCCCAGTGCAGGAGACCAAGAAGATACTACCTGTGAGACTGAGGGGAAGCAGGAGAGGGCGGGGTCACAGAAGCCCGTGTGAAACGCGTCTTTGTGGAAGGGAATGACCAGGCATGCAGAGAAGACCGAGAACTGTCCATTGGCTTTGACAAACAGGTGGGTCTGGAGACCTTGGCACAAACTGTCACAGTTGGCTGGCTGTCATAAAAGCCTCACACAAGGTTCAAGAGAGGAGGGGAATGGTGAACACAATCCTTTCTGCTGAGTTGTTCTGCTCCACGGGGAACAGAAATATGGGGCAGTAGATGGAGGGGAATAGGGGCCAAGGAAATGCTTTCTTTTCTTTTTTAATAACAGGAGATGTTTTAGCCACTAACTAACAGGCTAAAGGAAATGCAACTCGTCCTGAAAGAAATCAGATGCAAACAAAAGTGAGAATGAGAAGTGCAGCATGGTGTACTGGTGCCTGTGTTCTCTGCCATCACGAGGAGAGGAGCAGAGGAATGCTTTTGAGCAGTAAATGCCAGAATTTATTGAAACCATCGTTCACGAACCTACATAGAGAACAAATGAGAGCAATGAAGACTAGTCAGCAGAAAGGATGGAGGAAAACATATTTCGAGCAGTTTACATGTTGCAGCATGAGTCACGGCCCCAGATCTTTAACTCCTAGTGATGAATTTCAGAATAAAGTAGCAATGGCTTAAATCTCCCACAGCTTCTCCCCGGTCTTAAAGGGTGCTTATGATGCACCATGCCGTAAGATGTAGTGTGATTTCTATTTCTTGAAGCATATATGCCAGCACCTAAAGAGGAAACAACTTTAGAATGGAAAGAAATCGTGAGGATAAATGAGTCCCTTGGTGGCTTTGGGAAAACAGAGTCCAGCGGAGAGAGTGAGGAGGCAGGAAACAGGAAACCCAAGAAACAGCAGGCTCACCTCTCAGAGAGAAAGAAGAGTGTGCTGCCCTGCTGTGCCAGCTGCAAGGGGGTGGGGAGGGCTCCACAGGTCTGGGTGAGCCCACTGCCATGGATTCCAGGGCCCAGTCAGTCCCTAGATGGGTGAGGCTCCTCGCTGTTCCTGGAACACAGGGCACCTGGCTTCTGATGCCTCTGCACCTCCTCCCCCCCACCCCGCACCTTCCCCAAGTCTTCTCATCCTCAGGGGAATCTTCTCTCACAACCACTCCTTCCGCCCCTACCCAGGCTTAGGCTCCTTAGGTAGGAGCCTATGGGAGAATAGAAAGGTCATGGGTTTGGAGCTAAACAAACATGGATTTGACTCCTAGCTCTGCCCCCAACAAAATGAATGACCTTGAACTAGTTAATCTCTCTGAGCCTTAATTTCTCTATTTGTTAAAAAAAGGGGATGCCAGTACCAGGTTGTCCAGGTGGTGTGACTCTAAGATGATGTAGTGAAGTACCCAGCACAGAATAAACAATAAACAGAGCTATTACTACTACATTATGATATAGTATTGTAATGAATTGTTTATATATCTTTCTGGGTAGGCTGTGAACCCCTCAAAGGCAGGGCCCTATCTAATTTCCCTTCGTCTAGTACCTAGCACAGTACCAGATGATGCTCAGTGAATGCTTGTGCAATGAATCAATGAAGAATGGAAGAAGCAACTGGAGGGAATTTACAGCTGTTTAGTCGGTTCCCTGCCCTTGAATGAGCCGCCTGAAGTGTCCCTTTGATACCAAACGCAAGGCGCTCACCACTTGGGGGTGCTCTATTGGAAGGAGATATGATTTATTTACTTGCAGCAAGTAAAGGAGACAGGATTTATATTCAAAGCTCTGTCTCCAGAAGGTTTAGCCAATGGTTAAATACACTATTGGTCAATTACACTTGCTTTCTTCTTTGCAGTTGGCTATATTTATCCTGTTGAGTTCCTGTCAAGCTCATCCTGTTTATAGCTGGTCTGCAAAACAATGTGCCACATTTGATCATTTAACAAGAATAACATTTAGTAAGAAGAGTCCCGACCTTGAGACCCTAGTTCTATCTAACACCTTTGACATCCCATTGCTGAGGAGCTCGTATATGGTCCAGGCAGAGCCAGAGAGGCACGCACAGCCTCTTCTCCAGCAGGGAGCAAGACCCCCACCCACATCAGCCAGTTTCTCCCTCTAGGCTCCCAGATTCACTTCCCAGACTCTGGACTCAAGTTGGTCGGTCACCTGTCCACCCTTTCTTTCACTAAAACAGGACTCCGCGGTAAGGCCCATCTCAAGTGTGAGTCCCTGTCTTTGGGCTCCTTGCTGTGTTTTCCCCAAATTACAGCACTGGACACTCTGTTGGAATTCATACCTCCATCCCCTTCTCCAGAAGCATCAGCTTGGGAGTGACTCTTCTACTGGGCATAGCATGGTCCCCACTCCCAATTCTGAACAAAATGTGTGGCTGAAAGGGGACAGGACTTTCACTCCATACGGTCCCCAGCATTGTGGAGAGTCCTATGCAGATCTCCACCCAGGAGGTTCTCGTCTACCCTGGCTTCTGGCTTCCTCTTCCTCCTGCTTTCTCTGTAGACCCTCTGCCGGGAGGCAGTGGGCCATGGGTGTTGGAATGAAGTTAACCCACTGGCTTCCCCTTCCCCCAACACCAGCACTTTCAACCTGGGCTTGCAGCTCAGGATAGTACGTGGAGGGGGGCCCCGGGGGCACCCCATCCCAGGCTCCGCAGAGGAACCCGGAGCATTCACACCTTTGGCTGGGCTGGGCTCCGTGACAGGTTCTCAGTGTGGTCTTCACCTTCCTTTCTTCTCAGCCAGATCACTTGGAAACAAAGTTATCCTTCCTACTTATTCACTCAGTAAATATTTATCTGTTTGAGTATTTCATTTTATTAGCATTTAAATATGCAGCTAGCCCTGGCCAGTGTGATTTGGTTGGAGCATCGTCCTATAACCTAAAGGTTGGGGGTTTGCCTCCTGGTCAGGCCACATGCCCAGGTTGCGGTTAGGCCCAGTCCAGGCGCTACCATCTGGGTCTGCACACATATGGGGAGCAACCAATGCATACTTTTCTCTCATATAGGTGTTTCTCTTTCCCTTCCTCTCTCCCTTTCTCTCTCTTTCTCTCTCTTCAAAAGACAAAGAGAAAGAGAGAGAGAGAAGGAAGGGAGGAAGGAAGGAAGGAAAAAAAATTCTCTGGTGAAGATAAAAAAAAATAAATATGCAGCAAATATCTATTGAGAACCAGCTATGCGCCAGGCACTATTCTATGCATTAGTTGTATTGCGATGGGAAAAACTGTTAGGAAGAGAAAAAACAATCACCCTGATTTTTCATTAATGTGAAACATTTAAACTACTTTTAATTATACTGTTTTAAAATGTATCACTACTTGCCCTGACTGGTGTGGCTAAGTGGGGTGGACATCGTCCTGCAAAGTGAAAGGTTGCTGGTTCAATTCCCAGTCAGGGCACATGCCTGGGTTGTGGGTTTGGTCCCAGTTGGGGTGCATGCGAAAGGCAATTGATGTTCTCACATTCAATGTTTCTCTCCCTCTCTTTCTCCCTTCCTTCCCTAAATAAATGAAATCTTTTTAAAAAGATTTTATTTATTTATTTAGATTTATTTTCTTCCCCCCCCCCACCACTACCCCCACCCCAGCCATTCCCATTTCCCAACCTTGATCCTACCCACCTTTGGTTTTGTCCAGGTGTCCTTTATACATGTTCCTGAAAACCCTTCTCCCTCCCCCCTCCATTGTCCCCTCCCATCTCCTCTCTGGTTACCATCAGATTATTCTTAATTTTAGTGTCTCTGGTTATATTTTGCTTGCTTGTTTGTTTTGTTGATTAGGTTCCACTTATAGGTGAGGTCATATGGTATTTGTCTTTCACTGCCTGGCTTATTTCACTTAGCATAATGCTCTCCAGTTGTATCCATGCTGTTGCAGAGGATAGGAGCGTCTTCTTTCTTTCTGCTGTGTAATATTCATTCCATTGTGTGAATGTACCATGGTATTTTTTTTTAATTTTTTTAATTTATTTTTTATTGTTATTCAATTACAGTTGTATGCCTTTTCTCCCCTTACCATGGTATTTTGATCTACTCACTTACTGATGGGCACTTAGGTTGCTTCCAGCACTAGGCTATTGTAAATTGTGCTGCTATGAGCATTGGGGTTCATAGGTTCTTTTGGACTGGTGTTTCCAGGGCTCTTAGGGTATAATCCCAGCAGTGGAATTGCCGGGTCAAAAGGCAGTTCTATTTTTAGTTTTCTGAGGAAATTCCATACTGTTTTCCACAGTGGCTACACCAGTCTGCATTCCTGCCAAGAGTGCTCTAGGGTTCCCTTTTCTCCACATCCTCTCCAACACTTGTTGTTTGTTGATTTGTTTACGATGGCCATTCTGATTGGTATGAACTGGTATCTCATTGTGGGTTTTTTTTTAAGATCTTATTTATTTACTTTTAGACAGAAGGGAAGGGAGGGAGAAAGAGAGAGAGGGAGAGAAACATCAATGTGTGGTGGCCTCTGGCACGCCCCTACTAGGGACCTGGCCTGCAACCCAGGCATGTGCCCTGACTGGGAATCAAACCAGCAACTGTTTGGTTCGCAGGCCTGTGCTCAGTCCACTGAGCCACACCAGCCAGGGCTCATTGTGGTTTTAATTTGTATCTCTCTGAGGGCTAGTGATGCTGAACATCCTTTCATATGTCTCTGGATACTTTGTATGTCCTCCTCAGAGAAGTATCTGTTCAAGTCCTTTGCCATTTTTTAATTGGGTTGTTTGCTTTCCTGGATTGGTTTATTTATTCATTTATAGAGAGAGGGGAAGGGAGGGAGAAAGAGAGGGAGAGAAACATCAATGTGTGAGAGATACATCGACTGGTTGCCTCTCACACAGCCCCAGCTGGGGGACCCAAACCCATACCATCTGGGGCTAAACGAAATCTTTGTTTTCAAAAAAGACTTTATTTATTTATTTATTTTAGACAGAGGGAAAGGGAGGGAGAAAGAGAGGGAGAGAAACATCAATGTGTGGTTGCCTCTTGCGCACTCCCCACTGGGTACCTCACCTGGCTGGCAACCCAGGAATGTGCCCCAACTGGGAATCGAACCAGCAACCCTTGGTTTGCAGGCCAGAGCTCAATCCACTGAGCCACACCAGCCAGGGCTAAATGATTCCATCTTTTTTAAAAACAGTTTTTATTGGCCCTGGCTGGTGTCGTTCAGTGGATTGAGCGTGGGCCTGTGAACCAAGGGTTGCTGGTTCGATTCCCACTCAGGGTACATGCCTGGGTTTTGGGCCAAGTCCCTTGTTAGGGGCCACATGAGAAGCAACCACACACTGATGTTTCTCTACCTCTCTTTCTCCTTCCCTTCCCCCATCTCTAAAAATAAATAAATACAATGTTTAAAAAATAAAATTTTTTTATTGTTGTTCAATTACAGTTGTTCCCCTTCTCCCCCCATTCTTCTCCCCTGCCCTGCTCAATCCTCCTCTCCCACATAAATAAATAAAAATCTTTAAAAAAATAAAATAAAATGTGTCACTACTTGAAACCAGTGATTAGACTGTGCACGGAAATCCTGCCAAGTGGTTTGCAAACGCCAGAAGATGAAAAAACCCAGTAGGTCCTGTGCCGGGAAGGGGGAAGATAGGCTGAGATAGGGAAGATGCTTCCTGGAGTGTGCCCAGAGAACCCCTCCAGCGTTCTGACTCTCCCCTTCCAAATTCTATTTTCCCAAGCTCTGAACATACCCAATGCTCTGGATTTAGGTCAAAGTGCCATATCTGAGGTGGACAAAAAACAGAGAGACAGGTTCAAATGAAAAACATAGGAGGGTATAAAAAAAACTAGGGCTACTTTACCTAGAGAATGGAGGTCTTAGATTGGGAGACGGGGGTACAATTGGTCCCTGTCTTCACCATGGGGTTGACTTACTAAAGGCTTAGAGAAAGCCATAGAAGTCAGACCTGGATTTAGGGATAAGAAGAGCCCTCTAGCACTCCACCCTGCTACCCTGGGGGGGTATTGGCCTTCCCTGAGCCTGGATGGGGAGCTGGGTGATTCCTGGCAGGGGAATCTGGGACCCAAGAGGGGCAGGTGGCCTACAGCACACTCACCAGAACCAGTGGGGGAAGCCTGAAACAGCTCAGTAGAAGACCTTGATAGACCCCACATGGCAGTACCCACTCCCCAAATGGACTGAGCTGGCCTAGCAGAGATTCTGTGAGGGGTGTCCACCCTGTAGCCTGCAGGCTGCAGGCAGCCCCCGGATGGCTGTGAATGTGACCCAATACAAAATCATAAAGTTACTTAAAACATTATGAGGTTTTTTTGTGTGTGATTATGTGTCACAATGTATTTAGTGTGTGGCCCTAGACAACTCTTCTTCCAGTGTGGCTCAGAGATGCCTAAAGGTTGGACACCCCTTCCTGGATCCATGTCTTCAATCCTGACTGTCTATCAGAGTCACCTGGATTGGGGGAGAAACTTGGGAAAATTACCAATGCTTGGTTTGGGTGGAGTTCTATCATCAGTATTGTTTTTAAGCTCTCCAGACAATTTTAATCTGCAGCCAGAGTTGAGGATCACTGATCTAGCAGCATCAACCACACCACCTGGGAGCTTCTTAGAAAAGAGAGCAGTTAGGCCCCACTCCAGAGCTACCGAATCAGAGACTCTGCGAGTAGGCCTGAGGCAGGATTGTAAGAAGCTGGGAAAATTCCTGGGCAAGTAAAATGGGAAAATTGAGACAAGATAATTAAACAAGGCCAAATAATTTTAACAATTTACAGCCAGCTAGTGAATTGCAAGACCTTATTTTCCCCAACTAAGGACACTTGAAAGCAAATGGTTTACGCCTCTCTTCCCTAGCCAGAGAATACATAGCTTAAATCACCCTGGTTGGGGAGATAAAGAACAAAGACCCAAATACGCTAATACCATTTGTGTCAGCTGAACCCAAGGATGATGAAGTCAGGGAAACAACAAAAATCTCACTAAAGCCAGGGAAACCCAAGATTAAAGTAAAGCAGTAAAGCTGACTGGAGAATAATCCCAAACTCCTCTATACGAGTATTGGATACATCAGCATATTAAAAAACACACCTGGAAAGCGGATGCATATTCTGCTGAAACCCTCCCTTAAGATTCTCGCCCTGAAGAAGAAAGATAAAACCTTCAAGACAAATGATACTAGTGTGGGCTCACTCTACAGCAGGGGCCCCCAAATCCCAGACCATAGACCGATATCGGTACATGGCCTATAGGAACTGGGCCACACAGCAGGAGGGGAGCAGCAGGCGAGCAAGTGAAGCTTCATCTGTATTTACAGCTGCTCCTCATCACTTGCAATACCGTCTGAGCTCTGCCTCCTGTCAGATCAGCTGTGGCTTTAGATTCTCATAGGAGCATGAACTCTACTGCGAACTGCACATGCGAGGGATCTAGGTTACATGCTCCTTATGAGAATCTAATGCCTGATGATTGGAGGTGGAGCTGAGGCAGGGATGCTACCGCTGGGGAGTGGCGGCAAATACAGACTATCATTAGCAGAGAGGTTTGACTGCACAGAGACCATAATGAATCAATTGCTTGCAGACGCATAACAAAACCCTATCAGTGAGTGGCAAGCGACAATTAAGCTGCATTTGGTGGCAGGCTAAAAAGGCATCCCCCACCCCCACCCCAGTCTGTGGAAAAGTTGTCTTCCATGAAACTGGTCCCTGGTGCCAAAAAGGTTGGGGACCACTGCTCTAGAGCATGACTATGCCCCTTCTTGGGCAAAAACTTTTTACTTCATCCTAAACTCTAATGGTCCCCATTAGACTTGCAACCAGGGGAGCAGGGAGCAGCTGCAGCTCATCTCGGGCTTACCCTCTGACTCTGTCTCCAAGGCCCCTTTTTCTCTGACTTTCCAGTGATCCAAGAGCCTTGACTCACTTCTGTCACTGTGACTTTTACTTCCCAGTGAACTAACAGCAGTCCTGCCTTGGCTCACTTCTTTCCTACAACTTTTCTAGGGAGGCAAAGCAGAGCACTACCTAGGCTCTCTCCTGTTGCATCTTTGACCCTAAGTCTTTCCTTTGTTTCACTGTCCCCAGCTTTAATAAACATGTTCTCAAAATCACCTGGACTTGTGCTGTGAGATCTTCCTTATACACAAACTCAAGAATCCACATACTACAGGCTGGCCTGAGGCAGACCCACTCCCAGCTCGTCGCCATATGCTAATAGGGCCTGTTACCTGGCGTTAGCAGAGCCAAACACTAAACACCAAGAATTGCAGTGAACAGGCCCTGGCCAGGTAGCTCAGTTGGTTAGAGCATCGTTCCAATATACCAAGGTTGTGGGTTTGATCTCTGGTCAGGGCACATACAAGAATCAACCAATGGAACTTCCAGCCAAAATGGAGGCGTAGGTAGAAACGCTTCACTTCCTCCCATAACCAAAAGAAGGATAACAACAAATTTAAAAACAAAAAATAACCAGAGTTGCCAGAAAATTGAACTGTATGGAAGTCTGACAACCAAGGAGGGAAAAAAGAAACATTCATCCAGACTGGTAGGAGGGACAGAAATGGGCAGCTGGGGTAGAGAGGATGCCTGGCAAGGAGGCAGCTGGAGGACGGGGCAGGGGAGGCAGTGGCTGGCGGTCCTGCATTTGCATGTGGATAACCCGGAAGGAATAACTGGGGAGCAGACAGACTGCGCAACCCAGGGTTCCAGTGTGGGGATACAAAGCCTCAAAACCTCTGGCTACAAAAATCTGTGGGGGTTGGGGTGGCAGGAGAAACTCCCAGCCTCACAGGAGAGTTCGTTGGAGAGACCCACAGGGTCCTAGAATGTACACAAACCCACCCACCTGGGAATCAGCACCAGAAGGGCCCAATTTGTTTGTGGGCAGCAGGGGAAGTGACTGAAAGCTGGACAAGAGCCAGGCAAGTGGCATTGCCCTCTCAGACCTCTCCCCCACATACAGCGCCACAACACAGCAAGTGGGTTGCCCTGTCCTGGCCAGTAGCTAAGGCTCCACCCCTTACAACGTAACAGGTATGCCAAGACAAAAAAAAATATGGCCCAAATGAAAGAACAGATCAAAGCTACAAAAATAGAATTAAGCAGTGAAGAGATAGCCAACCTATCAGATGCAGAGTTCAAAACAATGGTAATCAGGATGCTCACAGAAATGGTTGAGCATGGTCACAAAATAGAGGAAAAAGTGAAAGCTATGCAAAGTGAAATAAAGAAAAACATACAGGGAACCAAGAGTGATGGGAAGGAAACCAGGACTCAAATCAAAGATTTGGAGCAAAAGGAAGAAACAAACATTCAACCAGAAAAGAATGAAGAAACAAGAATTCAAAAAAATAAGGGAAGCTGCAGAATCTCCGGGATAACTTTAAACGTTCCAGCATCCTAATCATAGGGGTGCCAGAAGGAGAAGAGGAAGAGCAAGAAATGGAAAACTTATCTGAAAACATAGTGAAGGAGAACGTTCCCAATCTGGCAAAGTAAATACACTCCCAGGAAGTCCAGGAAGCTCACAGAGTCCCAAAGAAGTTGGACCCAAGGAAGCACACACCAAGGCACATCATAATTATATTAGCCAAGATTAAAGATAAGGAGAGAATCCTTTTTTTTTTTTAAGATTGTATGTATTTATTTTTAGAGAAGGGAGGGAGAAAAAGAGAAACATCAATGTGCGATAGAGACACTGATAGGTTGCCTCTCACACACCTCCTGGCCCACAACCCAGGCATGTGCCCTGACCAGGAATTGGACTTGTGATCTTTCAGTTTGCAGGCCAGCACTCAATCCACTGAGCTACAGCCACCGGGGCAGAAGAAAAATCTTAAAAGCAGCAAGAGAAAAGGAGACAGTTGCCTACAAAGGAGTTCCCATAAGACTGTCAGCTGATTTCTCAAAGGAAACCTCACAGGCAAGAAGGGGCTGGAAAGAAGTATTCCAAGCCATGAAAGGCAAGGACCTACATACAAGATTACTCTCTCCAGCAAAGCTATCATTTAGAATGGAAGGGCAGACAAAGTGCTTCTCAGATAAGGTCCAGTTAAAGGAGTTCATCATCACCAAGCTCTTATTATATGAAATGTTAAAGGGATTTATCTAAGAAAAAAAAAGATCAAAAATATGAACAGTAAAATGACAACAAACTTACAACTATCAACAACTGATGAGGTAAGAAGGATAAATCATTTCTTCAGGTCTTGAGGACAGCTCTGAAGTCTGTTCCAGTGTCCCTCTGTCTGGTTTCATAGGAAAGTAGCAGGGAGGTCATTCTACCTTTGGGCTCAGGAGCTGAAATAACTTAGGTTGAGATATTATCTTTAGCCTGTCAGAGGTCCAGGTTGTGTGACCATTCGTCAGGTCTCAGATACTGTTCTCTGCTGCCTTGGGGGTTGCTGATTACCTGGGGGAAAGGCTAGGTCTCTGAGAGGTATATACATAGATAAAGAGAGATGATTTCTAGAGCTAGAATTTAAAGCTAAATTTAATCAAAGTTATAAGGACCCTTGGTTTCAGGCCCAGCAGTCTGCAACTGAACAAGCCCTCTGGGTGCGTCTGAGGCATGCCAAAGTTTGAGGAACTTTTGAGACCTTCTCTAGCTCTAAGAGTCTCAGAACCTCAGGGAAACAAAGGTCCATCGTCACCTACCCTCTTGAGCAAAGACGTTTGTTCATGATTAAACCTGCCCACAGGACCAACCAGTCAAACCTGAAATCACAGAGTGGTTGCACTTTATTATAGTGTCACACTTCATTAAAAATTAAAATAAAATAACTACTCAACTTCAGACTTTTTAAGTAATATTCTGTTGGACACCAAATAGTGGTCCTTGGGTTGGGTGCACCTGTCACCTGCCTGACTCATGAAATCTACTGCCTGGGTCCTTTTGTCCCTACTGTCTGCTTTATGGTGTCTTTAACTGTGGGACTTTATTATCCCCTTGGTTTTCATCCTATCACTGGAAATTAGGCTTTAGTGCAAGGAAGGAAGGACCTGCTTTCTCTAAACCCCAAGAAAAAAAGATTCTTTTGATGTGAAACCCCAATAAGGAATTTATTGGGTTGGCCAAAAAGTCCATTATGGTTTTTCCACAAAATAAAAGACATATTTTTCATTTTCACCAGTAACTATTGGTTTGGATACTTTGATTATGTCGGCTATCTCCCACTATTGGCTTCTAGTGGTAGAGGCCAGGGGTGCTGCTAAACATCTTCCAAGGTATAAGACAGCCCCACAGCAAAGATTATTTGGCTAAAATGTCAATAGTACCAAGAAACTTCGCAAACTACTTTTGACATGTTTGATTAGTCACATTACCTTCTCCATCCCCTGCACAAATCTTTCTTTGCTTTTCAGTTGCATTTTTACCTTCCTTGAGAGAATGAAGCATAATGTGCCAAAAATGTTACATATTTTTTCCATCTTCAATATTAAAATGGCTGCACGAAAATTCACCAATTTTGATGTTTTTCTTAAATGCACAATGGTATGATAGCTATCACAATACAGTCTAATAAAATCGTTTCAAATGAAGTTAAAGACAACTAAGCACTACTAGAGACATGTTATGGAAAAAACTAAACATACTTTTTGGCCAACCCAAAATGCTGAGAGGGACTTCCCATGGTCAACCAAAGGCCCAAATGTTATAAATAAGAACCATTTGCTGATGGGGTCAGGAAGAAACTCAGACAACTCGGCTTTCTGCGATATGCCCTGTTTGTTTAGGGCATCTGAGTCAACCGCTGCAGGGAAGACCTGGTTTTGTGTTTTGACCAATGGACTGAGACCTGCCCCATACAATTAGAACTATGCAAATTGTCCTCATTTGCATCTATATCTACCAATCAGAACTACATGATTTAAGCCAATCAGAACTGTGCAATTTGGAAACTTCATTTACATGAAACAGACCAAAATGGGAACAGTGGGTGGGAAAATTCCCTATAAAAGGTGGCACAAAATTCCTTTGTCTTGGGGGAGCACAATTTAAGTTGCTACTTGAATCTGTGTCTCCAAGGATGCAGCTTTTTGCTCAAATAAATGCTTTTTAATTTTTTTGTTGTTCTTTATTACAGTCTAAAATTAATTCGGGTGTACACTGCAATATTGTGATTTATAATGTATTTGGTCTTCATCAACAGTTTCTGGCTCACAGCTCTGCAAATCCTTGGAAATTCCTAAGTGTTGAGAAAGACCTAAGTATCTTTTGCTATGTCAATGATGGTGACTCTGAGGTGCCCATCCAAGTGTAGGGGCCAGTTACCAGAAAAACCAACCATATAATTAGGGGTTTGAAACTGTCAGTTCCCCTATTCCAACCTCTGGGAAGAGAGAGGGACTGGCAGTTGAGTTCAATTACTAGTCACCGATGGCTTAGTCAATCTCGACTATATAACAAAGCCTGCATAAATACCCAGAAGGACAACTCCTTGATCAGTTTTCAGAGAGCTTCCATGTGCCACCCATGCTGGGCCCCAAACTCCACCAGATCAGAAGCTCCTTTGATCGGGACCTCATCCTATGTATCTCTTCATCTGGCTATTGATTCGTATCCTTTAGTATCCTTGTGACCCAGGCTCCTCTCAGTGATTTTTCTCCAGGTCTTTCTCTTAGTTCAGAGCAATTAGAGAGGAAGGAATGGCAAAACCTAGAACTCTAAGACACACATTCTAGTGAGAAGGAAGAGGAACAGTAATTACTGATTTCTCAGCCTCACCGTGAGGGGAAAGATGATAGAAGAAGGACACTGGGGGCGTGCTGACCAGGCATACCAACCATCTTCCTTCTTCCAAGCCCCTCTGCAACCCTCTCTGAGACACTGTCATGAAGATGTCCCAAAGGCACTGTCACATGTTGCAGCAGATATATTCTGTAAATTCTCTGGGCCCTACCTCTTCATCCACCAGTGCCCTGGTGGCAATTTCATACAAGTTTTAACTGGCACAGTGCAGATACAACCTGACAGTGACTCATCTTGGAATCTGTACTATGCATTTCCAATTTCTTGCCCTAGGGCTTCTTTGCCAGAACATACAAAGACTCATGCATGTGTAACCTGGAACCATGGGGGTGTTATGGACTGAATGTTTGTGGCCCCCCCAGTATGATGGTATTAGGAGGTGGGGCTTTAGCGAGGCAATTAGGTCATGAGGACAGGACCCTCCTGAATGGGTTTAGTACTTTCATAAAAGGGACCCCAGAAATCTCTCTCACCCTCCTTTCACCATGTGTGAATACAAGAAGTCAGCAGTCTGCAACTGGAAGAGGGCCTTCACCAGAGCCCAACAAAGTGGCACCCTCGTCTCAGACTTCTAGCCTCCAGAACTGTGAAAAATAAATTTCTGTTATTTATAGTTGTATGGCACTTTGTTATAGCAGCCTGGACTGACTAAGACAGGGAGTTAACAATAGTGGGGCCACTCTTCTCCAATGGGGGTCAGGAATCAATAGATGAACTTTCCCCTTTTCATTCCCCCTTGGTTGGTGGTTCTAAGATCCATTTCACAAGCCTTCTCAGAAGGTCCTGTGGGACTGAGCGCCAGTCACCTCTAGTGGTAGCCAACTGAATGATACATCTTTATATCACCTTCTCCTTCTTCCCTGTTCCGCTCTACTTGCTCTGCATACCTGCTCTCTGCATCACATTTCCGAATAAACCACCTGCATGCAAACATTTGACTCAGACTTTGCTTTTTGGAGTCCCTGGCTAAAATAATTGGTTTCAGACTAGAAGGAAGACTGTCAGGATGGGGGGAAAAAAGAGAGAGAGAGAGAGAGACTCCATTGCTGGTAATTCCTGGTGAATGATAGAATCAAATAACTAAGATTCTCACCTGTGGTGAATTGGACTATAGTAAAGAGTGAAGTGTTGGGGTATTTGATAGCTATGACCCTTGAATGGTGGGGGCAGTTGTAATTATGAAGATTGGCTGGCCTTTGTTAGTGCTTTAGAAGCCTTGAAAAAAATTAAAGGCTTCAGGTCAGCTGACTATCAACTCAAGGCCTACTGTGAGTGTCAGAGCCTTTTTGGCAATGTTTAAGACAGTGCTGAAAATCATATGGGACCTAACTGAGGGTGGCAGAACTGCAAAGGGAGCTGAATGTAGTGTCAACAGGTTTCCTGTAGCAAAGTCAGGACCCTGGTAGGAAAAGAACAAGACTCAAAGACCTGGAATGAGACATTTGGATGCATAAAGCTGAGAATTTTGACCCCCAGATTTATCTGAATCTTCCAGATCAGCAGAAGCAATTCTTCTCCCCTTGCTAGAGGAAAGCAGCCTCTCCTTGCATGGAAACTCTGCAAAAAACTCACATGAGAAATATATCTCAAAATACATCCCTGTCCTTACCAACTACCACTCCTGCCACCCCTTTTTTATCTCCAGGGAGATAACCAAGGGTGGGCCTCAATATAGCTCAAGCAGAGAGACACGCGGTTATTTCTTGCTCTAGGAGGAAATAATTTACATGGTAAGAATTGCATGACCTAACTAATATGATTCAGCTGCAACTGGAAGAATACATGGAGTAAATCTGGGGTGAAGAGGAAACTGGGACGTGTGGCAGGATAGAGGAGAATTTACCGGCATGAAGCATTCATCTCTGTCTTGAGGTTCAGTGCTGTAGAAAGGACATCCAGAGACAGTACTAATCAGGAGATGCCTCCTTGAAGCTTAAACTCAGTGGTAGACTGCAGTAGTTGAGGTGGAAATGCCAGAACTGTCTTGACACAATATTGAAGGGCTGAGAAAGCTCAAGGAGGTGGGAGTTTTAGAATGGATTTATTATGTGAGACTCAGAGGACCCACTACCTGACTATATACTCCTAGAGTGCTCAGCATCTGGTGATGACTAATAACATAAGATATTTCAAGGGGCAAGAGAGATAAAAAAATGTTAATCGTAGGATTGAAAGAAAAAAATTACAGGCTGTAAGCAGAAGTCATCACAATGGAAAATCACAGTCCCTTGCCTAATTTGCAGATTTAACATTTCGTGGATCCAGAGTCCATCAGTTGAAGGGGAAAAACCGTGCAACACCATTCCAGGTATTTCTGACAAATATTCCTTCATTTACATCCAAAAGGACCTACATCCATTTTTTTCAGGATAATTGCACTAAAAAAGGGAAAAATACCCAGACCTTATAAAATCTATTGTATATGAGGTTTGAGCTAATAACAGGGATACTAAAGGACCTGAAATGTCACTCATGGTTGTCTGGTTAGAATGGGAGCTTATGGATGCTACGTGGTAAGTACAATTCTGGCCAAGCCTGTCATACAGTGGGTCCAAGGATTGATGAACCCACTTCTGTTTTTTTTTTTCACCAGTTGCTGAGGGTATAATTGGGATAAATATACTTAGTAGCTGGAGTAAGAGACATTATGATAGGAAGGGCCAAGAGGAAGTTCCAGAGACTGAATTCATTCATCCCTGGACAAGATAGTAAATCGAAAGCAGTATTTATCCTGGGAAAAAGTGCAGAGATTAACACCATCATCAAATACTTAAAGGATATAGGAATGGTAGTTTTGTTGGGACCAAGTGATGGATATATAGGGGTGCATATACTATTCAATTCATTTGAACCTTCAGATTTATCTGAATATTCCAGGTCAGCAGAAGCAACCCTTCTCCCCTGACTCCTGCAGCACAGTAGAGGATAATAAGTTAGCATAAATTTAACCACATGGTAGCCCCAATCATAGCTGCCATACTGAATGTGGCATTTTTACTGGCCAGCTTCTAGCACTTGATATGTGACTGTTGATAACAAATATTGGTCTACCTCATTGGTTAGGATAGTTCAGAGAAACTTGCCTTTGTATGGGAAGAACAGCAGCACACAATCACTGTCTTGTCATAATGTCGTGTTAACTCTCCTGCTCTCTAACCCAGTAGAGTCTGCAGGGAACTCAGTTGCCTTGACATCCTGCCCAGCAACATGCTAGTCCACTATATTGATGCCTTACTCATTGGACTTGATGATCAGGAAGTGGCAAGTAGTTTAGCAGGAGTAGAAGTTTCAGGCTCCTGACACAATGAGGAAATTTGTGGAGATCCAATAATCTGAGGCATGCCAGGACATTTCTGTAAAGCACAAAGAGCTGTATTTTGTGTCCCCTACCACTAAGAGGAATAGTGGTTGGCAGAACTCTTTAGATTTTGGAGGCAGCATGTATCACACTTGGGAATGTTGCTCCAAAGCGTTTATTAGGTGACTTGGAAGCCTATCAGTATTGAGTGGGTTTCAAAGCAAGATGTATGGACAAAAAAGCAGTCACATACTAAACCTGACACACTCAGGGGAGTCCTGCTTGATGAGCCTTACAAACTCAGAGACCTGAAGTAACCACATAGGATGGTCTGAACATCAAAATTCATAACTAAAAGCCAATCATAGTGGATGGTCACATCCTAGGCCTGTAGCTTCCTTGACTAAGATCCACTTGACCATAAGTAAGCCTGTCTATCATCTTTTTGCATCTAAGTTGGAATGTCAAAGTAATTTCACTGTACCAGAGCAAGAGACCACAGAATGCCTCATTGTTACCTTGTTCCCTGCATATCATCTCTATGTGCATTGTTAACTAGCCTATACGCAGCAATGTAAAAGGAGCATGTATCTCTGTTTTACCCTTTATCCAACCTCAGACATTTCCCTGCCTTGCTTCCTTTCGCCTCCCTAATCTACCACCAATGAGTTTCATGTAACTCCTTACATGTCCTCCTTTGATTCTAATCTACAAAATAACCTATAAAACTACCATTCTCCATTGAGATTTTTCTGCTTGGCAATTGCCATCAGTTTGGCTCAAATAAATTTATAAAAATTTTCTACAGGTTTGGATGTTTCTTATGTTGATAGAAGGAAGTCTAAAGCAGGTCCAGGCTATGATTCAAGCTGTCTTGCCACTAACACCACATGACACGCCCAAAATGCCATGAGTCCAAAGGTATCTGTGGTGCATAAGGATGTTGTATGGTTTCTAGAAAGCCCCAGCAGGAGAGCTGCAGTACTGACTCTTAGGATTCCAGAGCAACTATCTGCCTACTGTGGCAGAGAAGAACTCATTATTTGAAAAATGGGCTGCAAGGCTTGAGCACAGACCTAGCACCTGATTACGGGACATTTATCAAGAGCTATTCATGTTGCCTGGGTATTATCAGATCCTCTGAGCTACAGGACAGTAAGGGCACAGCAGTGACCCTCTGTACATGGGGAAGTGGCATATTTGGGACTAGGTCTCAGCAGATCCAAAAGACATGCTAATCACATGACATGGTTATCCAGACTCCCATGTCATCTATGTCCTTTGCACCAATGCTTCTCCCTCAACTCACATCTGTGGTCTCAGGGGTAACTTTCCCAGACCGACTGACAGAAAAGCAAAAATTCAGGCCTGGTTTGGAATATACTCCCACGTATTTTATATTAAGATATTATTGTTATTTTCAGGTGTAATAATGATGTCTTTATTTTTCAAAAATATTTTTTATCATTTAGCAATCCATACTAAAACATTTACAGTGAAAATATACAATGTCTGGAACTTGTTTAAAATAGCAGGAGAGGGGAAAATGAATGGGACAGGCATGGCCGTGTGAGCCTGAGTTACGATAAATGGGAGTTTATATGCTATTTTATTTATTTAGATGGATGTTCCAAAATCTCTGTAAATCAAAGGTGAAAAACACCCCCTCAGTCTGGCCCACAAGTGGGTCAGCATGTTAGATTGGTGTTCATCGTCAATGCACCACAGCAGTGTAACAGCTTTCCTTGCTCCGGGTGGCCCCAAAGGATAGCAGTGAAGGGGAAACTCTCCTGGGGTGGAGCCGTGAGCATCACACCCAGTGGGTCACTTTGTATGGCAGAACTGCCTGAAGTAGGAATGTACAGTTATACCTCGATGCTTGTCAGCTTCAGACCTCGTCAAACCTGGTACTCCATGCATTTTTATGAGAAAAAAAAAATGTTTCAGCGCTCGGAGCCTGCTCAGGACTCGTGGCACTTGCTAGAACTTGTATGAATCATGACACACACACCCCCCCCCCCCCCCCCCGCAAGAGAAAATGCTTCATCACTTGCCGCTTGCTCACCACTCGGCACCCTGCTCTCGTGATGAAACAGAGGTCGAAGCGTCAGTCTCACAGTAGGTTGTGAACAGGTTTGTTGTTACTGTCTTGTACTTTTGTGCATTTTAAGCGCTAATCATGGGTCACAAAAAGGTTAAGAGTGATAACACTGACCCTAAAAGGCAGTTAATAATCATGATTGAAAAGAAAAGAGAGATTATAGCTAAGTATTGAGAGGGTGTAGGTGTGAGTGATATCACTGTTACATCCAAGATGCTGAGAATGACCATCTTGACAATAGTGAGAAATAAGAAAGCAATTAAAGCAGCAAGTATTGCTAAAGGTGTAAAGTCTGAGTAAGCAATGTTCACAGACGTTGGAAGAAGTTGAAAAATTGCTTTACATCTGGATTAATGAAAAACAGACAGCATTTCTGAGGAGGTAATTTGCGAGAAAGCTAGGCAATTGCATGCTGATCTGTTAAAAGGCAAGCCTGGAGCAAGTGGTGAGTGTTTAGAGCCAGTTATGGATGATTCAATAAATGTAAAAAAGAAAACTAGCATTCATAGTGTGGTGAGGCATGGAGAGGCAGCCAGCGCCAACAAAGAAGCTGCTGAAAGCTTTGTCGGAGGCTGAGGGTTTTATTAAGTGTTTAACTGCAATGAGCCTTTTTTTCTGGAAGAAAATGCCTAACAGAACCTACATCTCTCAAGAGAAGAAGGCATTGCCAGGGCACAGGCCGATGAAGGACAGGCTACCTCTGTTGTGTGGGACTGCTAGTGGGGATTGAAAACTTAAGCCTCTACTAGTGTATCACAGTGAAAACCTATGAGTTTTCACGAGACAGAATGTGATAAAAAGCAAGTTAAGTGTGATGTGGAGGGCCGGTACTAAAGCTTGAGTAACAAGGCAGTTCTTTCTAGAGTAGATGAACGAAGTTTTTGGCCCCCGTGTGAAAAAATATTTGCAGGGAAACGAACTGCCTCTGAGGGCTTTGTTAGTTATGGATAATGCTCCTGCTCGCCCTCCAGGCTTGGAGGACGACCTACTGGAGGAGCTCGGTTTCATAACTGTGAAGTTCTTGACCCCTAACACAACTCTTCTGCTCCAGCCCAGGGACCAGCAAGTCATTTCCAACTTCAAAAACCTCTATATGAAAGTCCTTTCCCAGAGGTGTTTTGAAGTAACCTTGGATACACAGTTGACCCTCAGAGAGTTCTGGAAAGACCATTTTAATAGCCTCCACTGTGTCACTCTCATAGATGAGGACTGGCATGAAGTCTCTTACAAGACCATGAACTCTGCCTGGAAGAAATTGTGGCCAGAAGCTGTATCTCCAGGGGACGTTGAAGGCTTTGAGGATGAGCCTGGTAGCTCACTAGTGGAGCATATTGCGTCTGGGGGCAAGTCCCTGGGCATGGAGGTCCATGATGAAGTCAAAGAGTTAGCGGAGGAGCACAGAGCAGAGCTCAGCACTGAGGAGCCGCAGGAACTTCAAGAGGAGCAGCAACAGATTGTGGCTGAGGAAACTTCTTCAGGTGAAAAGGAGGGAAGGGAGGAAGCATCTGCTGCACTGATAAAAGAAATGTGGTGTAAATGGGTTGAAGTTGAAAACGTCATGGAAAAGTAAAACCCAGACAAAGCTCTAGCAAGCCAAAATATGGACCTGTTTCATGCACAGACAATGTCACACTTGAGAAACATTTTGAAACAAGGACTGAAACAGGTTTCTCTTGATAGGTTTTTAGTGAAACTCCCTAAATCTGAGTCTCCAATAGTGTTCAGGGAAGCCAAGAGACAGAAAACGGAAGAAACCCCTGAGAAATCACCTGAAATTGTCTTGAAAGAAGACTCCTCTTCCACCAATTAACTCCTCCTCCTTCTCTACCTCACCACCATCCCATTGTGCCAGGAACTCCTCTCAGCACAGGTAGAGTGAAGTTAAATTTTATTTTTATGTAGTTAATTGCTTTTTTTTAATCCATGTCTATGTAGTTTGAAGGCTCTATATTACAAAACACACTCATTACTTAACATTAGCCCAGTAAAATGTGAAATTTCTGGGGAACTTTCACAACTTATTTCTAATGACAGTATATCTTGTGAAAAAAATTGTCTGGTGTTCTTCGATGTTGGCACTCGTCACAAATTCTGGAACACATTAATGATGAGTACCGAGGCATTATAGAGAGAGTCCTGGACAGCAGTGGTGAATGGCTTGACTGGTTGGCCAGGGACCAGGAAGAAGAAAGATTAGAAAATCAGAGATAAGAAATAATTGGGAAGAAATTGTTGGTGGAAATTTTGGGAAAATAATTAAAGTAACTTTTTTTCAATAACCAAGTTATACCCTAACAGTGAAAGGAAAGTTATTTGGCTCTTTCATTCTTGAACATATTTTCATCTAATGCTACCCTAGCCTTTCCAGTCAAAGGTAGGCAGAGGAGAATCTGAGAGTACCTCTTCCTCTCATGGAACTCCGAGTGGGGCTCAAAACCTCACTCCCTAGGTGATCTCCTCCAGTTTTGTGACTTCTATATCATGAGTATAGAAGTCTGCCACATTTTTATCTCCTTCCCAGGCCTGCCCACTGAATTCAAGCTGTGTATCTAACTGCTTCCTGGGCTTTTTAATTATACATCTAACAGACATCATAAACCTAATAGAGTCCAAACCTAGCCTCTGTATCCCACCCCTATGCCTTTCCCCTTAAGGCTTCTCCATCTAATAAATGAAAAGTCTGTTATTCAAGGTATTCAGGTCAAAAATCTGGAGTCATCCTTGAATTTTCTGTCTCTCACACACCATATACATCCATCAACAAATCCTGAGAGCTACACCTTTGAAATATATTCAGACCCCAAACAGTTTTTACCACCTCCATGGCTACCACCTTGGTCCAAGCCACCAGCATCTCTTGCCTGGATTAAAATAGTCTCCTCCTCCTTCCTTTGCCTCTGTACAATCTACTCTCAACATAACAGCTGGAGTCATCCTGTCAAAAAGTATTTCCAATCACTCCTCATACTCCCCCAGTGATCCAGTGGTTTCCCATTTCACTCAGAGTAAAAGGCAAATTCCTTAAAATATCCTGCAAAATCCCACACATCATCTAGGACCCACACCTCCTCTCTGATCTCATATCCTTCCACTCTTCCTTGAAGTCATACCGCTGCAACCATCTTGACTTTTGTTCTCCCAGAGTTCTAGGCATGCCTCATAGCCTTCCCACTTTCTGCCCCCTTGGCCTGGAATGTCCCGTTCCCATATGGCCCATTCCCTCTCTATCTTTAGCTCCCTGCTCAAATGCTATCTTATCTGTAAGGCTTCTCCTGCCTCCTACAATGTCCCCTCTTCCTCCACACTAAACTACAATAATGCTTTTCACACATTTTGGTCTCAGGATCCCACTCTTAAAGTTGGGGACCCCAAAGAGCTTTTATTTATGTGGGGTTAATCTCTCAATATTTACTTTATTAGAAGTTAGGACATTTAAAAATATTCATATATTCATTTAAAACCAATAGCCACGTACAACACGTTAAGGAATTATTTTTTTAATATATTCAAAACAAGATTAGTGAGAATCTCTTTAATGTCAGGCTTAATAGGAAATAAGTGGATTCTCATATCTGCTTTCGCATCTGATCTGTTGTGATAGCACATGCCAAGTAGCCTCTGGAAAAATCTACTCATGAAACTCATGAAAGAATGAGATGGAAAGCAAATAATGTCTTAGTATTGGATTGGATTGGACAAAAAGTCCATTTAGTTTTTCTGTAAAGTAAAAGACACATTTTTCATTTTCACCAATAACTTTATTGATTTGGATATTTTGAGTATGTCATTTATCTCCCGCATGGTATAATGTTGATTGCTCTCAGTTAATGTCTCAATTTGATCGCTATCAACTTCAATTGGTCTACCAGACCGTGGAACATCGTCCAGCGAGAAATCTCCAGCATGAAACTTTGCAAACCTCTGTTGACACATTCAGTAAGTCACAGCATCTTCTCCAGACACTGTGCAAATCTCTTTTTTGTGTTTCAGTTTCATTTTACCTTTCATGAAATAATAAAGCATAGTATGCTGAAAATGTTGCTTATTTTCTTCCATCTTCAATATTTAAATGGCTACACAAAAATTCACAAATTTTGATAAGTTCTTTTTTTACATGTATTTTATTGATTATGCTATTACAGTTGTCCCATTTTTCCCCTCCCCTTAATTTCTCTCCACCCTGCACCTGCTCTCCCACTAGCATTCCCCCCTCCCTTAGTTCATGTCCATAGGTTATACATATAAGTTCTTTGGCGTCTACATTTCCTATACTATTCTTAACCTCTCCCTGTCTAGTTTGTACCTACCATTTATGCTTCTTATTCCCTGTACCACTTCCCCCATTCTCCCCTCTCTCCCTCCCCACTGATAACCCTCCATGTGATCTCCATTTTGTGATTCTGTTCTGTTCTAGTTGTTTGCTTAGTTTGCTTTTGTTTTTTAGGTTCAGTTGTTGATAGTTGTGAGTTTGTTGTCATTTTACTGTTCATATTTTTGATCATCTTCTTTTTCTTAGATAAGTCCCTTTAACATTTCACATAATAAGGGCTTGGTGATGATGAACTCCTTTAATTTGACCTTATCTGGGAAGCACTTTGTCTGCCCTTCCATTCTAAATGATAGCTTTGCTGGATAGAGTAATCTTGCATGTAGGTCCTTGCCTTTCATGGCTTGGAATATTTCTTTCCAGTCCCTTCTTGCCTGTGAGGTTTCCTCTGAGAAATCAGCTGATAGTCTTATGGGAACTCCCTTGTAGGTAACTGTCTCCTTTTCTCTTGCTGCTTTTAAGATTCTCTCCTTATCTTTAATTTTGGCTAATGTAATTATGATGTGCCTTGGTGTGTGCTTCCTTGGGTCCAACATCTTTGGGACTCTGTGAGCTTCCTGGACTTCCTGGGAATGTATTTCCTTTGCCAGATTGGGGAAGTTCTCCTTCATTATTTTTTCAGATAAGTTTTCCATTTCTTGCTCTTCCTCTTCTCCTTCTGCCACCCCCATGATTCGGATGTTGGAACATTTAAAGTTGTCCCAGAGGTTCCACAGCCTCTCCTCATTTTTTTGAATTCTTGTTTCTTCATTCTGTTCTGGTTGAATGTTTATTTCTTCCTTTTTCTCCAAATCTTTGATTTGAGTCCTGGTTTCCTTCCCATCATTCTTGGTTCCCTGTACATTTTCCTTTATTTCACTTTGCATATCCTTCACTTTTTCCTCTATTTTGCAACCATGCTCAACCATTTCTGTGAGCATCCTGATTACCATTGTTGTGAACTCTGCATCTGATAGGTTGGCTATCTCTTCATTGCTTAGTTCTATTTTTGTAGCTTTGGTCTGTTCTTTCATTTGGGCCATATTTTTTGTCTTGGCACACCTATTATGTTGTAAGGGGTGGGTCCTTAGGTGTTTGCCAGAGTGAGGCAACCCACTTGGCTGCGTTGTGGTGCTGTATGTGGGGTCCCAGAGGGAACAATGCCACTTGTTGGGCTCTCATTGGGCTCTCAGTCACTTCCCCCACTACCCACAAGCAAATTGGGCCCTTCTGGTGCTGGGTCCCAGGTGGGTGGGTTTGTGTATGTTCTAGGACCCTGTGGGTCTCTCCAATGAACTCTCCTGTGAGGCTGGGAGTTTCTACCACTGCTGCAATCCCACAGGTTTTTACAGCCAGAGGTTTTGAGGCTTTCTTTCCCAGTGCTGGAACCCTGTTGCCCAGTCTGTCTTGCTCTCCATTTGTTACTCCAGGTTTATCTGCACACAAATGTGAGACTGCTCCATCTGCCAGCCACTGCCTTACCCACCCAGTTGTCCAGCTGTCCTCTTCACTCTAGCTGCCCACCTTCACCCCTCCTGCCAGCCTGAATGAATATTTCTTCTTTAACTCCTTGGTTGTCGGACTTCCATACAGTTCGATTTTCTGCCAGTTCTGGTTATTTTTTGTTTTTTAATTTGTTTTGTCCTTCTTTTGGTTATGCCAGGAGGCAAAGTGTAGCTACCTATGCCTCCATCTCGGCCAGAAGTCTTCACCACTTACTTTTATCATGCAAATTCCTGAGGAGAAGATTCACAAAGTTTCAGTTTTCTCACTTAGTTTTTTTTGCGTCAGTTGCCTCCTGCTCTGTGCCCTGACTGGGTATTGAACCCACAGCCTAGGTATGTACCCTGATGGGGAATCAAACCCACAGTCTTTTGACATATGAGACAACGTTCCAAACAACTGAGCCATTTATTTTTGCACCTTCTTCATCACCTCTTTGTGGCTGGCCCAGCAGTATGGCATTTCACCTGAGCTCAGTGACACCTCTCTGGCTGTTTTGCTATTTGGATTGTCTATTCTCAACTCAGATTCAATATATCCAAAATGTGATTTATGTTAATATGACAGAACCCCAAATCAGACTCCCTTGAGTAAAAAAGGAAATTCAGAGGATTGCGCATTTGGGAGGAATGCTGAGATGGTCACAGAATAGGAAGTAGAGCTACAAGAACCAGGGCTTCAGGGACTGGAACTAGGGATTCAGTGCCTGTAGGTTAGGTATCTATTTATCCATCTCTCCCCTTCCTTGTATCTGCTTACCATAACACACTGGCCAAATTCAATAGCTTTCATTGGCCCCAACTTTATATCTTCTCAGCATAGCCAGTCAAAATAAAGCAAGCTTTTTGACACAGAATCCATGCATCCATTCCAGAGAATGACTCTGGCCCAAGTTGCCTCATGTGCTTACACCTTGGATCAATGACAGTTGACAATGGGGACAGGATATCATGACTAGGTCAAATGCACTTTCCTGTTGGGGAGAGGGTCCTGATGCAGTCCCACTAGTATGGCCTGGAATCTAGGTAAAGAATAGTTGCCTAGAGGAAGAGTCACTCAGTAGACAAAAATAATATATGCCTCCGATAGGACTCATTATCTTCCTACAAATCAATTTTTCCTTCTACATTGTCTATTTTTGCCTAAGGTTATCTATTTTCCCATTTAAGAACTTCTTCCAATGTCCAACTCATTTTAAAACCTATAAATTAACTTAAATACAATTTTAATCATATTTTCTAACCTAAAAGGTTCGGGGGCTTTCCACTGTATTTAAGACACAGGTGGCAAACACAAGTCCCTTGGGCTGAATCTGACCCTCCACCTTTTTCTATCCAGCCCAGCACCTTGTTTATACCTGGCAGCAGCGCTGAGCTCTTGCTTAACTGTTAAGGAGTAGTTACATTTATACAATCCTAAAATTACATTCGGCCCTTTCAAGGCAACCACGAGGCTGAGGTAGTCCCCCGTGAAAATGAGTTCGACACTCCTGATTTAATGGAAAGCCTAAAGTCTCAGATTTGCTATTGTAAAGGGCCTTCTGTGACCCATCCTGCTTTTCCACTCTCCCTAACCCTAATTCCGGCCAGTTTCCCAGTGTTTGTTATTCCAGTGATATTCTTTCTTTCTTGACTTTGTTCTTGCTATCCTTTTTTCTCCCACTTGAAATATCTGGTCCACTCATTAAAAGCTTCCTGTTCTCAAGGTCCAATAAATATCCTCCACCTGCCTGGAGTCGTCTCTATTGTACTCATATTGATCTTTTTCCTTTTCAAAAACATGCATTTTTACATTTACTTACATGCTTAGTATAATTTAAAAAACGCCTAATTTTCACACCAGAGTGTCAGACTCATTGTTTATGTCCTTGGGTTGTTATACCACCATTTCCTCAACATCTGATTTTTTCCCTAACTTGATGTTAAGCACCTAAGAAATTGTGTCTTACATGTCTTGCATTTGTCTTAGCAACTAGCACACTGGTGAGCGTGTAGCACATAAAGATAAGAGCTTGTAAAAGGCAAGGAAATTAGATTTCGTTTATCCCATCCCTGCTTGGTTTCTCTTAGGCCTACAATGGTGTTTTTTGGTGTGTTTTATAGAACTTTTTTTGAAGCTACTCTGGGCATGGCCACATTCATAGACCATCTGCAGGGATCTAATTAGGAAGGCCATCCTTCGTAGGAATGAACTCTGGTAGTTGCCTCCAACTTTTTTCCAAAGAGGAAGGTAATGCTGTACCTCTTTGTCAAGCCAAACCCTCCCCCAGCTTTGTTATTCTTCAAGCAAGTTCCCCACCAGCTATTTTCCTGAACATCCAGGCAACCAAGCTGCCCTCAGGTAAGGATGCAGGGAGGGTTTCCCAAATGGACTCAGCTGGGGGCCGGGGAGCTGTGAATGAAGGAGGTGTCCTGAGCTTTCTCCTATTAACCTGGTGCCAACTCTGGGTCAAGGCACTTTTAGGTTTTTTATTGGTAGCTTATTGATTATTCAATTCTACTGATTTCATATTCTTCCTGATTCTGATTGTGTTATTTCCTTGCTCATTAGCACCTTTACTAGACTAGACAGGACCGAAGTGAAAATTTTATTGCTTACTAGTAAGGTTAGTTTAAAAGTGGCCAGGGAAGGAAATAGTAACTATTAGCTCAGGTTCTTTGAATTTCAGTTATTCATCCTCCCATGGTAAAATCAGTGGGTATTTATCATACCTGTGGAGAGCCTAACAGGACACTATAGAGTCGTGGTCCATGTTTTTGAGGACCTCAGAGTTTAATAGAGAAGTCAAGACAAATAAATATTCAAACAAGAGGAGCTGGCTGCATATAGTGTAGTTAAAACATTAGGAAGAAAATGGACAGGTGCAGCAACATTGGTTGAAGTTAGATAACAGTGAGAACTTCAGGTCACTGCTAATGAGACATTGTCAGGTAAGAGAGGAAGGCTGAGGCATCCCCTGAGCTCTTGAAAGGGAATTTAGGCCTCACTTCCAGACCACTTCATTCACTCATCAAATATTTGTTGAATATATACCTGCCAGGCACTCTTCTATGAAGTAACAACTAAAGCAAGGGAGAAAGGTAATAAATTCCAGCGACTGGTTTCAAATTAAAATAGGGTGGCCAGGTAGGCATCACTGAGAAGGTGACAGTTGAGCAAAGGTGTGTCTGGGTTGATTTGTGCCTTATTAGAGCCCTTCTCGCAATTATAAAATCTCTCTTGTCTCTTTTGCACCTCCATTGCTCTACCTTCAGGAGCTGACCACAAGCCCAAGGAATGCCTAGAACTCCTAAAACGTATGTATGCCAATTTCGAGCTTCAGACCCAGCTTGTCCAACAACAGATGGTATTTTGGAAAATTTACAAGCATCCATGGCGCAACTGGCTCCTGGGAGGGAAAGCAAGGACTCCTCTCCCGGCCTTTTCTCACAATCTGGTGTTAAATCACCTGCCCTAAATCAGTAAATGAATTATGGAACAAAGTTATTGTGTATGTTTTTTTCTTCTTTCTTCCAAGTATGCCCTTGGTGGAATCTGGACATATACAGGGTGGGGCAAAAGTAGGTTAACAGTTGTTTGTAGGGAAAATAATACGATAATTAATAAATAATATAAGAATAAACTGTCTTGTGTATTCACAACCGAAAACCTACTTTTGCCTCACCCTGTATATTCTACATGTGGTTAGTTAGTTCACAAGTTCATAGTAAATGCTCACTGAGTGAAAAGCACTGTACAAGGCACTTGGAGATACACATTACAAAAGAGACAGTTTGGAGAGATTTACTGTATAACAAGGCAGATGAGAGGTAATTCATTTCAAAATTTCATGGTACTCTAAGGGGGTACATTAAGGGATTACAGTAACAGAGGCTAAATGATGAAAGTTACTAGGGTACATGCCCCCGCTGGTTGGAGTGTCATCCCTATACACCAAGGTTGCGGGTTTGATCTCCAGTCAGGGCATGTATGAGAATCAACCAATGAATACATGAATAAATGGGACAACATATCGATATTTCTCGCTGTCTCCCCACCCCGCTTCGTTTATCTCTCTAAAATCAATCAATACATTTTTTTTAAAGAAGTTACTAGGATACAACTGGCCCAATGTTGTATGTAATCTTGCTAGAGGAAGTGGCCTTACGGTGCCACACGGACAGATGGAGTAACGCAGTTTCATGCAGGTTGGAAGCTTGGACAAAGACCTAGACAGAAGTAGGATAAAAAGTCATCAGAAATTAGAAGAGGTTTTCCCTCCAGAATATAGGATGTGAGGTAGAATGTGGAGCAGCTGAGAACAGACAAGGCAGCTTTCTCTGGGGAATTGTTCTAATCACACCCTTAGAAGCTGATTTTATCTGAAGCACTGGAGAGCCATTGGACGCTTTCAGATGGCATTAAGGCACATATAAGCCACTAGAAACACCATGGGAAAAACATTTTAGGGTGGAGGGAAAATGGTAGTTAAGAGACCTGTATAAATTAATAAGAGTAATCTGATGTGAGACTACCAAGGTCTGGATAAAGGGTTTAGAAATGAAGACAGGCAATGGGTAAATCTGAGCTATAATCACAGAAGTACTAGTTTTGAGCTTGAAACACCAAGAGACAGCATCCTGAAATTTCCAAGTTGGGAAGTCAGTTTAGCTTTAATGAGAATTCAAGTCCAGCCACAAGTTTTTCAGTATTAGAGAAGGGTAAAACTGAGATTGGCTTAGCCATGTAAGCCACGTTAGGTCACTGCTTTCTCTTACAGATGTACTGCCAAATTACTCTCAAGACTGGGTCCTCTTTCCACAGAGGCCTTATTTTCCTGTGGAATGTAGAGAAGATAAAAGAGTTGGGTTTGAATACAGAGATGAGGAGGAAACAAGAAAGCAGTGAGTGAAAAGAGGACTTCACATTGGCTTCAACTTTTCAGAGAAACTTTTTATTCTGTATGATTATTTCGTATGCTCAAAAAGGATACAGCAAGAATAAAGCTGATGTGAAGTTTGAGGTATTGGGGTTTGGCATTCAGAAAAAAACCCACTTCACCTATTATTCATGGAGAAAGAGGAGGTAATTAAAACAACTTTAGAAAGAGAAAGCTCCTGATATGGTGGATAAGTTTAGACCGAACTGTAATTGAACGCAAGGGGAACGGTAAATTATGTCCGCAAGTTTTAGTTTCATCATCCCATCATTCTCATAAAAATGCAAGTTTTGAATAAAATTTGAATGGGGTCCACTCTTCCCTTAGCCAGTGACCTCTCCATTCACACCACTTCAAATTTAAAAGCCCCCTTTTCATTAGAATGGCTATCATCAAGAAGACCAGACAACAGGTGCCGACGAGGATGTGGTAAAAAGAGAACACTTACACACTGTTGGTAGGAGTGTAAATTGGTCCAACCACAATGGAAAACAGTACAGAGGTTCCTCAAAAAATTAAAAATTGATGTGCCATACAATCCACCAATTCCACTACTGAGTATATATATCCAAAGGAAATGAAAACAGGATTTCAAAAAGATACATACACTCCCTTGTTTATTGCAGCATTATTTGCAATAACCAAGATATAAATGCAACCTAAATGCCCATCAAAGGATGAATGGATAAAAAAAAGATGTAGTATAGCCCTGGCTTGCTTGGCTCAGTTGGTTGGGTGTCGTCCTGAAAAGCGAAAGATTGCTGGTTCCATTCCCCGTCAGGGGACATGCCTGGGTTGCCCGTCCGTCCCCAGGTGGGGTGTGTGCAAAAGGCAGCCGATCAATGTTTTTCTTTCACACTTGATGTTTCTCTACCTTTCTTTCTCCCTCCCCCACTCTCTAAAATCTTTTTTTAAAAAAAGGATTTAGTATATGTGCACAATGGAATATTATTCAGCCATGAGAAAGGAGGACATCCTGCCATTTGCAACTGTTAGGGTGGCTGGAGACACCGGCTACGAAAGAGTTCACAAAAAGAAAAAAATACGCAAAGTTTTAATCCAAGAGAGGAAAGGGGCCAAGTGTGGAGAAGTACACCAGCCTGCAGCTGTGAGCTTCTACTGAGTTATAAAGAGCGAGGGAGTTGCAGTCAAGTAATCAGCGCTATCACAAAATAGCTGGTTTTGTGCAGGCGTCAGTCTGTTTGGATGTTATCTTAGGTTCAGGGTCCACTCATTGCGATATGGCAAGTCCTGTTTTACACATTTTCAGAACATCTGCGCCTTTAGGGAGCTTTCAGTAATTATACCATACTGAGAACAGAGGCTCAGAAAAACAACCGTTAGTTACGCCTGACAGGGACAAGGAAGGACAGCGAGCTCTGGTGAAGAGGGCCTAAAAAGGGCTTTTTGTCCTGTTATCAACAATCCAGAGGCAATAAACCACAACTCCCAGCATGCCCACAAGAAAAGCCGGTCACCACCCAGCCCTGCCCGACAGGATTACAACCCCCATTTCATCCTGCAGCCAACGTGCCAGGTCTTCCTTCATCCCCGTTGTTAAAGCTGGAACAAAAGAGAAAAAACCGTCACGACTTTCTTGTCCTTCGCTGTCCGAAAGGAGCTGAGGCGCAAGCTCCTGTAACGACCTCACCTGCGGTATTAATTGAAAGCCTCAACCCCAGCACCCACGCAGAAGCTCACACACTTGCGCAGTGGCGTGTGGGCCAACTGCCCGAGCTCTCCTTGGCGCCTGCGCCGAGGATCTAGCCGCACGCGGCGGGGCGCGGCCACCTCATTGCGCAAGCGCCAGTGCTCTGCCGCGGGCTTCATCGCGCTCTCTCTATCTAGCTTGAGTTGCCGTTGTTGCGTAGAGGGCGGGGCTAAGAATGTCAATTGGCCTATTTTCCTGCCGGTCAATGAGGTGGGCGCGGTGATTGGCGGCCACCCGGAAGGCAGCGTGTTTCGGTGTAAGGCTTGAGGAGGCAACGTTTTCTGGGCTTCTCTCAAGTTCTCTCCAGAAGCTTCTGCCTCTCCGCTCTGGGCATTTTCTTCTGCGACGCGCCGCCATGATGGGCCATCGTCCCGTGCTCGTGCTCAGTGAGTTGTGAGAAAGCCGGGGGAGGGACCCCCTATTCTCCCAGCTCGGTCCACACTTTCCAGGATTGTCCCATTCCAGTGCCGCCGTGGAACGGCCACTGAGCCTTCCAGTCATCCTCACTTGGGGCGGATGCCCCTTCTCCCGCTTTCCTGTCATCTTTAACTCATTCCTGCCCCGACAAACACAATCTGACCTTCCCCTCTCTGAGCGCTTGTCTTTCCGGCGACTCGTCTCGGGAAGCCCCTTGCAGTAGTAGGCCTTCGTTCTTCGCTCCCTCTTGCTCTGCACCCTTCTTGCGTGATTTTCAGTGTGTAGGTAAATGAGTAAGGGGTTTGGCTTGGTTTGTAGTTTATTTTGGCCTAGCTGTATAACCTCGGTCCATCCCTTAGTAGCCGCTAGGGCCGCGGCCAAATTGCGCCTTTCCATCCGTTACTGCGGTGAACAGCATTTCCCCTTGGAATCGTGAGGGTCAAATGAATGAGAAGGTAGCCAGAGTGGCGCACAGCAAGCGGTATCTTTGGTCACTTTCCTTTTCAATAACAGCCCTCTTGATTATCCCCTCAGCAACCCTTGTCTGTACCTGAAGTAACTCCGCTTCCCTCGCTGTCTGAGATGTAATTACTCCCTCAGTGTCACCTGAGTTGTAATCTTTCCCAGTAACCAACCCGAGTTTTCCCAAATTGATTGACTCATTGTCTTCAGGAACATTCCAAATTCCTGACTGTTAAGTACCTCGTTCATTGTCTTCCCCTGGTGTGCTTCCATTCTGTGTGTAACTTCGCTGTGACATCTGCAAGACCACCTGAGATAGCCAACTGGCCGTTTCCCCTTGCTTGCCATCTTCTGTAGACTGAATGCCGTTCAGAGATTTTATCCATTTTGTCCGTACCTGGAAAATAACTTTTCAGAAAAAATTCACTTAACCCGGGGCGGGGGGTGGGGTGGGGGGACTATTGTTTTTGAAGAATCCATCGGAACAGTTCATGCAGGATTTTACTTACCACTGCCGGAAATAGAAATCTAAATCCTGAGGGTTGTGAATGTTTAGATTTGATGGGACTGATTTGAAAATTTGACAGGTTTAAATTGTAGGAAATGTATAATTTGGGGAGAGGAGAGAAGTGAGCATGTGTTGGTTTAGCTGTAACCACTCGCTTGTCTCCATTGAGAGGGCCCTGGGGTGAGTGGTGCATTGTAAAAGCCTTTTCAGGTCTGCATTAATCCGTGGGATTAGTAGCTGGAACCTGTTGGACTCCCTGTTAAAATATGTACACAGCTCTTACTGCTGGTGGATATATCCAAGCCTGGAGTGACTGTATCTTGCAAACTGGGATACTTTTTGAAGACTTGTGTTCCACAGCACGCTGGGGGGTGGGGCGGCACTATCATTAATTACCAAGAGTATGATTCTCCTTATACAAGTAGGAAAATATGAACCCCCATGCTCTTTCTCTTTTTACATAAAGCAGTGATTGGTTCCTTTTTGGGGGTCACCAGCCTTTTTAGAATCTAATGATAGCTATAGAACCATTTCACAGACAAAAATGCAAGTCACTCCCATTTTCTCATACCAGGGATTTCACTTTCCCACTGAGGCCCATTTGTGAATCTCAGGTTATGAATCCTTGCTGTAAATACCAGCATGTTTGGTTAGAGAGAAAGTGAGGAGCAAGATTCCAAAGTTGAAGCATTATGGGTTGTTTCTTAGTATACCAGGAGTTGAACTAAATAAAAAAGTAAGTAGCCGTAAGTACATATGTTTATTTTTTTAACAGTTTTTTGAAGTATAATTGACATATAACAAGCTGCACGTATTTAAAGTATATAATTTTGAGAAGCTTTCATCGGCGTATATACTGTTGAAACCTGTGTGTTTTTATTTCTGAAGGTTGGGGGATAAACAGCTTATCTACAATGTGACAATCCTGGGCTGTTGACTTTTGTTTTTACTTATTTTAGGCCAGAACACAAAGCGTGAATCCGGAAGAAAAGTTCAATCTGGAAACATCAGTGCTGCCAAGGTAGCATACCTTTGAAGTGGTTTATAGTATTTCCCTCCAGCTGCCTTCCCTATTATTTCTGTATCTGTTTGTAGTTAGGCAAAGGAAAAGTTGATTCCCTTCTTTCTGGACATTTCCTTGAAGGTGGTAGGGAGAAGGAAGCTCTCCTCTGAATTAGGCCTTCTCATAATAACTTACGCATAATTTCATTGCTATATATTGTTTTATATTTTATTTGTGTTTGTCTCTCATACTAAACTGAGTTACTTGAGGGGAAACTCTGTATTAATTCCTTGTTGTATTCTTAGTGCTGCTGTAGATCCCAGATAGGTATTCAGTAGCTTTTGAATGAAATAGCTCTAGATCTGATTTAGCATGGTGTGAAGGCCACTGTCATGGAAAGAAATACTAGGACATAGATTTCTATTTTTCTGGACTACTGGGAATCTGAAGTTCTGGAAGGTATATCCCTTTTTTCTTGTGAAAAGTCACTTCTTTCTATATCTACCCTGAAACCATTCCCAAAGGGGAAAACAAACAGAATCTAGCCATACGGTGTGCAGAGTCTAAAGCAGCTCCCCACCCTACTTCAGAGGTGACTTTGCTAAAACACTGGCTCTGTGGGTTACTGATGCCCCTTTTCCTAGCATACACACTCGCCCTCTGATTTGTGCTTACATGTTTTTTATTTTTTGCCCAACAGACTATTGCAGACATCATCCGAACATGTTTGGGACCCAAGTCCATGATGAAGGTAGGTTTATTTCTTGTTGAAACTTCCGACTACAGATTTTCCCTTTCTGTTACCTGGAACACTGAAATACAACTTTTACTTTTGTCCTAGATGCTTTTGGACCCAATGGGAGGCATTGTGATGACTAATGATGGCAATGCCATTCTTCGAGAGGTGTGACTTTTTATTATGCTTTCTAACATTTTTATATAAAGTACCCATAAAGATGTATGTAGATGATGATTGGTTTCTTAGGGCTGCTGGAACAAATTACCACAAACTTTAAACAACAGAAATTTATTCTCTCATGGACTAGAGGCTAGACATCTGAAATCAAGGTGTCATGCTTCTTCTGAAGGCTCTAGGGAAGAATCCTCCTCTGCCTTTTCTAGCTTCTGATGGTTGACCACATCCTTGGCTTGTAAACTCAGTCTCCTCCTCAGTTGTCATATGGCCATCTCTTTGTCTCATTATAATAACACCAGTGGATGGATTAGCCTGCACTAATGTTCACATGACCGTATCTTATTTACATTTACAATGACATTATTTCCAAATATAGTCACATTTACAGTTTCCAGAGGGTAAGACATGACCATGTCCTTTTGGAGTACACAATTCAACCACAACAGTGGTGCTCCCAGAAAATAAGCTGAAAGATAATGTTCTGTTCTCAAAAAACTTCTAACAGTTCAATTTTCCCTTAAAAAGAAAGGGACTTGGAAAGGTCGTTTGCTTAAATATTTGAGGGGTCACTTTTAACCTTTCAAATTACAGTAAAACAAGGAAAATGAAGTTAGTATGGAAGCAAGAAGCTTAAGCATTAGGTCCAAGCAGAATGAATTAAAGGGTCTTTGAATAATGTTGATTCTAGTGGCTGACTACATTTTCTTTTCAGATTCAAGTTCAGCATCCAGCAGCCAAGTCCATGATTGAAATTAGCCGGACACAGGATGAAGAGGTTGGAGATGGGACCACATCAGTAATTATTCTTGGTAAGAGGAAAATGAGAGGTTGATGAGGAAAATTGGATTGAAATGGGAGGATTTTTGCCAGAAACAACATCTGTGTCATGTTTTAAGAAGAAAACTGTTACAAATTTAATTACAAATATTTAAGTAACTTGTTGCTGATTATCTATGTATTCTCTCCACTTGAGTATAAAATATTCATCAGTAGTGTAGCATGAACTATGTAAATTTGGTTGAATAAAATACAGTCAATTCTCATTAGTCACAGTAAGTTATATTCTATTAAGTCACCACAAACTGAATTAGTGAATACTAAGCCATCGGTCCTAGGGGAGATACAGGATTAGGTTCCTGTGAGCTTTGGTCACATTCATCAACTGAATACATACCTTATTTTATGTGGTTTGGGTTTTTTTTGTTTTGTTAATTTACTGACATTGAACTCACGGCTAAACATTGAACTCACGGCTAAACATTGAACTCACGGCTAAACAAAGCTAATATGTTTTTTCTTTTCTCTTTTTTTTTCATTGATTTTAGGGAGAGGAAGGGAGAGAGAAACATTGATTGGTTGCCTCCCATACGCATCCCAACCAGGGATTGAACCCACAACCTTTTGGTGTATGGGATGACGCTCCAACCAACTGAGCCACCTGGCCTGGGCAACATGTTTTTTTTATAAGGCACATCACAGTGTTCTTGCATTTAAAAACTAGACAGCATTTGAGTGGTATGCTTGGGGGCCATTTTAACAGTGAAATCACAAACAATGTACAAAAATGTGAAAAATGTAGTACTAAATATACCATGTGAAGGATACTTGCTTACAATCAGAACTCAAGGCAGAATGTTGTCTTATTTTTCAACTTCACCTGGGAAAGTATTCATTGGAGGGTCAAATTTGTCATCTCAGCACGTGTCTGGGAGTGACCATGAAATTGATGTAGATACCTACTTTGATATTAACAGGTTTTAACAAGTAGTCAAATTGACGCACGAAATTTGAGAATGAGTCTTGGTTCAAGTTTTAACGACTAATCTTTCCATGTTTATTAGGATCATAAAGGACCACTTCTGAAGACTTGACATACTGCTTTTATTTGTTGTATAAATTTTTAAGTTGGTGAAATGTTTATAACAGAAGGGTTAGGGTTTTTTTGTTTATTTGTTTTAAGATTTTTATTTTTTAGGAAGGAAGGGAGAAAGGGAGAGAAACATTGGTGTGTGAGAGAAGCATCAATCAGTTGCCTCTGGCATGTGCCCGCAGCCAGGGGCCGCATGCAGCCCAGGCATGTGCCCTTACTGGGTAATGAATCAGCAACCTTTTGCTTCTTGGGACAGTACCAACCAACTGAGCCGCATGAGTCAGGAGAGAGCATTCATTTTTTAAAATCTGATTGCAGCAACACATTGTTAGGAAATGAGAAAAGAACTGTATTTTTAGAGGTGCCAATTTATAGTGGTGGTCCACATGCCTTAAAAGTAGAGTTCTTAAAATTACTACGTGGACTTTTTAAAAAGTAACAGTTTAAATTATTTCTAGAATGCTTCTGTACTGCATATTGAGGATGGTGAGTTGGGTGGGACGTTTTCTTGTGTCATCCCCAACTAATCTCATCTTCAGATTCAGTTCTTTTGAGGATTGGGTTGGCCAAAAAGTCCATTTAGTTTTTTCCACAAAATAAAAGACACATTTTTCATTTTCACCAATAACTTCATTGATTTGGGTATTTTCAGTACTTTGTCTATCTCCCACTATTGGTTCCTAGTGGGTAGAGGCCAAGGGCGCTGCTAAACATCTACAATGCATAAGATAGCCCCACAGCAAAGAATTGTTTGGCCAAAATGTCAATAGTACCAAGAAATTTCACAAACAACTTCCGATAAGTTCGATCAGTCACAGCACCTTCTCCATACCCTGCACAAATCTTTTCTTGTGTTTCAGTTGTATTTTTACCTTTCTTGAAATAATAAAGCATAATATACCAAAAATGTTGCATATTTTCTTCCATCTTCAGTATTAAAATGGCTACACAAATACCAATTTTGATTTTTTTTTTTTAATGCATGCTGGTATGACAGCTGTCACAATATAATCTAACAAAGTTGTTTTCAATGAAGTTAAAAATAACTAAGCACTACTAGAGCCATTGTATGCAAAAAAAGTAAATTAACTTTTTGGCCAACCCAATATATATGATCAGTTCTGTACTTTGAAGGAAAACTGGAAAGATGAAACACGGGGGAGTCTTCAGGTGCTTTCTCACTATTTTGGGTAGAAGATGAGCTTTAGATATCAGGCAAAATTTTCTAGCTGATAATTTTAATTGAATCTCCTGGAGATACTAAGTAGTGTAAATATCCTTAAGTGTACGTATCTCAGATACGGGTTGCTTTAAAAAAATTTTTTTTTTGCTGTCACTATAGACATCTTCTGTGTTACTGTTCTATGTAATAGGGCTTATGCTTTCGAAGTTAACTTATTTGAGCGTCTTGTTAAGTATTTGATTATCTTTTACTATACCTGGTGGTCACTTAGGAATTGGTATAAAACATTGAATTCAAACATTTGAGCACATACTGAGTATACATGTGAACTTCAGCACATTTGAGTAAGTTTTAAAAATTAGTGGCAGATAGTATAAGCAATTTAATCTTCACCTGAGGATATGTTTTCATTGAGTATTAGAGGAAGGAGGAGAAGAAAAAAAAAAACATCAGTGTGAGAGAGAAACATGGGTAGGTTGCCTTCTATAAGTGCCCCAACCGGGGATTGAACCTGCAACATTTTGGTGTACAGGATGACTGCTCTGAACAGCAGAGCCACCTGGTCAGGTCTTGTTATGTTTACTTTTAGTAACAAGGTTTTTGTGTTTGTGTATTATTTTCTGTGTGAATTAATTACAAAGTAAAGACAAATTTAAAAAGAGAGGAACATTTTACCAATAATTCCTTTTCCAGCAGGTAAATTCTGTACATTTTTGTGGGTGTTCTTCCAGGTGTAAGGTTTATGTGTTTTTGTGGTTTTTTGTTTGTTTGTTTTTGTTGGGTTTTGGGGGGTTTGTTGTTTTTGTTGTGTTTTTTTTATATTTTATTTATTTTTAGAGAGGGGGAAAGGGAGAGAGAAAGAGGGAGAGAAAACATCAATGTGTGGTTGCCTCCTGTGTGCCCCCCACTGGGGACCTGGCCCACAACCCAGGCATGTGCCCTGACTGGGAATTGAACTGGTGATCTTCTGTTTCGAAGGCCAGCACTCAGTCCACTGAGCCACACCAGCCAGGGCAGTGTGTTTTGTTTCTACTACCAGCAATTTGCATCCTAGGTGGTGAGACAATAAGTCAATTTTATGTTAAGTATTTTTCTGTTTTCCAGTCTTTGGAAATACATTTTTCTTTTGTTTAAAACACTGGTAACAAATATTTAGTCAAATCAAGAGACTAAACCCTAGGATCAATCTTTGATTATTTAAAATATGTACGATGAAGTTATTTTCTTTATGAGGTGCCTTGTACAAAGTGTAAAATTTGGAATAGTATTAACAGCCAAATTGCCTGTTTTAGGAAGGAAGGTAAGCTATCTTTAGAAGCATAATGAAGTTGCCTTTATATCCAGGTCCTTTTTAAAACATGGTATTTGTATCCTTTTTCAGCTGGGGAGATGCTGTCTGTGGCTGAGCACTTCCTAGAGCAGCAGATGCATCCAACGGTGGTGATCAGTGCCTACCGAAAGGCATTGGATGATATGATCAGCACCCTTAATAAAATTAGGTACTGAGGGAGGACCAGAAGTGGGTAGTATCAAATATGGGAGGCCTGGGAGAGTGATCTGTTCCTAGGTAGGTAAAGCAAGTCCAGGTATACCACACACATGGCGTTTTATACCCTTGTGTCTTTTTGTGAGAAAGAGAACAAAGGGGAGAGCAAAATGAAGAAAAGGATGAGGGAAGTGAAAGAAAATAGCAGGGAGTATAAAGCAGACAAAAGGAGCTAGGTTTAATTCTTTATAACATTTTGGTTACATGCTGTCTTCTGGTTTACATGTAAGGTGCTGCCACGGGCAGTGTATAAGTACAATAGACCTACCTTCCAAGAACTTAGCTTCTTGTTAAGAAAATAAGGAGTTAAATAATGAATTATTTGGGATTTAAAATATCTTACCATATGTGATTATAACTAATTCAGCCAGTACTCTAATAAAGCACTGTAAAGGATGGTAGCCAGCAGGTTTCCATTAAAATAAAAAAGACTGTGACAATGATATTTGAATCCATGTAGTAATTGAAGAACTTTCTGTTAGTCTCTGTTTCTGAGTGCTAATAGGGTAATGAAAGGAATATAGAAATGAATGACTTCTAACTTCAGGGAATGCTAATTAAATCATGACATGCGAAATACAAAAATAAAGCCTATAATGTTCTACCCTTTTATATGGCAGGGTCATTGAGTACATAGTAATTTAGTGAGCTTTGTATTGTACTGCCTGCTGTTAATAGAGTATATGATCATCAACTCCATAAGAATGTAGAGGTACCCAAAGGATTTGAGTATTTGGAATCAATCCGTTAGAAAGTTTTTCTGCAATAACTGCATGCATATCTTAGGTAATACTTCTGAAGCTGTTGCTTTTTTCCCTAAAATGTATATTCAGTAGTATTTAGTGTTTGTATAGTATATGCCTTACCCTGTTTTATAAAAGTTTGGCAATACGTGAAAATTTGGACAAGATGGTATTCAAGGACTACTACAAATTCTTTTTATGGTTCTAAATAGTCTTACTGTGTACAAATGCATACTTCTGTTAGGGGAGGCAAACACACAAAACCAGTAAACACTGTGTGGTGCACCACATATGAAGGTGCTAGGTAGAGTAGAATCAGGTGTTCAAATGGATAGTGCAGACCAATGCTGATTATTAAGAGGAACTCTCAGAATTTCCTAGCGGTCAGGCTTCAAAGACCAAATGTGTCTTGACTTACGTTGTAAAAGTTTTAGAATTTACTTGGTTGAAGCAGAAGGTTAAGAACAAATTATTTTACTGTAAGATACATATGTAAGTATGGAAGAGTTGTCAGACATGGGAACAGATTACTCAGGGGTTTTATATATCTTCTAGGGATGGGTTAGTTACAATCTTTGAAAAGGCAGAGGGTTGGACAAGATTACTTGATGTCACATTTAGTTTACTACAGAGAAACAGATTCCCCTAATTCTGCCTATTAGCCTATTATTATAGTCACTGAGATATAGATGAGAGACTTCTTAAATATCCAAGACCCCTGTTGAGCATATTATCCATTTTTCTCTTTTCCAGTACCCCCGTTGACACTAATAACCGAGATATGATGCTGAACATTATCAACAGTTCCATTACGACCAAAGCAATCAGTCGGTGGTCTTCGTTGGCTTGCAACATTGCCCTGGATGCTGTCAAAACTGTACAGTTTGAGGAGAATGGTCGGAAGGAGATTGACATCAAGAAATATGCAAGGGTAGAAAAGGTAAACTCTTCTGGTCAGTACTTTGGAGACGGATTGTTTCCTAGCATGAGTCATTCCACTTGTGCAGGAAGTAGGTTTAAATCAGAGCAAGATATCTTTGTAGTTAGAACTAGGAAGAAGAATATTTGCTGTCTGGAAAACAAAAGCTTAGAAAAGGGATATTCGTGAAATTATTATTTTCACTGCTGTCCCTACACAAGGTTTATTAGGGGCTAGGGAATGGTTTATTGGTGTGTCCATTTTTGTGCATTTGTGTACATATCAGCCACTTGGGATATAAGCAACGTCTCTATGTTATACTGTTAACAAACCCCAGAAAGCTTTCTCTATTTCCCTACTAATTTAAAATGAAAAAGTAGCATTAATTTCTTGTGGCCAGTAGATGGAGCCCCATGCCTCAAAATCTGTGGGACTATCAGGAAGTAGAAGAGATCTGAGCCCCTTTAATTAAATCCTTGTCGGTTGCCAAGTTTCTGTGAGCCTCAGCTGATCTTCAAATTAGGTGTCATGGTCTAAGATGGATGTACTTCCTAGAGGGAAAAAAATGTGCAACAGTATTTGTTTTTGAGTTTCATGGAAGAAAGATACTTTAGAAACCCAAAATAATCGTCCTTTGGGAAAGATGAATATTTGGGAAGAGAGGTGAGAAATTGTCTCCTCCTCGTTATGGATTAAAGTGGCTCTTTTGCTCAGATACCTGGGGGTATTATTGAAGACTCATGTGTTTTGCGTGGAGTCATGATTAACAAAGATGTGACCCATCCGCGAATGCGGCGCTATATCAAGAACCCTCGCATTGTGCTGCTGGATTCTTCTCTGGAGTACAAGAAAGGAGAAAGCCAGGTAAGGTTCCTGGTTCTGTTCCTTAAAATTGATGTAAGAGCCCTGGCCTGTGTGGCTCAGTTGGTTAGAGCATCATCCCTAACCAAAAGGTAATGGGTTGGATTCCCAGTCAGGGCACATACCTGAGTTGCTGATTAGATCCCTACTCCAGGCATGTATAGGAAGGCAACTGATTGATGCTTCTCTCTTGCATCAATGTTTTTCACTCTCTCTCCCTCTTTCTAAAAGCAATGAAAAAATGTCCTTGGGTGAGGATAAAAAAGATAAATAAAATTGATGTAAGAACCTATTTTAGTATGTACAAGGGAAATAAAAGGTATGTTTATTACATGCCTACTAGGTGTCAATTACTAACCTTTGCATACACTTTCTGAATCTTAACAACAACCCTTTATAAACAGTTGGTTTCGACTTGCATTTTACAGATGAGGAATCTAAAGCTCAGAGAAGTTAGATTAATTGGGTAAGGAACACAGGCCAAATGAGGATTTGATATCAACTCTGTTTGGTATCTGCACTGCCATGGAGCTGATTTAGCTTTGAAGTGCTAAAGAATAATTTCCAGAGGGCAGGAACCTCACAATGCACTCGCCCTTGTGTAAAACAAAGTAATTAGAGTTTATTAATTAGGGATTGCAAATAAGAATCAATTCATTTGTGGGAAGAGTTCAGATTCAAATTAATGACACTGAACAAAATACAGGTAACATTGAACTGAGTGGTCAGAGGTGTTAGGTCACACTCTCCACTAACTGCCTTGACTTTGAATACCAGTTGCTTTAAAATTAAATGGTGTTCAACTAGATGATTGCTAGAGCTAAATTGGCTTATGAAGATGTAAGGTCATGGCTTTAACATTATTCTAATTCATACTTTCTGGGATACATGAGAGGGAATGTAGTAGCTGATTGATTCCTCTGCTGCTGTTAATGCAACTTTAGATTACACTCACTACTTCTACACTGATGCCTGTGCTCGGATACCCATCATTTTTTTTTACCACAGACATTTTTACTTTATTTTATTTATTTTATTGAATATCTTTTTAAAATATATATTATACTGATTATGTATTACAGTTGTCCCATTTTTTTTTCTCCCCTTTATCCCCCTCCACCCCCTCCCACGAGCATTCTCTCCCTCTTAGTTTATGTCCATGGGTCATTCATGTAAGTTCTTTGGCTTCTCCATTTCATGTGCTATTCTTAACCTCCCCGTCTAGTTTGTACCTACCAATTATGCTTCTTATTACCTGTACCTTTTCCCCCGTTCTGCCACATCCCCACTGATAACCCTCCATGTAATCTCCATTTCTATGATTCTGTTAATGTTCTAGTAGTTGTTTGCTTTGTTTGTTTCAGTTTTTTTTTTTAATAGGTTCAGTCTTTGATAGTTTGTTGTCATTTTACTCTTCATAATTTTGATGATCATCTTTTTCTTAGATAAGTCCCTTTAACATTTGATATAATAAGGGCTTGGGGGTGATGAACTCCTTTAACTTGACCTTATCTGGGAAGCACTTTATCTGTCCTTCCATTCTAATTGATACCTATGCTGGATACAGTAATCTTGCGTGCAGGTTCTTGCCTTCCATGACTTTGAATACTTCCTTCCAGCCCCTTCTTGCCTGCAAGGTTTCCTTTGAGAAATCAGCTGATAGTCTTATGGGAACTACTTTGTAGGTAGCTCTCCTTTTTTCTTGCTGCTTTTAAAATTCTCTCCTTAACTTTAATCTTGGCTAATGTAATTATATGATGTGCCTTAGTGTGTGCTTCCTTGGGTCCAATTTCTTTGGGACTCTGAGCTTCCTGGACTTCCTGGAAGTCTATCTCCTTCTCTAGATTGGGGAAGTTCTCCTTCATCATTTTTTCAAATAAGTTTTCCCTTTATAGCTCTTCCTCTTCTCTTCCTGGCACCCCTATGATTCAGATGTTGGAATGTTCAAAGTTGTCCCGGACATTCTGCAGCCTCTCCTCAGTTTTTTGAATTCTTGTTTCTTCATTCTGTTCCAGGTGAATGTTTATTTCTTCCTTTTGTTCCATATTCTTGATTTGAGTCCCAGTTTCCTTTCCTTCACAGTTGGCTCCCTGTATATTCTTATTTCACTTTGCATAGCCTTCACTTCTTCATTTTGTGTCCGTACTCAGTCTTTTCTGTGAGCATCCTGATTACCAGTGTTTTGAACTCTGCATCTGATAGGTTGGCTATCTCCTTGTAGCCCAGTTCTGCTGGAGTTTTTCTAATTTTTTGGAAACTGATTTATTTTTAAGGAGGGGAAGGGAGAAAGAGAGGGAGAAACATCCATGTGTGGTTGACTCTCACTCACCCCCTACTGGGAACCTGACCTGCAACCCACACATGTGCCACAGCATAGACTGGGAATCAAACCCACATTTAGGTTCCCAGGCCAGCACTAAACCCACTGTGCCACAACTAGCCAGGTTTTTCTGGAGTTTTGATCTGTTCTTTCATTTGGGTCATATTTCTTTGTCTTGGAGCACCGGTTACATTGTAAGGGACAGAGCCTTAGGTATTCACCAGGGTGGGGCAACCCACATCACATTGTGGCATTGTATGTGGGGGGGAGGTCAGAGAGGGAACAATGCCACTTGCTGGGCTCTTGCCCCACTTTCAGTCACTTCCTCCACTACCCACAAATGAATTGTGCCCTTCTAGTGCTGATTCCCAGGTGGGTGGGTTTGTGTACCTTCTAAGACCCTGTGGGTTCCTCCAAGGGACTCACCTGTGAGACCAGGAGTTTCTCCCCCTGCCTCAATCCCCACAGGTTTTCATAGTAGCCAGAGGTTCTGAGGCTTTATTTCTCCTCGCTGGAACCCTGGACGGCATGGTCTCACTCCCCAGTTGTTCCTCCCAGTTTATCTGCACACAAATGTGGGACCACCTTGCCCGCCTGCCTGGTCTGCCAGCTGCAGCCTTGCTGGACATCCTCTCTGCCCCAGCTGCCTCTCTGTTCCTCCTACCAGTCTGGATGAATGTTTCTTCTTTAACTCCTTGGTTGTTGAGCTTCCATACTGTTCAGTTTTCTGGCAGTTCTGGTTGGTTTTATTTTTTTCAAATTTGTGTTGTCCTCCTTTCAGTAGTGCGAGGAAGCAAAGTGTATCTACCTACGCTACCTACGCTTCCATCTAGGCCAGAAGTCCTGATAACAGTCATTTTAATGCTAATTTATGAAAAAAGATAAGTCTGCCCCAACATCACAGAATATATCAGAGATCCAAATCAAATTTTACACTTATTTCTCTGACATGGCTCTGGGCACATGTGCCTATACTTAGTTGACTCTACATGCCCATGAGTGGAAGAAATGCATAAGAAATTAGTCCTGCATTTATTAAAATTGGGTCATACACATACTTACTTATTTAATTTACCTTTCTCCTTGCCTGCCTTTGCATCACCTTTAGTATAGAGTTTTACTATTAGCTTTGAAATCTAACTAGCTAGTACAGAATGAAGTCTATCTAGAAATGACCATTACGGAGTATATACATGTTAGGTAGGTGTAAGAAGCCATTTGTCTTAAGATTTGAAAATTGGAGTGATTTTTCTTTACTACACAGACTGACATTGAGATCACACGAGAGGAAGATTTCACCCGAATCCTCCAAATGGAGGAAGAGTACATCCAGCAGCTCTGTGAAGACATTATTCATTTGAAGCCCGATGTGGTCATCACAGAAAAGGGCATCTCAGGTAGGACTCACTTTTTAGAAGAAAGTGGGTGCTTTTATTTCCCCCAAGTTGGCATAGAGTAAACATAATAAATGTGATGGTTAGGGTGCTTTGAGGATTTAAGGATAAAACCAGTTTAAAACTCAGGAGTTCTGGTTTCCAGCCTGACGCCTCTATTCTTGGGTTTGCAGATTTAGCTCAGCACTACCTCATGCGGGCCAATATCACAGCCATCCGTAGAGTCCGGAAGACAGATAATAATCGCATTGCTAGGTAAGTAGGCCAGGTAAAATAAGTTCTTCCTTTGCATGTGTTTCTGTTTTGTAGCTCCATAATGCATCACTATTATCTGAAAAGGTCTAAAATAGGATACAGTCAGCCATATCAGTTGCAGGTGGGAGTAATCTGACTTTAGCTGTCTGTCATCTTCAGAAGTCCTTATGTATTCCAAATATTGTCTCCTGCAGGAGTTTTTTCTGTACTGCTCCTAACCAGTCGTAACCAGCTTATACTTAAGACTTCTGTGGTCACTACCTTGGTGGGGATCTATTACAGAGTAGCCTATTTTTAACCAGTTCAGAATATAGCAGAACCATCAGTTTCCTTGATTGGCCCCTTAGCTGCTGTTAATGCAACTTCAGATGGCACTCACTTCTTCTGCCCTGATGCCTGTGCTCAGATACCAATCATTTTTAATGCTAATTTACTAAAAAAAATAAGTCTGCCCCAACATCACAGAATATATCAGAGATCCAAATCAAATTTTACACTTCTTGCTCTGAAATGGCTCTGGGCATGTGTGCATATTCTTAGTTGACTCTACATGCCTGTGAGTGGGGGAAAGAGTGACAAATAAGAAATTAGTGCTGCATTTGTTAAAATTGAGTCAGACGTATACTTACGAGGGGGGACCCAAAGAATAAAAACAGAATTATCTTCTGGAGGGCAGACCCCTTGTAGTGTAGGCTTCCCCCGCTAGATGCATGTTCTAGGAACCCATCTGTATCAGTGCACCAGCTGGCATTGTTGTGAAAGTCTGTGTTCCCACTTCAGTGAATTTTTTTGAAGACTCTTTCAACACGTTTGCCCATTTCGTGATGAGTGATTTACGAGCACGCCTGCACACACTGTGCAGAATGTTCAGCAATTTTTTTACCAAAATGGCATGACCCCTGTGTCCCGCCCTCCCTGTTCACCCAATATCGCTGTGAACGACTTCCATTTCCCTGGATGAAAAAAGTCCTCAAAGGGAAATCTTTGCCAATGTGGAAGAGGTGAACCAAACAACAGAAGCACTAAAAAGCATTAAAATCGATGATATCAAAAACTGTTTTGAGCACTGGAAAAAAGGTCTCAATAAGTATATTGCATCAGATGTAGAGTACTTTGAAAGTGACTGAAGTTTAAACATGTAAGAATAAATACCCAATTTTTTGTAAGTGAGTTCTGGGGGGGGGGGGTTTTGGGTCCACCTCATATGTACTTACTCACCTTCCTCCGTGGTTGCCTTTGCATTGTCATTTTTTGGTTTGAGGGAGAGGCGGGGAGAGAGAGAGAGAGACACGTCAGTTTGTTGTTTTACCCTTCCATGCACGCATTGGTTGCCTCTTGTATGTGCCCTGACCAGAGGTCCATCTGCAGCCTTATCGAGACAAGGCCGTAACCAACTGAGCTACCTGCCCGGGGCTGCATTGTCTTTAGTAGAGTCCTATTTTTGGCCTTGAAATCTAACTTGGTAGTACAGGATTAATTTTATCTGCAAATAACCATTATGTGGTATATATGTGTTAGACATGTATAAGAACTCATTTGTTCAAATTTTAGTATCCACAAAATATTACTATGAATTAAACTTACCTGGTTATAGTTGTTGCGTTAAGTATGTGCAGTTTTATGTATGAAGCCATATTAGCCCTGGCTGGTGTGTCTCAGTGGATCGAGCACCAGCCTGCAAACCAAATGGTTGCCAGTTCGATTCCCAATCAGGATACATGCCTGGGTTGCGAGCAAGGTCCCCGGTTGGGGGCACACAATAGGCAACCACACATTGATGTTTTTCTCCTTCGCTTTCTCCCTTCCTTTCCCTCTCTCAAAATGAATAAATAAAATCTTAAAAAAAAATAAATAAAGCCATATTAGTTTAAGGAAACTTCACCTGTACATGTTTGAAAATCTATTTCACCAGGCAGCCAAGACCTGTTTAGTTAGGTAGCAATGTTTCTAGCATCCACATTTCCCTATCCCCAGTCACAGACCCTAGGGACTAGGGAGATGAGTCAGTATCTGAGATCATCTGGTTCCTCCTCCTCTCTCATCTAATCAATAGAGCCTGTGGGGCCCGGATAATCAGCCGACCAGAGGAACTGAGAGAAGATGATGTTGGCACAGGAGCAGGCCTGTTAGAAATCAAGAAAATTGGAGATGAGTACTTTACATTTATCACTGAGTGTAAAGACCCCAAGGCCTGTACCATCCTCCTCCGGGGGGCCAGCAAAGAGATCCTCTCGGTGAGTCAGCCTTGGAAGTGTGACTGACTGAACTCTAGGTCATTCCATTTCTTGAGTTTCTCAGAGGGCTTAAATCACCCTGCTGTCCATGTAATAGCTGTTTGATTTTTATCTGTAGCCACACGTACCTGTTTCTCCTGCTTGCTTTTTAAGTCATTCACATTCTTGTACAACAGATCTCCAGAACTTCTTACACAACCAAGACAATGTTTAGTGAACAGTGACTTCATTTCCCAGCCCCTGGCAACCACTGCTTCCTTATTTAAGTGGAAATCATAAATACCTTTTTTTTCTTCAATGAGGTTAAGTGACTTACCCAAAGGCACATAGCTAGTAAGAAACCTAAATTCACAGAGTGACACCTCTTCCCCACCTGCCAGCCCTTTTGCAGTTGTAGTTATTGTGTTTGTCCAAGGCAAATAGCCTCTGCCTTGCCCTGTAGGGATTCCAAGGACCTTTCTTAGTTGCTTTACTTGGTGGTTTACTGAACTTAGCAGTCAGGAAGTCCTTTGATACCTCTGGTTTGTCCCTAATTCATCTAGCTTTTGCCTCATATTATCTATTTGCTTTCCCAAGGAAGTAGAACGCAACCTCCAGGACGCCATGCAAGTGTGCCGCAATGTTCTCCTGGACCCTCAGCTGGTGCCAGGGGGTGGGGCCTGTGAGATGGCCGTGGCCCATGCCTTGACAGAAAAATCCAAGGCCATGACTGGTGTGGAGCAATGGCCATACAGGGCTGTTGCCCAGGCCCTAGAGGTCATCCCTCGTACCCTTATCCAGAACTGTGGAGCCAGCACCATTCGTCTACTTACCTCCCTTCGAGTGAGTTCCTTTCCATGCTATTCTCTTGATGGGGTGGGGAAAGCCAAGTTTGCTTTAAGAGGATGGTTGACATTTCTCTATTCACATTTTCCTTCATAGCTTGTTTCTTTAATATCTCCTAATTTTTGACTTGTTTGTTGCCATTTTCTCTTAAGTGTTACTTACTAATCCAGTGTTTTTGGTTTATTTTTTTTAACCTAATGTTTCCTGCCAGCCTACTTGTTCCCAGTATTTTCCCCTTCAACTGTTTATGCTTGTTCCAACTATAGGCCAAGCATACCCAGGAGAACTCTGAGACCTGGGGTGTAAATGGTGAGACAGGTACTTTGGTGGACATGAAAGAACTGGGCATCTGGGAGCCATTGGCTGTGAAACTGCAAACATACAAGACAGCAGTGGAGGTGAGGCACCCTAAGGCAAATGCTGTGCTGTTTATTCCCAGCTAACTAGTGTGTTTGGTCCCACCTGGAAGGGAGGGGATATAGAAGGAGATCTCCCAAGGAATTCCATTTCCCTACTTCAGCTCATATAAAAAGCAAGGTAACAGCACAAGTTGAATTCCTTGCTTAGGGAGAACTGTGTTTAACATTCAAGACTCTGAAAAGGTAGCTTTCAGATAAAATGGTAATTATGTAGGAGGCACTAGGTAATAATGTCTAAAAAAACCCCAAATGTCCCTTCCTTCTGCTGACCTCTTTGGGATGGTGGTTTTTCTCCTAGACGGCAGTTCTGCTGTTGCGGATTGATGACATCGTTTCAGGCCACAAAAAGAAGGGTGATGACCAGGGCCGGCAAGGTGGGGCTCCTGATGCTGGCCAGGAGTGAGTAATGGGCAACATGACCTCAACACACAGAGCCACCAGTCTTCCCCTTCGCTGAGCCAGACTGCCGGGACACTGTGGGTGTCTTTGTTTGGAAGAGATCAAGTTGAGGGGCAGCCCCAGTCCCTTTCTGTCCCAGCTCAGTTTGCAGAAGGCACTGACATGTAATTCTTCTCTGTTGTAAGCTTTCCATTTAGTTTGCTTCCTATGATTAAATCTAAGTCATTTGAGACCCCGTTGTTCTGTGTTTTTCAACCTTGGGTCATATCTCTGCCTCCTGACAGAGAGGGAGGAGGCAGAACACCTTACTGGGGAGTAAGGGAGATGGGAATAGGGTCATTAAGTGTTTATTTGCCTTCTTGAAGCAATATTCTTTAGACTTCTTAGTAGATGCAGATTGAAGACTTTTGGAGTTCAAAGGATAATACTGTAAAGCTTAAAGAAGAATCACCTTGCATTTACCACTCAAACAACAGGGGGAACCTGGCCAAACCATCACTGTTCCCATCTGTGGTGGTGGTGTAGAGCAACACCCAATTCATGCTAGGGTTCAGGCATGTGTCCTAAAGCACATAGAACACCTGTTTATCATATTGTAGCCTGTAGCTTACAGGACCCATCCTATCTTACCTGGAATTCTTTTTCTCTGCCTCCTAATGTTCTAGTCTGTATTTTGGCTTATTGCCAGGGCATGCTTTCTCACAGTAGGACTTCTGCTGTCCCTGCTAGCAGACACAAAATAATTTAAAATTCATTTTCCACTGTTTTTATCAAGGAAAAAACTTCAGTAGTGGCCCTGGGATTTGGGAGGCTAGGTGGGGCTAGCCTTTAATGTCGTCAGTGTCCTTTCTCCTGGCCGTTGGGCCTTTCACCCTTTCTCCTTGTGGTACATACAATGAGCCTTTATCTCCTTCCTGTCCACAAGACTTAGTTGTATTAAGTTGAAGAGTAGGTAGAATAATAGTGCCTACTGTGTAATAGACATGTTTTAGTCACTTTACGTATAGTAATGAATCTTCACACCAACCCTATAAGATAGGTAATATCCCCCATTTAATGTTTTTTTAAAGATCTTGAATTTGTTAGAGAAATAGGAAGGGAGGGAGCGAGGGAGAGAAACATCTGTGTTCAAGAGATACATTGATCAGTTGCCTCTTGCACACTCCCAACTGGGAACCTGGCCTGCGACCCAGGCATGTGCCCTGACTGGGAATCAAACTGGCAACCTTTGATTTACAGGCCAGCATTCAATCCACTGAGCTATACCAGCCAGGGCTCTTTTAATTTAATTTAGTTTTTTTTTAAGGTTTTATTTATTTTAGAGGGGAAGGGAGGGAGAAAGAGGGAAAGCAATATTAGTTGCCTCTTGCACTCCCCCAACCAGGTACCTTTCAGTTTGTGAGATGGCGCCCAACTCACTGAGCCACACCAGTCAGGGCATATACTCCCATTTTATGATGGGGAATCTAACGCATAGATAAAGAAGCTTGTCCAAGGGTGACAAAGTGGTTAAGTAGAGACCTAGACTTTCTTTGTAGGCAGTCTGGCTGTAGAAGCCATGCCATTAGAGCTGGATATGCTGGCTGGATTGAGGTGTAAGGTGGAAAAGGCCTTGTGACAGGGCCTCTGGAGACATTTTGCTGTGTTCATACCTAGTTTTTAGCTTCCTGCTCATCCTAGTCAAAAGTCCTCAGCCTTTCCTTTTCTGTAAGGGGCTCTAAGATAAGCCTACCTACCTTTTGTTGAAGTCCTTGCCTTTTGTGATGTTAATAATTCCCTTGAGTTTTAAAACCTTAGGTTAATTCTGAAATAAGTAAAAAAGATCTTGGAAGAAACAGTGCTTGTACCCTGACCGATGCGGCTCAGTTGGGCGTCAGTCCACAAAGCGAAAGGTCACTGGTTCGGTTCCCAGTCAGGATACATGCCTGGGTTTGGTCCCCTCTCAGGGTACATACAAGAGGCAACTGATCATTGTTTCTCTCCCTCTCTCAAAAAATAAATTAAAAATTTAAAATACTACCTTTAAAAAGCAAAAAAGTGAAACCATAAGTACTAGAAGAATATAATTTTCAAATACATCATGGGAGAATAATAAATGCAACTACATTAAAAAGTTTGCATGGCAAAAGACTAAATGGGGGAGGGAGGATGTTTCAACAGTGTGAGGTGATTTCCTGAAGCAACATTTAGGACTTGGCAGTTGAAAAGATAGGGCCTATAGAAAAATAGGCAAGAGTGCACTTCTGGCCTAGATGGAAGCGTAGGTAGCGTAGGTAGATACACTTTGCTTCCTCGCACTACTGAAAGGAGGACAACACAAATTTATAAAAAATAAAACCAACCAGAACTGCCAGAAAACTGAACAGTATGGAAGCTCAACAACCAAGGAGTTAAAGAAGAAACATTCATCCAGACTGGTAGGAGGAACAGAGAGGCAGCTGGGGCAGAGAGGATGTCCAGCAAGGCTGCAGCTGGCAGACCAGGCAGGCGGGCAAGGTGGTCCCACATTTGTGTGCAGATAAACTGGGAGGAACAACTGGGGAGTGAGACCATGCCGTCCAGGGTTCCAGCGAGGAGAAATAAAGCCTCAGAACCTCTGGCTACTATGAAAACCTGTGGGGATTGAGGCAGGGGGAGAAACTCCTGGTCTCACAGGTGAGTCCCTTGGAGGAACCCACAGGGTCTTAGAAGGTACGCAAACCCACCCACCTGGGAATCAGCACTAGAAGGGCACAATTCATTTGTGGGTAGTGGAGGAAGTGACTGAAAGTGGGGCAAGAGCCCAGCAAGTGGCATTGTTCCCTCTCTGACCTCCCCCCCACATACAATGCCACAATGTGATGTGGGTTGCCCCACCCTGGTGAATACCTAAGGCTCTGTCCCTTACAATGTAACCGGTGCTCCAAGACAAAGAAATATGACCCAAATGAAAGAACAGATCAAAACTCCAGAAAAACCTGGCTAGTTGTGGCACAGTGGGTTTAGTGCTGGCCTGGGAACCTAAATGTGGGTTTGATTCCCAGTCTATGCTGTGGCACATGTGTGGGTTGCAGGTCAGGTTCCCAGTAGGGGGTGAGTGAGAGTCAACCACACATGGATGTTTCTCCCTCTCTTTCTCCCTTCCCCTCCTTAAAAATAAATCAGTTTCCAAAAAATTAGAAAAACTCCAGCAGAACTGGGCTACAAGGAGATAGCCAACCTATCAGATGCAGAGTTCAAAACACTGGTAATCAGGATGCTCACAGAAAAGACTGAGTACGGACACAAAATGAAGAAGTGAAGGCTATGCAAAGTGAAATAAGAATATACAGGGAGCCAACTGTGAAGGAAAGGAAACTGGGACTCAAATCAAGAATATGGAACAAAAGGAAGAAATAAACATTCACCTGGAACAGAATGAAGAAACAAGAATTCAAAAAACTGAGGAGAGGCTGCAGAATGTCCGGGACAACTTTGAACATTCCAACATCTGAATCATAGGGGTGCCAGGAAGAGAAGAGGAAGAGCTATAAAGGGAAAACTTATTTGAAAAAATGATGAAGGAGAACTTCCCCAATCTAGAGAAGGAGATAGACTTCCAGGAAGTCCAGGAAGCTCAGAGTCCCAAAGAAATTGGACCCAAGGAAGCACACACTAAGGCACATCATATAATTACATTAGCCAAGATTAAAGTTAAGGAGAGAATTTTAAAAGCAGCAAGAAAAAAGGAGAGCTACCTACAAAGTAGTTCCCATAAGACTATCAGCTGATTTCTCAAAGGAAACCTTGCAGGCAAGAAGGGGCTGGAAGGAAGTATTCAAAGTCATGGAAGGCAAGAACCTGCACGCAAGATTACTGTATCCAGCATAGGTATCAATTAGAATGGAAGGACACATAAAGTGCTTCCCAGATAAGGTCAAGTTAAAGGAGTTCATCACCCCCAAGCCCTTATTATATCAAATGTTAAAGGGACTTATCTAAGAAAAAGAAGATCAAAAATCTGAACAGTAAAATGACAAACTCACAACTATCAACAACTGAACCTAAAACAAAAACTAAGCAAACAACTAGAACAGGAACAGAATCACAGAAATGGAGATCACATGGAGGGTTATCAGCAGTGAAGGGGTGGGGGAAGAATGGAGGAAAGGGTACAGGTAATAAGTATAAATGGTAGGTACAAAATAGACAGGGGGTTGCCCCGGCTGGTGTGGCTTGTGGATTGAGTGCCCGCTGTGAACCAAAGGATCGCTGGTTCTATTCGCAATCTAGGGCAGGTGCCTGGGTTGCAGGCCAGGTCACCAGTAGGGGGTGCACAAGAGGCAACCACACATTAATGTTTCTCTCCCCCTCTCCCTCCCTTCCCCTCTCTAAATAAAATCTTTTTAAAAGTAGGAGGAGGGTAAGAATAGTGCAAGAAATGGAGAAGCCAAAGAACTTACATGTAGGACCCATGGACATGAACTAAGTGGAGAAATGTTGGAGGGAGGGATGGAGGATGGGTGCAGGGCAAAGGGGATAAAAGGAAGAGAAAAAATGGGACAACTGTAATAGTATAATTACTAAAATATACTTTAAAAAAAAGAAAAGAAAAATAAGCAAAGGGTATAAATGGCTCCAGAAAAGCAAAAATAAATAACTAAAACATGAAGAGAAGCTTAACCTTATTTGCAGGGATATGGAAATTAAGTTTTATAAATACTTATAAATACTTACCCTTTGGCAAGGGTATAGGGGAATGGGTCTCAACACATGCTTTGAGAAGCAATTGATAAGCCCCGTAGGGCAGTTTGACCTGGCAATTCCACTCCTGGGTGTTTATCCTATGGATTTGGATTGAAATACATAGGAAATGCTGTACATAGTGGGATATTCCTTTCAGCATTGTTCACCGCAGTGAAATGTTGGAACTAGGAAGGCTCTGGCTAAATAATATCCATGGAGCATTCCCCTGCAATGGAAGACTTCTATTGGAGAGTGAGGCAGCTCCAGTGCATTGATGTAGAAGAGTGTTCGATATTCAGGTGAAAGAGCCAACTGCAGACCAATGGATGCCCTTTTATGATGTTTACCCTATGTATGCAATAGGTATCACATACTTGAGAGCGCATGGAATATCTCTGGAAGGACACAAACTGGTAATGGTGATTGTCTCAGGAGGGAGTCAGGTTGCTGCAGAACAGAGGTGATAGATACCCTGTGACACCTTGAGGACTTTGTACCCTGTGCATTTGTTATTAGTAAAAATAATTTTAAGATTGAGAAAAAAAAAAAAACAAGAACAAAGTGTTCATTAAGCCGTACATGAGCTCTCTTTGACAAATAACATGTTCTGTTCTCATATCCTATTTTCAGAGGTATCCTTTTTCTTCAGCTCTACCTGGGGGCTCAGTAAATAATAATTGGCATATAGAACCTTCTAGAGTGTGCTGTCTCCCCCACAGAATTCCTTCAAATTCCTCTCTGTGCTTTCCCTACCAGAGTCATTTTGGGGGATCCCATTGGGATCTTTAGACATCATGCCCACTTATAGGTAACTGTTCCGTGGGACGAGTTGGGTAGCAGAGGGTGGGAGCATGTCTACTTGTCTATCTAGTCTGGGATGTCTTTCTTGCCAGCCAGGTTGGGAATGACAAACTTCTAACCTTTCTGATTCTGTTCTCACTGAAGCCTAAATCTGGGTTGAGTGAGGCTGTCTCTTTAAGAACTGGCGTAATGGTCCCGCCCTTTAAAGAGATCTGCTGAATGTAAGTCACATGACTCTGGTGTCTTCCGACCTCTGAAGCTGGGGCTGCATGTGTAGCTGTGAGGAACCCCGCTGGGGTTGGGGCCGCTGTGACCCCAGCCCCATTCTCCTCCTGAGTCTTTTGTCTGCAGCTCCATTCGGCCTGCTGGGGGAAGAGACCCGTCAGGTAAGGGGCTTGAGCAGTAGAGGTTTCAGGAAATGCTACGCTCGAAACTCATTTGGAATCGAGGGCAGTGGGCGGGGGACAGGGACTGGATGCATAGAGAAGAGTTCTTCATCTGGGGGTGGGTATGAGGGCTTCCTGTCTTCTGGGAAGTCTGGACCCTGACTCAGCCCTGAGTGACCCAGGTGCAACAATACTAGTTTTTTCCTTCTCTTAGCTCTATGTCCTGATCTCTTAACCCGAGTCCAGGCAGTTCTGGTTCTTCCTCTCTCCTTCACCCACCTCTGCCCTTGCACCAAGATTGCCTTAGCCCCCACACGAATTTCTCTTGTCTAGGCCCCACCCTGTCCCCAGCATTTCCCGAGTTCCCTGCCTCCCCCCACAAGTTTCCCTTTGCCCTGTTTCTCTCCCTAATCCTGTTTTCTTCACTCTCCACTACGCCGTGTTCCAGGTGTCTCTGGTGGTCATCCCTAGCAATGTGGGCCCTCCCCAGAACCTGCTTCATATCCGGGCAGTGGGCACCAACTCCACGCTGCACTATGTGTGGAGCAGCCTCGGGCCTCCAGCAGTGCTGCTGGTGGCCACCAATACTCCCCACAGCATCCTGAGTGTCAACTGGAGCCGCCTGCTGTCCCCTGAGCCTGACGGGGGCCTGATGGTGCTCCCCAAGGACAGCATCCAGTTTTCTTCTGCCCTTGTCTTTACCAGGGTGAGGAGGTTGGGGGAGAACCAAGGGGAAGAGGTGAAGGTTCATCAAACTGGAGGAATGGAAGCCTGGGTGGGTGAAGTAGAATCAGGTGTGAGAGTCCGGGCGTGGGTTCCAGTGAATGCTGGGTGGGGGGCTTGCTTCAGGAGAGAGCCGGACTCAGGCAAGCCCCTTCCCACCCCATCCACCCGCCAGCTGTTTGAGTTCGACAGCACCAACTCTTCTGACGCAGAAGCAAAGCCTCCAGGAAAACCATACCCCCCATACCTCTTGGCTGAGTTCTCCTGGAACAACATCACTGACTCATTGGATCCTGCCACCCTGAGCGCCACATTTCGAGGCCACCCCAATCATGACCCCACCGGGGCTTTTGCCAATGGCAGCCTGGCCTTCAGGGTAAGGGTGTGGGAGTAGACAAACTGAAAACGCTGGTCTATGAGGGTGGGAGTTAATGATGGGGGTGGCGTTTAAGCACAGGCAACCATCTGCTTCCTACGCCCCCCATGCCTTATCTATCCTAGGTGCAAGCCTTCTCCAGATCTGGCCGGCCTGCCCAACCCCCTCGCCTCCTGCACACGATGGACACGTGCCAGCTAGAGGTGGCCCTCATTGGGGCCTCTCCCCGAGGAAACCGCTCCCTTTTTGGGCTGGAAGTGGCCACCTTGGGCCAGGGCCCTGACTGTCCCTCACTGAGGGAGCAGCACTCCATCAACGATGAATATGCACCTGCTGTCTTCCAGGTCAGGCTTCCAGCGGAGAGATGGGTGGGGGGAATGTAGGTGGAACCCCAGTTAGCACCTCAGACAATCATTTAGCCACTTACCATTTAGCAACACTTTATTTAGCCCTTTTAAGTGGTAGGCACCGTGCTAATGAATTTGGCCCAGACAGAAGGCAGGCAGTGCAGTGGGACTCAGCGCTCTGACAAGGGGGATGTGCAGGGGCCTAGGGGCCCAGAGGAGGAAGTGAGTGCAGGCCTGCAGAGACAGGGCTGGAAAAGCACGAGTGTTCACCCTGTCCAACTCCCCTCTCTACAGAGGAAAGGTTGAGGTTTGGGCACAACAGCCTTTGAGCTCTAGACCAGGCCTAGGACTCAGGACAACTGGTGACAGGTAGAGTCTGAGAAAGGGTGGGTTACAGAAGGGTCAGGCACAGGGTGGTCCTCCTTACCTTGCCTTGTGTGCCTTCCTCCCTAGCTGGACCAGCTGCTATGGGGCTCCCTCCCATCAGGATTTGTGCAGTGGCGACCAGTGGCTTTCTCCCAGAAGCAAGGGAGCCGAGAATCAGCCCTTCCCTGCCAAGCTTCCCCTGTTTATCCCACCTTGGCATACCTTGTGCCCCAGTCACCCATTGTCCGAGCCTTCTTTGGGTCCCAGAACAACTTCTGTGTCTTCAATCTGACCTTTGGGGCTTCTACAGGCCCTGGTTATTGGGACCAATACTACCTCAGCTGGTAAGAGTCGGGTCCCGGGCCAAGGGTTCAGGAGGTTGAAGGGGAGGAGGGCTGGGCCTCTCAGCCTTCCCTCCTAAGCCTGCTTACTTCTCTTTCTTTGCTCTCTCTAGGTCGATGCTCCTGGGTGTGGGTACCCCTCCAGTGGACGCCTTGTCCCCGCTAGTCCTAGGAATCATGGTGGTGGCCCTGGGTGCTCCAGGGCTCATGCTGCTGGCCGGAGGTCTGTTTCTGTTGCTGGGCCCCAAGAGGTACTCAGAATACCAGCCCATAAATTGAAGCCCACTCTTTAAAGGGAAGGCCACTACTGGACCTGTGTGCTGTGCCTCAAACCTCTGCAGGTTTGAGAGTCAATGTTCCCGGTCAGCTTCTCCCATCTTGCTTTACTGCAGAAACTCAGAGACTAGCCTCAAGTCCTGGGAGCCACCGGGTGGGGCTTCCTTCATACTCTGGAGAGGGACCAGGGACAGGGTTATTGCTGGAGAGAGGGTGCCCTTAGAGTTGCCTCCCTGCCCCTCCAGCCCCTACTTCTCTAGGATGGGACTCAGACCGAAATGAAAGGCTTTCTGATGGTTGCTGCCTTGCAGGCATGAAATAGACTTACTTTTTCCACAGGGCTTGTCTCTGTGTGTGTGAGTGTTATTGGGTTGGTTCCAGGGAATGAGAGGGCTAAGAGATGGGTGTGGAAGGCAGGTTTCTGCGTGTGGCCCCATTTTCTCACCAGGTCTAGTCCTCTCTCTTGACATGAGACCAAGGTTCCTGCCAGCCACTCTCCACCATGTGCAGCAGGGAGGCTTCTGGGGCAGTAAGAATCAAACAAGGAAGGGACACTTGAGACTAGGGTGCAAACATGAAGAAACCAAGTAAGACTGTGGTAGTCATTTATTGTCACACCCACCCACACACGGCCCCCACATGGGGCTAACACCAGCCATGTGCCTCTCAACCCCTCCCTGGCCACCACATATATGAATACAGACACACACACACACACACACACACACACACACACACCCCTCTTGGGTTTTCCTGTCCGCTCCTCTCTTCTGGGCAGTTTGGAGGTGGGACTTTACGGGGCCTAATTGGTTGGAGGGAAGGAAGCAGCAGCTCGGGGGTGGGGCAGTTACAGTAGTCTTGGCCGAGGCTAAAGGACCTGTGAGGGCCAGTCGTAGAGGGTCCTCAACCCAACCCCCCAGGATGGTTTTATGGAGCATGAGAGTCCTATTTGACCTGATGTCCAGCCTTTACCTTTAGGCATGACCAATATTTCCAGTCTCTGTGAGGCCCTCTGCTTAGACAACTGGCACAGAAATGGTTAGAGTTTTGGCTGTGGCTCCGCCCACTGCCTCACAGGAGGCCAGAGAGTGGAGCCGAGTCCAGCAGGGGTGGACCCTAGTGGCTGTGGTGGGAGGCTGCTTAGGAAGGAACCATGCTTCTCCTGGTCCTGGCCCTGTGCCCTCAGCACCATTAAGGAACATGGCTGTCCACCTCTTTCCCTGTAAGAAAACATCTGGTCCACCTCCCCCCCCACCCCCGTCATGACTATCCCAGGCCCAGAAAGTGAAGTGGACTGGGGAAGAGAGGTGGGCGCAGTCCAAACTCATTGGATGGGACCCTGTCAAGTCAGTGGAGTTCATCCCATGCAGGTACCCAGGCTGGGGACAAGAGGATAGCTGCTCAGCCCCAGGGACGGGGCCTGTAGTCCGAGCGGGCGTAGTCAGGGTAGTCCAGGCGGCTCTCGGTGGCAGTGAACATGCGCTCAGGCTCCACCACAAACATGTAGTAGAGGTTCCACACTAGCATGGACAGCAGGGGCAGGAACGTCAGGCCGTAGCCAAAGCCTCGGAAGGAGCGGCCCACGGCGAAGGTCAGCCAGTATATCAGCCTGCCAGGGTGAGAAAAGGTCAGGCTACCCCCAGGGTAGCTAACTAGAAGTAGGCTAAGGTGGGAAGAACAGAGAGCCTGCGAGGTAGATGGGCGCTAGTAGATACTACTGATCCTTTTACGTCGTTCAAAATTCAAAGGTACCAATGCTTATAGTCAAATGTCTTCCCTCCTTCTGCTGACCCCCAGCCTCCCTGCTTGCTCTCTTCCCTCTATTCCACTCCTACTCCCATCTCCGTCACCCAATACTACGGGTTTTTGTATAAGAAGTGATTTTTTATGTGTATATGAGCAAAAAGATTTGTTTTCCTCCCTCCCCCCTGTTCTGCACATTGACTTTTTTCCCATTTTATATACCTTAGAGATTATTTTTATCAGTATATAAACACCTTCCTCATTCTTTTACAGTTGCAGCACATTCCATTGTACTTATTTCCCCTTTTGCAGATGATGAAACTAAGATTCCAAAGGGGTCAAGTAAGACTGATTCAAGGTCACCCATCTGGGAAATAGCAAAACTGTGATTTGAACCCAACCCTGTTCATCACCCCCTCTCCTTCCATTTCAGAAAGGCAGAAGAAAAGAAGAGAGTAAGAAAGGTAGCTTCAAGAGGATTTAAAGCCCAGAGGGATAAATAAGCCATAACTGCGGCTCCCCTCTTAGAAGATCCACTAAAAACATATACCGGGAGGGGGAGGGCAGCAGCTTCCTCTTAAAATATGAAGGACAACTTGTTACAGAATTGATGTGCCTGTATGTTTTCACCTGTTAAACAGGGAAGAGTAACTACTGTTTCTCTACTGTACCAGAAGGCAGTGTGTTCTTATGGTGCAGTAGAGATAATAACAGTTCACATTTAGCAAACCCTTACCCAGTGCCAGGCTACTGTACACACTCTACATGAATTAACTCATTTAATCATCACAACAACTCCACTTTATAGATGATACGGATGATGAAACCGGGACATGAAATGCTTAAGTAACTCGCCCATGGTAGAGAAGAGAGGATCTTGGATAAGGGAGGAAAAGGACTGGATTCTAGTCCTGCCTCTTCTGCTGGCTGACCTGAACGACTCTTCTCCCTCGACCTGTTGTGATTCCCTCTCTATGAAATGGGACAGATGGACCAAACAATCGCTGAGTCTTCTTTAGCTCCCTGATGATTCTTACTGTTTAAGCCAACTTGTGTCTGAGACCAGCATCCCCCTACAGGGAGGTGGGAGGTGAGCTGGAACATTTATCTCAGGAAACATCTAATGCGGGGCTGGCTGGTTGGGGGGAGGGGCAGATGACTACTAGACTACAACCAGAAGTAACAGGAAGACAGGCCCTGGCTGATGTGGCTCAGTGGACTGAGTGCCAGCTGCAAACCCAAACCAGAAGTAACAAGAAGACAAATTTTAGCTTGATGGGAAGAATGTTTTAGCAGTTAAAGCTACCTGGCATACATCAAAAATGACAAAAGGAAACATATTACAGAAAAAATGTAAAGACCTGAATTTATTTGGCTTCAAAAATTAAAAAGTACCTTCTGGGTTAACTGTAGTTCACATAAAAGCACCCCTAAGGATTTCAGGTGACTAAATTCTAAATGAAAGGAGAGTAATGCGGCTGCCATGGGAGCTAATGTGGATTTGGTTTGTACGAACAGAAGGACAATACCCTTGACCAGCAGGAGAATTCCCTGCCCGAAGGACCCAAGACAGTGAAGGGATCAGGGCCACTTAGCAGAGTGAACACTAGGGGAGCAGGCTGTTGGAATGGGGGAATTAAGAGCTGTTGTCAGATGTCCAAATTTGTCCTAGGCAATTCCAGAGATCAATCGGGGCAGCAATTTTTAGCACAATATAAGGAACTGTAGTAATGAGGACCCTTGAAAAATGAAACAGACTGCCTTATAGAAGAACTGAACACTTGGGGATAGGGGGTGTTCATCTAGAGGCCAATGGCTAACTGATCAGACTGTCACAGGGGAGTGGCTGCAATCGGTGAGAGGCTGGTCTGCATGACACCTGAAAACCCTTTCAGTTCTAAATGGTATAAGTGTCTGAAATCAACTTCCAGTAGGAAGACATACAAGCTGATCACCTGCCACTAGGTAAGGTAAGGTGCAAGGGAGAAAGTGAACTCACCTTTCCAGGAAACACATTTGGGCTGATGCAGGATCCAGAGAGCCAGCTCCCTGTCCCTGGCTCCCCAGACATTCAGACCTGGGTCCCTCTAGCACCATTACCTTCCCTGTGCCCCACCCCCATCCCCAACTCACCGGGAGACTGCAAAGAGGCCAGTGAGCAGAGGGAGCAGTTTGAGGGTATCTTGGGACAGGTAGGTGGAAAGCACAGCCAGGTTGAAGAAGTAGAGGATGAAGAGCTGCACTGACTGGGCCACATACTGCCGGTGGATCTCCACCTCACGCCGTGGCTCCCCAAAGGGTCGCAGCGCAGAAAAACACAACAGGCTCAGCCCATACACCAGGATCCCTGGGTTGGGGGTGGGAGGGTGGAGAATGGAACAAGGTCAGAATAGAGCCACAGGCAGGAAGCAAGGGCAGGGTTTATAGTGGAGAGCTCATGGGCATGGGCTCTCCACAGTGGGTCCTGGGAGGGGACAGGCACACAGGGTGGCAGGATGTTTGAGGCCCTGAAGGTCCAGGTTGAGTGAAGGGAAACTCTCCTCCCCAAGCCAGGTTGGCTCTGACCTCAAGGCCAGTTTTCAGATGCCCCCTTCTCACAGGGCCCCAGCTCACCCAGCACGATGGGGAAGGTGGCGAAGACCCCGCAGCGTAGCGTATAGATGAGGCGGGAACTCATCGTGGGCAGCCGAGGGGCATCGAAGGGCAGGAAGGTGTATGCACCGTACAGCAGGCAGGGGAAGAGGATGAGGGCGGCTCCCACTGAGGCCACCGCCCTCAACCCCTCATGACCCCCACAGCTCCCGCAGCTGCTACAGGCGTGGCCTGGTGGCCTTACCACAGCCTCGGCCCACTTGCGCTCAGAGGGCTCGGGTTGGGTGCTGCGTGTGGGCAGGAAGGTCTGGCGGCACTCGTCCTCACCTGCCTCACAGTGCACAACGAGGTCCTCCTGAGGCCGCCGCTCAATGCACTGCAGGTCAATGGGCACAAAGGCCCGGACCACCTTTTCAGGCAGCAGGTTGGCATCATCTTCAGGCAACTCCTCTAGCTTACTGAGTGGCTCTGATTGCAGGGGCTCAGGCTCGATGTCCCGCCAGCCAGGGGGGTCTGGGAATGGGGCACTGAGCTGGGGGCCAGCCCCCCAGGGCAAGGTGGCAGCCTCACTTACTGTGCTGTCTAGACCATCCGCAGCCCCCTCTCCAGCTGTGGGAGACCCAGCTGAAGACCCCACTCTAGAGGACTCAGCACCGGGGGATTTGGCCCCACTCTCCCCTTCTGGCTGCTGGCCATTGGGGACCAAAGCCTGGGGTGAGCTCTTCTCTGGGGCTTCAGGCCCCTTCACTTCCAGCAGGGCCAGGGTCTCGGGTTCTGTCATCCTGGGACCTCAGTTCTAGAGGCTACGGTGAGGTCATGTCACTGCGGAGGTTAGCAGAGGAAAGCTCTGTCGGAAGCTCCTGTCCTCTGGCCCTTCGGATGGGTTGGTAGAACTGGAACTCTCCAGGGCAGCTGGCCTCATGGGATTTAGCCCCTTCTGGGACCTTAGGGAGAACGTGGTACGGAGGAAGGCGTTGAAAGAGAAGGAGGCAGGAGGGAAGTGAGCAGCTGAAATGGAGACACCCCTTCAACATCAAATGCAATCCGGCAGGATAGGGTGCGTCAGGGGGCATAGGTCCTGGCAGCTATGGCCTCAGCCAGTCCCCACCCATGCCTTCTACCCACCTCCACCAAAACCCCTAGGGTCATTGCCACCCTAATGCAGGAATGGGAGGAAGAGGAGGTGTCTAGAATTTTGTTAAGAGCTCCTTTCCCACTCAGGATCTCCTTGTGGACAGAGAGGCTGCCCCCTTCACCTTCAAACCTCCCCTTCTCCCTGCAGATCCTCACTTGGAACTCTCCTGGCAACTGATACCAGTGATTTGCTGACAAATCTGTCCCACGTAACTGGCAATAGAAGTGTACCCTATTCTTTAGTCTCCAGTCTGGGTACTGGGCAATCTCCAAACTCACTAGCTCACCTCATCCATCTCCAGAGGGCCTAAGTCTGTGCTTTCTGACTTCTAGGTCCGATCATGGCTGTTTTCCTATGCCTCTGTTCCCGTCTTTCTCCTTGCCCTGCCATTCCTCATCTCACTGCTTCTTGATGGGGCTGACCCCCTCCCTCCACCTCCTCAAAGGTCTCCTACCCCTTGCCACTTGGACCCATGACCCTCACTTACTTTCCATCTGGAGAGAGGTGGAGGGTCCCCAGCTTCTGCGAAGGAGCTGCCCAGCTCCCTGCTGGCTCTGCGAGTATTCCTTTCTTTCGCTTTACCTGTGTCTCCAAACCAGTCTGACCAGAGCAGGTGGGGCCCAGATTAAAGGGGCAGGCCCTGCCCTACTGAATCTGCCGACAGAAAAAGCATTAGACGTCATCCTTTCTGAAAGTGGAGGTGCAGCTGGGCATAGAAGTAAGTGTGTGTATTAGGCAAGTGGGATGTATAGGAGCTCCCAGCTCAGGAAAAGCAGAGGGGGACCATCGTGTTTGTACATCAAAGGGTATTTGGAGTAGGTTGGAATCCCCAGAAAAGAGGTGGAATTTCTACACTTACTCATTCAATATTTATTGAGCACCTATTTTTAGCTAGGCACTATTCTAGGCACAGACAGGGGAGAGAACAAGATGACAGGCAAGGACTCAGCTCTTGAGAGTCTGTTCTACTGACATAACATAAGAAAGCAACTAAATCAGTAAGACTAGCCCTGGCTTGTGTGGCTCAGTGGATTGTCAGCCTGCGAACCAAAGGGTCACTGGTTCGATTCCCAGTTGGGGCACGTGCCTGGGTTGTGGGCAAGGTCAACCCAGTGGGGGCCGCATGAGAGGCCACCACACATTGATGTTTCTCTCTCTCTCTCTCTCTCTCTCCTTCCCTCCCCCTCTATAAAAATAAATAAATCTTAAATCAATAAGACTATTTCAGTAGGAAAAACCTCTTTGCCAAGGTGCCATTTGAGCTGAGACCTGAAGGGAAATGAGGTTCAGGCAGAGGAACAGAAAGGGAAAGACCAGTGAATAAGAAAGACTTAGGCTGTTTGAGGAATAGAAATTAGGTTGGTAGCTAGAACCAGGAGCATAGTAGTGGAAGGGGGATTTATGTTCCCATTACAACAGGTACACAGGGCCCCCAAACTCCTTGCTTTTTAGCTTAGGTTTAAGGCCAAGAAAGGAATAGGAATCCAAGGTGATCTTTCCAGTGGGAGGACCAGGGGGTGGAACCGTGAGGGAGTGGCTGCTCATTACTGCGGGACCCTACCTCTAAAGTCATTTGAGGTTTGTGAGGGCGGGAGAATGTCTGGGTTGCTCATCTTTGTGTCTCCAGAACCCAGCATTCTGTCTGGAAAACAGAAGGTGTTCAATAAGTGTTTGCTAGACTGTGAATCTTTGGGAGGGAGGGCTGAAGGGCTGAGGCACTTGTTGTACAAGGCATGTCTTGGAAGGTCTTACTCATGTTCAGCCCTTTACAAGAAAACTTTCACGTACATTTTGCTTGTTTGTTTGTTTAAATAATGGAAAAAAAGGAGACTTGGAATCACTCTAACCAATAATCTGAAAGAGACTTGGGAGGAGCAGAATGATAGATTCAATAGCCACCACAGGACAAAGCAAAGTTAGGATCCTAGCTCCCAGCATGAGCCCATCTACCCCATCCGGCTTCAGCCCCTTGGCTGGGTCCACTGTCCGTTCTCTGGTAGCTTTGTCAATAAAGTTTTTCTTACCGGCTTGAAAAAGCCGGAAAGAGGATATGCTGCCCAGAGTTAGTTCGGGCAACTTCCCGGGAGGGAAAGTGAGTTTCGCGAGATCTGGTGGCAGCAGGCCACTGGTTCACTACTGTGCGGCTGCTATCGCGAGATTTGGTACGCGGAGGAGGAGCTGTCGGCGGCAGCCGCCTCACAGCGATGGCGGCCGAGCGAGGCCGGCCGTGGTGGCGACTGCGGCTGCGGTCGGAGGCGGCCGTGGTGGCGGTAGCGGTGGGTGGTGGAGGCCTGTGACCGGGAGCCATCCCCGGGTCCTGGCACCATGAGCCAAGGCCCCGCCACAGGGGAGAGCAGCGAACCCGAAGCAAAAATCCTCCACACTAAGCGGCTTTACCGGTGAGAGGGGCCAGTGCGTGAGTGCAGCAGCGGAGGGAAGTAAGGGGCAGCGAGGGGTGGGGCCTCTGGGCGGGCGGTGCCTGGGTGCGCGCGGAGGTGGACGGTGCAATTTTGGAGGGAACAGGGGGCGGGGTCCTGTAACCCGGGATGTAGCTGAAGGAAGGAATTGGGTGGGTGGGAGGTTTGGATGGAAGCACGTGGGAGAATCTCCTCCGGGGTGCGTAGTGAGCTCGGGGCGGGTGCCGAGCTTTGCGAATTCGGGCTAAGGCGGGAACTGAGAGGTTGAGAAGGTAAAGGGTGGGGGGTCAGAGATGGATAAAAACCAGAAGGGGAATAGTGTTAAGTGTTGAGAGCTAGGAAAAAGGGCTAGACAATTATAAGCATTGCTAAACAGAAAACCTTGAAGGTCACTAGAATGGATAAGGAAGAGAGACAAGTCGTCATCCGAAATAAGCTTATCAACAGGAGACAGACAGATAGTTCCTCCTGAACCCAGAGCAAAACTCCTCCAGAGCTCAGAGCTATGCAGAGATAACAGCAACACCTGCTTTTGTAACTTGCTTGCTTGCTTCTCACTGTATAAAAGAGCTAGCCTGTGAGCGTTTGGCGCGGCTCTCATAGGAGAGTTCGCCCCTGCGCAGGTAAAAACTTTGTTTGGCCAATAAACCATCTATAAATCTCTTAAGAGTCTGAGTCCGTCAGTTCCTGGAACGAGAGATCTCGCTCTCGCATATAACATTTGGAGGCCCCAGCGAGATCCTCCATCTGGGAACTGAAAGGGAGACTGGGTAAGCGACAACGAGGATCCTCATTCTGAGTTTTAGAGGTCTAGACCGGTTTGGATTTGGGCCGGGAGATGGTCCGTCCGGTATAACACCTGGCCAGGGGGTCTGGGCCCTGAGGTAGTAGGTGGGACGCCACTGGAATTCCACCCAGGGGGCTCCCAAGGAGGGGACGCCCTCGGGAGTCTGTAACGAGGGGACGCCCTCGGGAGGGGGAGCTTGGCTCCCCGGGGAGGGGGAGCTCGGCTCCCCGCGACAAGGGTTTTTTGTCGCATCTGGTAACAGTTTCATTTTGCGCGCCGTCGCATCTAGAACTAGTTTCGTTTTGCGCTGCGCTGCGCTGCGATGTGTGAGTGTGACAACCGCGGTATGTCTAAATAGGAGTGTGAACATTATGTTTGATTGTATGAGGACAGAGTGTGTGGCTCCACGGGCAACAGCCTACGGAGCGTGCGTGGGTCCCAACCTGCGGTTCCTTAGTCTGTCATATGGCATAACGGCTGGGAGTTTAACCCGGACTCTACGCGGGCAGCCTTAGCTAAGACAGACCTAAGTCCTCGCGAGAGGAGAGGCCAGGCGGACGAAGTGCAAGTAAATTGTCATTTCTGTTTGTTTTGTTTTGTGTTTGTCTCAGTTATATGAAACTAAGCCTTATGAAAATGGGCCAGCGGGAGTCCACCCCAAACTCCCTGCTTGATTGCATCTTGAATAACTTTTCTGATTTCCAGCGCCATGCACGCGGCTACGGGAGCATGCAGCTCTATCCGGAGTTCCTGCAGACTCTTTGCCAGCTAGAGTGGCCGACTTTTGGTGTCGGATGGCCTGCAGAGGGGACTTTTGACCTCCCGGTATTGTTTGCAGTTCGGGCCACAGTTTATAGAGCCCCACACCCCGATCAGATAGTTTACATCGATGTGTGGGTAGACATAGCCCCAGACAAGCCAGGCTATATTCAGAAATGTCTAAGAAGGAGTGCCTCCCGTAGAAGAACAGTTCTGTTAGCCGTAGGAAGAGGAAACAAAAGAAATTCCCGGAGCCCTCCTCGCCGAGAGGGTGGGGGGTGCCTAAACTCTACCCCCCCCCACTACCAGGACCTGGGGAGGACATGTTAGACTCCTAGAATGCGCTCCCTCCCTACCCTAGGAGGGAAGTGCCGCATTCTACCCAGCCGGAGGAGGGGGGGACACTCTCGAGCCCTCCTCACACCCGAGGGGGAACTAGATAAGGGGAGGAGGCTCCAGTATCCCCAGCACCTCCGGCACTTCTGCCACTCTATGAGGCACCGCCCGGACCGGGTACCCCTGCCGGAGCAACCCCTCGGGTGATATATCTTCCTTTCTCCACTAGTAATCTATATAATTGGAAACATCAGAACCCCCCCCCCCCCCCGTTTTCTGAGAAACCTCAGGGTTTAATCTCCCTCCTAGAGACCATTTTTAGAATGCACCAGCCCACTTGGGATGATTGCCAGCAGATCCTACAGACCCTCTTTACCTCAGAGGAGAGGGATAGAATACTCTCAGGGGCCGCCAAGGCAGTTATAGGGGAAGAGGGAGAGACTGCGGTGGGAAGGAGGGAGGTGGAGGATATCCTGCCCAGTCAGCCCCCTGACTGAGACCCTAACACGAGCGGGGGAAGGGACGCGCTCCTTCAGTGTCGCAGGGCTCTGTTGAGGGGATTAAAGGCAGCCGCTAGGAAGCCCACCAATTTTAGGAAGATTAGTGAAGTGATCCAGGGGAGGGAGGAATCTCCCGCTGCTTTCCTAGAAAGATTGCTAGAGGCAGGTGTAGGAGTTCTTGGGAGCAGTAGGATATTGCCACCTCTAGATTCTAGGGTTTGCAGAATTGGCTAAGCCTCTCCATGAACTTACGAGGGGAAAAGAGGGAAATATAACTTGAACTGAAAAAGAGAACCGAGCCTTTGAGGCGCTTAAGGCAGCTTTGGTATCTGCACCTACATTGGCTTTGCCAAATTTAGGAAAGCTGTTCCAGCTGTTCATGGCAGAAAACGGAGGCATTGCAAAGGGAGTGCTGAGCCAGGCTTTAGGACCCTGGGGAAGGCCTGTAGCCTATTTGTCCAAGAGATTGGACCCAGTAGCCTCAGGGTGGCCAGGCTGCTTATGAGCTCTAGTTGCCACAGCCATGCTAGTGAAGGAGGCCAGCAAGCTCACCCTTGGACAGAATTTGCAGATAATTGGGGAGCATCATATAGAGAGAATTCTGAAATCCCCTCCTGATCGCTGGTTGTCTAATGCACGGCTAACTCAGTACCAGGTGCAGTTGCTGAATCCCCCAGCAGTCCAGTTCCTGAGAAGCGCAGCCCTGAGTCCAGCCACCCTGCTGCCAGCCCCTGATCCAACCATCATGCATAGCTGCCATGAAATATTAGAGCGGGTCACAGGCGTGTGCCCAGACTTGCGGGATGAGGCATACGAAAAACCAGAGCTCATTCTGTTCTCGGATAGCAGTAGTTTCCCAGGGAAGGGCAGCTGTACGCGGGGGCTGCGGTAACCACAGAAACTGAAGTCATTTGGCAGCAAGCCCTGCCAAAAGGAACTTCAGCCCAGAGGGCGGAGTTGATAGGGCATTTGCAAGGTCTAATCTTCAGAAAGCTGCAGGATGTCCCTGCATATCTAGGGAGTTTGAGTAGAAGATGCCTGTACTGGTAGGGACTTTTAGCTACCACGGATTAAGTTTAACCACTGAGTTTAAGTACAGTCCTTCCCAGGGTGGGAAAGGAGCAGGGATTAAAGGTAAACTGTAGTTAAATCTAGATAGGCAAAAATATGTAGAAAGGTTGTAAAAGTTTTAAACCTAGAGGAAAGGAAACCTCAACTACTTGTTTTCTAGTTTTATAGGAATGTAGTTTCATTTTGCTTCCGTTTCTGATCAGAAACCCCCTGTATCTGAAGACCTAGTTAGGGTCACCTGAAGACCTAGCGAAGGTCGCCTGTAACCGGTTAAAGAGAATGCCTTTGCCACTCGGGACCCAGGAAGGGTCATTTAGGCCTGATGTGTGTTTCAGCCTGAGGCAAAGGAGCATGTCTCTGCCAAGAGACCGGACCTGAATGGCATGTCTCTGCGGAGGCCCCAGTAGACGCACTGGTGCAAGAGGATGCCTCTACCTGTGTACTGTTCTTATAGAACTCTGTCTGTGTTTTAGATTTTGTTCTGTATCTTCTCTGAAAAGAAAATTAAGGATTCCAGGGATAGTAAAACTTCACACTCTGTAGGAAACTAAACAAGGGAAAGTACAAGATATATAAATGAAGAAGGTGTATAAAAGGATATCAGAAGGGAAAGGATTTTCCTTTGCACTTAGTATTTTTCTCCCTATCTGATCCCTCCAGAATTTAGCATTCTGAAGGAGTGAGTAATAACATAAGGTTTCTCTGCATAAATCCATTAAGACCAGTCATTAATAGTAGTTTGTTAACCGATACTTTGACTAGAATGTCACGCCTGAAGGAGGCATGTCTGGGTTCTAGTTGTCACCAGGAAGCCCTGAGGAACTGGGATTGACTTGCGAAGCTAGCAAAAGCCCACGAGAAGAAGCCTGGTACCTTGGTTAATTGTGCGGTTCATAGCAGTCTTTCCAGGGAAGGAACGAAGGTTGCTTTCCTAAAAGATAGCTAAAAGGAACCTGTAGGCACAACGGAAGCCTCAAGGATTTAAGTAAAACGACTAGTACAGGCGAAGCCAGGTGGCAGATGTATGGCTCTGCTTCTGTGCCCTGAGGGGCAGACTAAAGTCAGTCTAAAGGTTCCCTGAGTGAGTTCCAGCGGAGAGAACTTAAAGATCATAGGCAATCCAGGCTGCTCTTAGTATGTTTATGCAAACAAACAGGCAGAATTAAAAGTTAGACTCAAAGTAGTCTCTTTAATAATGATGAGGGTAATCTTAGGGAGAGAAATCATGGTCTAAGGAAAATCACAATGCTCAGTATTAGATATTAGAATCATGCAGCTAACTGTCTTAAAAGTCTGTTTTCATTTGAAAGTTAAAACTGGGTTTGTAATATCATCAAAGATGTTCAATTTATAGGCACGAAGGACCTGTCAAATTGCCATTGTTAGATGTCATTGCAGCAAGGGCCTTGCAACTAAATGTCTTCCCAAAAGACAGTCTCACCAGCATAGAGACTAGCTTAGGAGTAGTTGTATAAATTAACCTGTGTGTTCCTCCTTCTGTTTTCATTAGGCGTAGGACTATGGCCTTATTACCTGAGCAATTGGTTGCAGTATAGGCCTCACTTAAAGAGCCCACCTTCATCATTTCCCCCTAAGACTCAACTAGTTTAGTTAAACTAGGTAGTTTAGTTAGTGAAGGGTTCGGGCGGTCTGTAGGCTTCAATTCAGAGTTTATCTTCCCTTTTCTGTCCTAATAGCCAAAACAGAAAGGGCCCAGAGATCTAAAAGGAGGGAAATCCTGATATATTCCCCTCAGCCCAAGCGAAGTATAGTGAGCCACAGGGTTTTAGATAGGTGTAGCATGTCTCATACACCTTCCTCCAGATGAGCCATTCTTTACCTAGGTGCCTGCCTTTGTTATTCAGTAATTATGATTTAATTGTGCCTTCCAAATCTCTTGCCAAATCTGTCACCTCCAGAATATGACGAGGATGCCAACTGTCCAGTAATGCCAGCCTTTGGACACCGAGCCTACAACTTCGCAGTGACAGCCAACTGACTTAGATTCTGTAAGGTCCTTCCCCTTACAGGAAAGGACTCCCTCCATGCTGCACCCCCTTTCAGGGCACCCCGACCCAAGGTTAGGTAGGACAACGTCCATGTCCAGCCGGAAGCAGTTACAAGAAGATGAGACCTTCGTCCATTGTCCTTTATATAATTATAAAGGGGTAATATATCTGAAAGGAAGGATTGAAGCAGGGTGCAGCCAAGAGGAGGGCCCCAAGAAAGGATTTATAATAGGATCCAGAACTCAAGGTGTACCATTGTTTGCCACCAATTTCTTATCCAGAGTTTTATATAACTAGGTACATAATTCCCCAAGTGTATCTATGCAGGAAACCCAGATTTTGTTCTCCCCTCCAGGACTAGAGAGAAGAGAGTTCCCCTTATACCCATAGTAGCCACTGTAAGGATCTTAGGGTCCACCGCACTGAGTGCTGCAGCCCTCATTCAGGGAGAGTTAGAGTTGAGACAGCTTTTGCAGATTTTCTCTAAGGACATATCTCTGCTGCGAGATCAAGTAGCTTATTTAGAAAGACAGGTAGATTCATTGGCAGAGGTAGCTCTCCAAAATCGGAGAGGATTAGATTTATTGTTCTTAAGGAGAAGAATTATGCGCAGCATTAGAAGAAACTTATTGCTCTTATACTAATCATTCAGGGATAATTAGAGATAGTATTAAGGTCTTAACCAAGAGACTGAAAGAACAGGAAAAGCTAGAAAAACCAACGTAGTACACAGGAATCTATAAGATGTCCCCATAGCTGACTACCCTGATTTCCTCTATTAGTAGGCCTTTATTAATTATACTCCTGTTTAACTTGTAGCCCCATCGTCATTAGTATGATTCAAGGATTTGACTCATAAGTGCCGACAAGGAAATGGGGGAATGTTGAGAGCTAGGAAAAAGGGCTAGACAATTATAAGCATTGCTAAACAGAAAACCTTGAAGGTCACTAGAATAGATAAGGAAGAGAGACAAGTCGTCATCCGAAATAAGCTTATCAACAGGAGACAGACAGATAGTTCCTCCTGAACCCAGAGCAAAACTCCTCCAGAGCTCAGAGCTATGCAGAGATAACAGCAACACCTGCTTTTGTAACTTGCTTGCTTGCTTCTCACTGTATAAAAGAGCTAGCCTGTGAGCGTTTGGCGCGGCTCTCATAGGAGAGTTCGCCCCTGCGCAGGTAAAAACTTTGTTTAGCCAATAAACCATCTATAAATCTCTTAAGAGTCTGAGTCCGTCAGTTCCTAGAACGAGAGATCTCGCTCTCGCATATAACATTAAGAACCTTGTAGGACTTCTGGGAAGAGCTCTGAACTGAAATCAAGAGAGCCAGGTTCAGGGCCTTGCCTTGCCACCTCTCACTCTGTGACCTTGGGCAGGAGCGTCATCATCCTTAAAAGGAGAGATTTGGATTTCATACACCCTGAAGCCCCTTCTGGCTCTAGTTTTTGGGAATCTGAATGAAAAGAAAGGCGGGAAGACTGTGTTGGACTGGAAGGGCTATGAAGGGCTTTGAGTCCTGAGTGTTCTTAGGTCATGGGAGCCCATTTAAAGGCACCTGGGACTCCTGATTCCTGCCTTCCGACCTCCTGACTACAGTCTTTTGCCAGGCAACTTACATCCTTGGTTTCTGATTTCCACAGAGCCACTCACTCCAACATCTTCAGCCCTCTGTTGGGAACAGGCCAGTATGAACTCTTCCCACCCTGGGTCAAGGATTTTTTGGAGCAGCTGGAACATGGGCTGTAGAACTGGAACAAAATAGAATGAAGCATAGAGATCAAGTTGAGTTTTCTACTTTCTAATAGGGAGTAGGGCTTACGGTTTTCATTGAGCTCAGGCTCTACGGAACAGAACTGTTCGCATGAGAAGACTGCCCAGTGAGCCCCGGGCCCCATCCTGGCAGTGAAAGAGTGAAGAGCATGTTGTCCTTTCTCCTTTGAGTAGGCACCCTGCCTTCTCTGGATTCATAAGTCAGAAGACTGGGGAGTATAGGCTTTTCCCAAAATAGAAAAGCGATCCAATCCAGCGGCTCCTGGGCTTCCACTGGGCCACCCCAGTGGTGAAGAGGTGGCTGGGGGTGGGACATGTGCCTTGTCACGCTGTCAAGTGTCAGTGCTGCCCGTCAGACAGCATGGGCAGTGTCTTCAGGGTTCCTTGTCTCCAGCTTTTGGTAAAGGCTGTGGTCATCTTTCTAATCATTGCCAAATGTAGCTCTTCCTTGAGTCACAGTTTTCACAGGACTGCGTAATTGAAGCTGACGTGTTTGCATGTGTGGTTAACATGGGTGTCTCTGCCTGTAGTTGTGTGCTGTTGGCTTTGAGCACGGTGGAAATCTCAGGCAGAAGGTCTCTGTTTTTGTTCTTTTTTAAAAAAAATATTTTATTTATATATTTTTAGAGAGAGGAAGGGAGGAACAAAGAGAGGGAGAGAAACATCAGTTGGTTGCCTTTTGTATGCACCCTGACTGGGAACTGAACCCTCAACCCTGGCATGTGCCCTGATGGGGAATTGGACCGGCAACTGTTCACTTTGCAGGTTGATGCCCATCCAACCGAACCACACCAGTCGCGGCTCTTTTTATTCTTTATTATAGAAAGGAAGGTGTGATTTCTTTGACAAAGATAAATTTGTTCTTAGACTACAAAACTGTCAGTCTGAGCTTTAGTAAATTTGGGACATTCCCACAGTGAAACTGTTTTCAGAAATGAAATTCTGGAAAAAAAAAATTTTAGATTTTATTTATTTATTTTTAGAAAGAGAGGGAGAGAAACATCACTAGGTTGCCTCTCACACACCCCTAACTGGAAAACTAACCTGCAACCCAGGCATGTGCCCTGACCAGGAATTGAACCTTTTGGTTTGCAGGCCAGTGCTCAACCCACTGAGCCACACCATCCAGGGCTGAAATTCTGAAATGTTTTAAGCCCCTCAGAAGAAAAAGCAGCTGGAGAAGAGATGTTGGAAGGGATGTAAGCACCAATTAATTAATTATGCCAGTTAACTTAAAATATATATGCATATGTATATTTTAGAGGAAAGGAGAGAAACTATGATTTGTTGTTCCACTTATGCATTCATTGGTTAATTCTCATATATGCCTGGACCGGGGATCAAACCCGTGACCTTGGAGTATCTGGATGACACTCTAACCAACTGAGCTACCTGGCCAGGGAATATTTTTCTTTTCTTTAACATTCTGCATGTCCTGGGATTACAGTAGTGAATGAGACAGGACAGTTTTTGTGGTTTTGTTCTAAAGGAGATTACAGTTTAGTGCAGGAGCTTATGATCTGATCCGGAATAGAGAATGATGTCCTGAGTTCTCTCAGGCTTAAGAATTTGCAATTATCCCTGACTGGTGTGTCTCAGTGGATTGAGCACAGGCCTGTGAACCAAAAGGTCACCAGTTCGAGTCCCAGTCAGGGAACACGCCTAGGTTGTGGGCCAAGAGGCAACCCATTGATGTTTCTGTCACACGTTGGTGTTACTCTACCTCTCATTCTCTCTCCCTTCCACTCTAAAAATAAATAAATAAAATCTTTACTTATTTTATTAAAGTGATGAGTGGCTTATTAAGAGCACTAGTGGAAGAAATGGCAAGGAAAGGAGACATAGGAAATATTTAAATATTTTATTTATTTATTTTTAGAGAGGGAAAGGGAGGGAGAAAGAGAGGGAAGGGAACATCAATGTGTGGTTGGTTGCCTCTCATGTGCTTCCTACCGTTAACCTGGCCTGCAACCCAGGCACTTGCCCCAACTGGGAATGGAACCCTTTGGTTCACAAGCCCACACTCAATCTAGTGAGCCACACCAGCCAGGTGCAATAAATAAAATGTTTTTTAAAAAAAGAATTTGCAATTAGAATGTCTTAGAGTAGTGGTTATTAACTTTTTTGTATTGAGGATCTAAGGAGAACTCTGGAGCCTGTCCATAAAAATACATATCCATGTATACACACTCCTTTCACCTACTGTGGGCTGAAGTTATTGAAAGCCCTGCCCTGGGGAATAAGCTGGTATAGAGTAAATCACTGATAGCTGCCTGATGCTACCTGCTCCTGGCATCAAGGGCCAGGCTGAGGAGAAGTGCTTGGCTGCCATGTCTAGGCAGCCCAGAAGGTGTTTGGAGAAATGCTGAGCTCTCAAGATTGCTTGTGAGAACGCCTTGATTACCCTCCTACCCACTCATCTGAGTTCTAGTGGTCACTTTGTCCTGTAAAGGGCAACTTTTAGCAGTGTACCACCTGAGGCACCACAGGGTGCTCACCTGCTGTGGCCCACCTTCCCCAGCCCAGGAGCACAGGTTTCAGTATTCTGAAACAATCTTGGATTGTTTTGAGAATGATCACTCCTTGGTTTTTGGTTGCTTTTGTGTTCAGAGTTACAGCCAGTTCATCTGTTCCCCCAGCTGCTGTCTGTCATCCTCTGGGTTTTACCCTTCCAGAGATGACCTACATCTGGCATTTATTAGCCATCCATGGAGTTTCCTTGGCCTTTTCTGTTACTGGCTGGAGTCTCAGTCTTTTAACAAGAAGGATGGAAACTCATACATACTGAGCACTTAATACATGTGAGGCACTGTTATGAATGCTTTTTGTATTATTTAATCCTCACAAAGTAGGTGATAATGTTATTCCCATTTTATAGATGGGAGAACTGAGAAATAAGGAAGTTAGGTATTTTGCACAGGACCACATAGCTGGGAAGAATTAGAGCCAGGATTTCAACCCAGGCAGTTTGGTTCCAGAGTCTACACTCTCTGTATTAAACAAGTCCTTCAGCAGAATCCAGGAGACCTTATGATAAGGAAGCTCAGGAAGCCCCCACCCTATTTTCCCATACCTCACTATTCCAAAGCAGAATTGTATATCAGGAATACCTTTCCTTTCTGTCAGAGATAATACATCCTTATATTATAATAATTCATTCATTCCATCGTTATTTATTGAATGTCCACTATGTACCAGTGCTATATAAAAATTATTTTATTTAACCCTGACAACAGTCCTTTGTGGTAGCTGCTATTATTTTCTCCATTTTCTTGGCTGTGGTTCGCAGGCTGGTGCTCAATCCACTGAACCACACCAGCCAGGGCCCTTTTTTCATGGCTGTGGTAACTGAGGCTTGAAGCGGTTAGGTAATTTACTGCCTGGGGTTAGAGTTAGTAGGGCATAGCCAAGGTTCACACCCTAGATTTTCTGCCTGGGATCACAGTCTATGCTCTTTCCCTTGGGAGGGTCTACCTTCCTATGTACGGGGTTTCTCTTCCTTGACACTGTTTACATTTTGGGTGGGGTAGTTATTGTGGTGGATTGTCTCGTGTATTGTGGGGTGTCTAGCACTCTCTAAATGAGTTGTGACAATCAGAAATGTCTCTGTCATTGCCAAATATTCCCTGAGCAGGGGGCTACTGTATCAGGGTGGAGACTGATGATCTTGTTTTTGTTTTTTTTTTTTTAAAGAGCTCATCCTGCATCTTTCTTGTTTCCCCACCCCTAATTTTTTAGCTCTTCCTTTAGGGTCAGTGCCTTAGCATGCTAGGTGGATCATTTCCATGGCTCAGGGGCTGTTTGCCTGTATTTCCCTGCAGGGCTGTGGTGGAGGCTGTGCATCGACTTGACCTCATCCTTTGCAACAAAACCGCTTATCAAGAAGTGTTCAAACCAGAGAACATTAGCCTGAGGAACAAGTAAGCTGGAGACACTAAATCATGGATCCTTACAGTTTCTCTACCTCTCTTGACTGGAAGCCATCACGTGTAGATTCCTGTTCTCTCTTACCTCCTGTCCTTGTGGTACAGTGATGGGCTGTGGAGTCTCTGGTCCTCAGAGAGGAGGTGGCGATCTTTCAATCTGTCTGCAGCTTCTACATCTGATAGACTGATGCCATAGTGTGGCATGTGAGTTAGGGGAATTGGCCATACTACACAACAAAAGGAAAAAAAGAGGGGATAAAAAGGAGAGAAGGATGTAGGGAAAGAAAGCGAAGGTGAAGTTCTTACTGCTCCTGTCTGTCTTTTGGGGCTCCTGCTGCCTTCTAGCACAGATGTTGTCCTGGGTCATACTGACTGTGCCCGGATGTCTCTTGGGAGGCCCAGAGCTTTGTTAGTAGGGTATTGGCAGATAGCTCCTTGCTTTCATTTCTTGTGTTCATCAAGGAATGGGGAGTCTCTCATGGTCCTCTGCACCCTTCCAGGCTGCGTGAACTCTGTGTCAAGCTTATGTTCCTGCACCCAGTGGACTATGGAAGGAAGGCTGAGGAGCTGCTATGGAGAAAGGTATACTACGAAGTTATCCAGCTTATCAAGACTAACAAAAAGGTAATGGAAGATCCTAGGTCTTGGGAGGAAATTTTTTTAAAGAGGGGAAGCTAAGGAAGGAAAAGACAGCTAGGAAAGTGGGCCAGAGCATAGCTGGAGATAGGGGAGCCAAAGAAGGGATGGCAGAAGGGAGGGAGGGCATTAGATAGAATTAGGACTGGGGAACGTTGGGAGCCTGATACCAGAAGGGGAGACCTAGGACAAAGTAGATTTAAAGATGTGGGGATAGTTCATAATTAAGAGGAGTTGTGGATTAAATTCCAGAGCCAAGAAGAGAAGTTTATTTCCTCAGTGAGATGAAAAAGGTTAGGGAGGGAGAAGCAGTACTCTGAGCTTGTTGCTTAGGCAGTCACTTCCCTTTCCAAATCCCTAGCATATCCACAGCCGGAGCACCTTGGAGTGTGCCTACAGGACACACCTGGTCGCTGGTATTGGCTTCTACCAGCATCTCCTTCTCTACATCCAGTCCCACTACCAGCTTGAACTGCAGTGCTGCATCGACTGGACCCATGTCACCGACCCCCTCATAGGTTAGTGAAATCTGAAAGGTGAGCTTAAGGGGCATGTTCATATGCCTCCACCTCTGGTCTTCTTGTAGCTTGTGACCCGGCCAGGCAGAGAGGGTTCTGGCAAGACCTACAATTGGTGCATGAAGTTTGGATTTATCCAAACAAGTATATGGATTAGGGTGAAGATCTTAAGAAAAAAGAGAGCCTTCTGGTGGTCTGAGATTATAGACTGATGTGGAGTCAGGAGGAGGGATGGAATGATCGGGAGTAAGTCTGGCACTAGAAGATGGTATTAATTGCGTTTGGTTTCTTCTCCCAGTTGAATTTCGTTGTCACTGTTTCTCTTAACTTCAGAGATCATTTCCTAGGGTTTGATGAAAGTATTGAAATTTTTAGAAATGTTGGGAATATTATGGACATTCTTTCAACATAATGCAAATCTCTTTTTCAGCCATCTCAGGTACTGGCAGCTATAGTTTACCTCCCTTTTTTATAGTTGGTAGTTTTCTCTCCAATTCAGCCTCCCTTTAGTGCTCCGCCCCTCTTTCTCCAAAGCCCCTGCCCGACCAGGACATGGACATTGCGTGCCAGAGGTGGAGGTTTTGTTTGTGCTGCCACATGGAAGCATTTTCTGGTCAGAAGCCCAGCACTATATTTTGTGCATTTAAAACCATCATTTAAAAATAAAACAACATTCATTTGAGACAGCATGCATAGGCTTTATACCAGATGGCCAGAGGGTTTGTAGCCTAAAAAAAAAAAGATTAAGAACCTTTACTTGAAAAGGTTGGTTCCCCAAACCATGTTAGTTTTTTCCCATTTATTGATATTTTCTCCATTCAGCCAACTAAGAAATGTCTCTCTAGAAACATTAGGAAGGGCTTTTCAGAATGGGAGCTGCAAACCCAGGAGAGTGGCTGCAAGGTGAAGTAGGAGGAAGAAAGGGTGGTCTGTAGAGCCAGACTTCCCTTTGAATCCCGGCTCTGCCACTCTCCCACGGTTTGACTGTGGTTTGTTTGACTGTGGTTTCTTTAGCTGTACAATGGGATTCAGAGGAGTAACTACCTCGTGGGGCTGCTGTGAAGCTCAGCTAAGTTGATACTGTGAGACACTTAGACCAGTACCTAGCACATAGGAGACTGCCTCCCAACGCGCTCAGGCTCTCTGAGCTGGAGTTACAAGGAGGTGGAAGCCCAGCCACCGCCATCCTCAGGCAAAGGCAAACTCACCTTGTCTCCTTCGTGCTCAGACTGTCCAATCTGCTGCCTCCTCCTCTGTGGTCCTATTCTCCTAGGCAGGAGCCAGGACCATTTACCTTGGCCTCATTCACATTCCATTCTTTTTTAAAAAAGATTTTATTTATTTATTTTCAGAGAGAGGGGAAGAGAGGGAGATAGAGAAGGAGAGAAACATCAATGTGTGGTTGTCTCTCAAGTGCCCCCTACTGGGGACCTGTTCCGCAACTCAGGCATGTGCCCTGACTAGGAATGGAACCGGCGACCTTTGGGTTCGCAGGCCAGCGCTCAGTCCACTGACCCACACCACCCAGGGCCCACATTCCATTCTTCCTGGGCAAGTTTCTGTTCTTTACCCAAACCTTTTACCTTTATCTTCTACCCAAGGCACCCACAACTGTCCTCATACTTGAGCCTCACCCCTTCCTTTCTAGAAGCCTTCCTAGGCTTTCTAGAAGGTCTAGGTGACCTTTCACATGAAATTCCTCCAGGGGGCTATCCTAGGTTGAGGACCCTAGTCCTTCTCTTCCAGTTCTTGTCCGATGAATAAATCCTACCTGCAAACCTGTGTGTCTCTGCCTATGTCCTGTATGAGTGTCCTCTGTACCTTAAGATAGTGTTCCAAGACGAGCCCTGGATTCTTGAATTCTTTTCTCCTCTTGGGAAAGTATTTCCTCGTAGGTAGGGGAAGAGGAATGGGCTCATAAATCTCTTTCTCTTTCTCTCTCAGGATGCAAGAAGCCAGTGTCTGCCTCAGGGAAGGAGATGGATTGGGCACAGATGGCATGCCATCGATGTCTAGTGTACCTGGGGGATTTGTGTAAGAATACGAACCTTTCATTTTCTCTGTTTTAGGCTACAGGACAGGCTCAAGCTGCTTCAGTTGTTGGTACCACCCGTTATGTGGTTTGAGAGCAGGAGGATTATTTTGGCCTCTGATAACATTTTCCTTTTCGTCTGCTTACAATGTTCGCTTCTTTTCACTGCTCTTCTTTAAGTCAGAGAAAATCAGCGAATATGGGAAGAAGAAAAACGTCTTTGAGCTTTGAGAAAGTCAGGGTGATAACTCAGTTTCAGAAGTGCATTAGGAAGATTTTAATTTCTCTTTTGGGTTTTTTTCCTCTCCATGGACTCCTAGAGGAATTGAAGTCAGGCCTCAGGGAGGACTTACCTGACTGACAGAGGTTTCTCAGAATGGAAAAGTACTCCCTCTCTGATCCCTGGGTCTCCAGTCCTAATAGACAGAGGGTCCTCATTATGCTGCTGGTGTGTGGCTGTTGGGTGCATTATCTTTTATCGACCTGAGGCTCCTTCTCTTCCTGCCCCGAGCCCACGCCTTGAACCCTCAGAGGCAGGTTGCACAGAGAGAATCAGCCATTTCTCATTAGACTGACGAGTGTCGTTAGTAATGTCTTCTCTAGAATTGAGCAGTTGCATTCTAGAACCAAGTATCAGAGGTGTTTCCAAGTAATTGTATATGCTGCTGCTTCTCTTCATTGGGAAGAAATTATGAAAAGAGCTTGTTTACTTTACCAACACTAGATATGCTTTACATAGAATAGAACTTACATAGAACTTACCAGCAAGGAGGAGAGAGTTGAACAATTTGCTCATAGTCATGCATGTTTAAGCCTGTTGGAGGCCCACACAGCCGGCCTCCTAATTTCGGTGTCTTCCTCCCAGCACCTTACTGCAGCTTCTCAGAGTGGGCTCCCAGATGAGGGGTGGGTTTTCTGAAACACAGAACCATTGCATTTCTCTCCTCCTCTTTCTCCTGCAGCACGATATCAGAATGAATTAGCTGGTGTAGACACTGAGCTGCTAGCCGAGAGATTTTACTACCAAGCCCTGTCAGTAGCTCCCCAGATTGGTAAGTGGACCCTTGCTTGGGCCTCCCAGCCCAGCATCATTTCCCAAGAAGAGGACAATGTTGAGATGGCAGGCAGGCCGTACTCACTTTTCCCTGGGTCTTCCCCTCACTCAGTTCTCTTGTACTTCACCTTGGTTATGAATTCTCCTCCTCGTAATGCGCACTAATAAGACGGTAGAAGGGGAAGAGAAATGGGAAAGTCTTGAACTAAGAAGGAGGGAGGCAGAAGAAAAGGAGAGAAGATGGCTCCCCCGTCCCTGAGATCTGTGTAGAAAGAGGAGACTGTACTTCACCTGCCCCCCCCAGGGCACACAGTGAGAGAAGGGATTAGGTTCCATTACAGGGAGAGAGAGGGATTAGCAGAAGGAGATCTCCGAGGTGAGAAACTGAGCTGGGTTAGAGGAGAGGGCCCCATGGAGTTCTGTCAGTTGTGGAAGAGTCCCAGCTGCTTCTGAAGGAATGGCACCCATCAGTGATGAAATCCTTGGCAGGCCAGGCAGGAATAGACTGAGTCTATAATCAGTAATCCCCAGAGGAATAAAATTAAGCCTAGACACCTACAGACCCAACTCTTCTCCCCACGAGTTCTCTCTAATGCTTAGCTTTGGTTGGGCCTGGCAGCTTTGGGTGAGTATTGTGGCTACAGACTGTGTGACTTCTCTCTCTCCCCAGGAATGCCCTTCAACCAGCTGGGCACGCTTGCAGGCAGCAGGTACTATAACATGGAAGCCATGTATTGCTACCTGCGCTGGTGAGTATTTGCCGCTTCTTCCCAGCCCTGTTTTCCTGTCCGTGCCAATTCCTGCTTTGTTTTCTCTCTTCTCACCCTCCCTTCTCTAGCTCCTGGCTGAAATGCATAGGGGAATGCTGAGATTGAGGGCTCCCTCCTCTCGGGGCACCCTGACACAGTTCTGCTGCTTTTCACACACCCACCTGGATTCGTAGGCACTTGGGCAGCTAATATAACTGTTGGTTATCGTATGCAAAATACAGGATTGTTGTCTTAAAGGAGGAAATAAATTCGACAAAGTCGATAAAATGTTACCAAAGTAGCCTCTGACAAGGACCTCAGAATTGTAGAGCTTCAATGTTTGGAGGTGACAGGGATAATAGTGTGGGGGACCAGCTTCCTTGGATCTGGCAATCAGCTCTTATGATAAGAAACATTTTTAAAAATAATTTTTTAGTGTTCAGTTACAGTTGATGTACAGTGTTTTAGTGTCAGGTAAACATTTTTATGGGGCACCCAAAGTAGATTACGCTACTGAGTCACCATCACCAAGCACACGTGAGACTGGTAGGTAACCAGAATGCCATCGACTACATTCTGGTGAGAAGTAAACTGCCAGGAAGCTAGGAAACTCACTGTTGCCACCCAGTCAGGGCTGGAGTCTACTTGTGGACCCAGTTATTCTAGAAGAGGTTATATAGTGAACTGGGCTTCAAAGTAAGGGAATAAGGTGGTTTTCATAGCTTAGGTAGTTAAATACTAAAATGGAAAGAAAAATACTTAATTCTGCCTTACAACTCCATGTGTACGATCCTGGGTTCACTTGGTCAAGGAAACCTATTCCCTGTACCAACAAAGTATATGCTCTTGCAGTGCCCCACCTCCTTTTCAGTACAGACCGGCCTCCTCTGCCACCGTATTTATCCCTAAATAGGATTGTCTTGATCCTCATCACACTCACGATCATGATTTAGGGTGAGTCACTTCCAAAGAGAGTCAAGCACACCCAGGTGTGGAAGGTGTCCACACAGGCCCTACCCTGCTCTGCTGACACAATTATATCTCATGGTCTGGGGCTTTGGCAAGTTGGGCAAGTCTCCTGGTGTCACTGTGTAGGGTTCCTCGTTGGCATTCAGCTGACCTGGAGGCCTCACACATCTGAAGGGCTGGCCCAGCGGGACCCCTCTCCCCTTCCTCGTGGTCTCAGTCTCTCCATGTGGTTTCTTTCTCAGAGTGGATGGACTTCTTCTGTCGTGGTTCCAGGCTTCAACAGTAAATAATGACCCAAGGGTCTTGGAAGAAGAATCTACCAGTCTCTTAAGGCCTGGCCCTGGAGACTGACAGAGTTACTTCCACAGTATTCTATTAGAGCAGCGTTGTAGCCCTTTCCTTCCCCCGCAAACCCTCACCCCACGGCCCCGCCGAGGTTTAAGGAGCTGAGGAGACATAAAACCCACTTCTCAATAGAAGTAGTATCAAATTTAATTCACCACAAACATATATTTCTTACTTACTAGACCTCGTTTTTTATAATTAAAAGGTTTTTTACAAAATATTTAAAAGTATAGCACACCATTAAGGTCATAGACTGCAGTGAGACAGACGTGGGTTGGGGACTCAGCTCCACCGTGTATTTAGCTGTATGACCTTGGCAACAGCCCTTGTTCTCTCAGGCCTCATTTCCTCACCTGGATATGTGGACAGATTTAGGGTACGATGCCTGGCAGTAGTGTGATGGTGCTCAGGATATATATGCATTTGAATGAGCTTTATGAGGCTCACCGAAATGGCGCATGTAAATATCCTGCACATAGTAAATGCTTGTTAAATGCTGCCTGTTAAGTGCTCAGTGCTTTAGAAAAGATGAAGGATAATGTATTTCAGGGATGGTAACTAAGTTACGTTTGTGACATAGAGTAGGATTAATTGTCTCTCTTCTAGATACAGAGGAGATGTAGGTACCATCTTTACTCTGGTTAGTCTGAAGCCATTGTGTGTACGTGTGTGTGTGTGATCAGGAGAAACAGCTTTCACCCTTAGTGTATATGGAAGGAGTGGCTGGGGCAGCCCGCATTTACCAGAAGCATTGTTCCATAAAGCCCTGGCTGAGATCCCCCCTCTCCTCACCGTGTCCCTGCCAAGACTCAGTAGCTTGCTCTGTGTCTCCTTCAGCATCCAGTCGGAAGTGTCCTTTGAGGGGGCCTATGGGAACCTCAAGAGGCTGTATGACAAGGCGGCTAAAATGTATCACCAGCTGAAGAAGTGTGAGACTCGGAAACTATCTCCCAGCAAGAAACGGTGAGTGAGGCCTGTGGGAGGGAGAGGCTCTTTCTGCATCTGCTGCAGTAGAACCATAGGGACTGCGGAGCCACTCACCCTTTACGCTGGGCTCCTCTCATTTCAGATGTAAAGACATTAAGAGGTTGCTGGTAAACTTCATGTATCTGCAAAGCCTCCTGCAGCCCCAAAGCAGGTGAGTTGAAGAGAGCCTAAGCAGAAACTGTGTCCTGTGAGCCCATCCGTGAGAGCTCCTTTACGGAGGATGCTTGGAGAAGAGGGGATAGGCTGCCGAATTCTGCTCAGATGGAAATTTTCTAGCTAGTTAGCCTTTTCTTGGCATCCCTAACTGTTTTGACCAAGGGTTCTGTGCCCATTCTTCTCCTGGGCAGCTCTTCCTCTAGCACAAAATGGGCTCTTAACTAGATGTTGAAGGAACACCCGAATGGAAAGCCCACTCATACCCCTTCCTCTTAGTGCCTGCCCTTCCTGTATTTTGTCTTTTTAGAGACCAGCCCAGCACCAAGTCCCCCTGCTGTGCTCTCTGAAGTCTTCCCTGCAGGACCCCTTAGTCTTTTTCTGAATCTTCTGTTCCCAGTTCTTTTTGCCTCCCTAGCCTCCATCACTAACCTCCCCTGTTACTCCTGCCTTCCATAGCTCTGTGGACTCGGAGCTGACATCACTTTGCCAATCCGTCTTGGAGGACTTCAACCTCTGTCTCTTCTACCTTCCCTCCTCACCCAACCTCAGCCTGGCCAGTGAGGATGAGGAGGAGTATGAGAGTGGATATGCTTTCCTCCCGGATCTTCTCATCTTTCAAATGATCGTCATCTGCCTTATGGGTGTGCACAGCTTGAAGAGAGCAGGTAACTCTTCCTGGGTTCCTCTTTTCTCCCCCACTGGCTACCCTTTTCTGCAGCTTCTTATTCATAAACTTCCTTCCACAAGCAGCTCCTTAGCTACTGTGTCATTGCTTGGCTGTGGGAAAGTATGGAACAGGGTGCCTTGCCCTAAATGGGCTGCTGAAAAACGAACAAGGCAATGAAGAAAGCATATTCCCTTTCTCCTCGCTCCCTCCTACAAACACACATACCCTTGGCCAGGACCCAGGCAGACACACGGTCAGTTCTGTAAACTTCCCTGGCAGAGATGTGTATAGAGCAAGGTTGGAAGGAAAGAAGGGAGTGGCAGGACTGGATGTGAAGGTGCCCGGGGTTTGAGAAGGCTGTGTGAAGGCATCAAAGCCGGGAGGATGAGTTAGGACGAGAGGGTACGCTTACATGAGGAAGCACTGCGTGAGCCGGCACACTCTGGATTACAGAATAACAGCGCAGGGACCTGGGGAATTTTTTTTTACTTTAGAAGAAACTTTGAGAGGAAGGAAGTTCGATCCTTGGAAGGGTTGAAAATAGGAGAGATGGGATTGGAATTACTGGTGCCTCCTCCTCCTCAGGGTCCTGGGCCCCAGACCCCTAATACCTACCTGGCTTTTCCTGGCTTTAGGATCCAAGCAGTACAGTGCGGCCATTGCCTTCACCCTGGCCCTGTTCTCCCACCTCGTCAATCATGTCAACATAAGGCTGCAGGCTGAGCTGGAAGAGGGGGAGAATCCCGTCCCGGCATTCCAGAGCGATGGCACAGGTGCAAGAATGGGGGAGGATGTGGCTGGAAATGTGAGCATGCAGATCAAGGAAGGGGGAGCGCGGGCGTGACAGGGTGGCAGTGTCTAAGGGTACCTTCCTGCTTCTAGCCTCCAATTTCTCCCTAGGCCCCACCTGACCATCCTCTTTCCACAGATGAACCAGAGTCCAAGGAACCCTTGGAGAAGGAGGAGCTTCCTCCTACAGAACCTCAAGTAGGCGAGGTCCGAAAGAGCCGGAAGTTCTCCCGCCTCTCCTGCCTCCGCCGCCGCCGTCGCCACCTGCCTAAAGTTGGTGATGACAGTGACCTGAGTGAAGGTTTTGAATCTGACTCAAGCCACGACTCAGCCCGGGCTAGTGAGGGCTCGGACAGTGGTTCTGACAAGAGCCTTGAAGGTGGGGGAACAGCCTTTGATGCTGAGACAGACTCAGAAATGAACAGCCAAGAGTCCCGATCAGACCTGGAAGATATGGAGGATGAGGAGGGGACACGGTCTCCAGCCCTGGAACCTCCTCGGACCAGGTCAGAGGCTCCTGAGTCCCTCAATGGCCCTCTGGGCCCCAGTGAGGCTAGCCTTGCAAGCAATCTACAAGCCATGTCCACCCAGATGTTCCAGACCAAGCGCTGCTTCCGACTGGCCCCCACCTTCAGCAACCTGCTCCTCCACCCCACCACTGAACCTCACGCCTTGGCCAGCCACAGGCCCTGTGTCAATGGAGATGTGGATAAGCCCTCAGAGCCAGGTATTTGAGCCTCTGTTGATCATCCTGCTCTGGTCCCCACCTCCATGCCATCAGCACTTACCCGAGAGAGGCCACCTCACTATGTGAGCACCTCTCACCCTGGCCCTCGCTGCCTGACCTTTGGCCCTCTGCATGGCCAGTAGTTTTTTTCCTGACAACCCTCCTTCTGCTCACTTTCTCATTCCCAACTCCCAGCCTACTTAATGGTTTTATTTCTCTCTGCCTTCACCCTGTCTTGTGGATTTGGGGCTTTCCTCTCCATGTGACAAGTGCATCTACAGTTTTTTCCCCTGGCACCATCCCAGGTCTCACCACGTCTCCTGGAAGTTAGGAAAACCAGCACCACCAGGGCAGGTGGATTAGAGCGAGATTATCTCCTGAGAGTCTTCCCTGCAGAGGGGCCGCCCAGTCAGCATCAGCAGTGAGCACTGCTTGAGTCTACTTTCTGCCAAGCACTAGGCTGGACTTTTTTGGGGCGTTGTCTTCCTTAACTTCCACAGCAATCTGATGGTGGAGTAGTTACCATCCCTGATCTTAATGCTGTCCTTTCCCTCTAAGCTGCTGTGCATGGTGCTCCCTTGGTCTGGAGTATATTTTTCATCTCTTGTCCCTGTCGCTTGACTAATTCTTACTGGCTGTGTAGATTTTAGCTTAAAAGTCATGTGGTCTGGGACTGCCAAGGTTAGGTTAGATTTTCTTCCTCTGGGCTCCTACAGCCTCTGCACTTCCTCAGCTTCCAGCCCTGTCCCACTCAAGTGAAATGGTCTGTTGACTTGTCTGTCTGTCCGACTAGCCTGTGAGCCTCTTGAGGGCAGGATGGTCCATGTGTTATCCTCAGTGTCTAACACAGTACCTGGCATACGGGTGGGCTTAGGACATACTGGCTGAATAAGAGAAATGTGGAGGCTGGTGCTCAGGGGGAACAACCTGCTCAGTGTTCTGACCTGCAACGTTGAAGAGCTAGGAGCTGGAAGTAGTTTTTTTAATTCTGTGCCCTTTTCTCCCTCCCTACAGATCCCTTATCTCTGCCCTGCCTTCTAGCGCAGAGTAGCACTTCATAAATACCAGTTGAGTGTGACTGTAGACCAGCCTCACAAATTAACTTGAATGAAAAAGAATCATATTTTAAAGTGTACCAGGCTCTTGGTTTAAAAGCACCCAGTTAAAAGTTAGTAGGCCTGGGAAAATTAGGCAGAGGTCTGTAAGTAAATTCCCTATCTTTCATACCAAAATTCTTCAGAAGGATCCAGAGAGGGTGGGGCATGCCACCCCCACAGAGCTGAAACCTGTTGCTGAATGCCTGTTAGTTCATCCCAGTTCTCTTCACCCACCCCCAGCCTCTGAGGAGGGTTCTGAGTCAGAGGGCAGTGAGTCCAGTGGGCGCTCCTGTCGGAATGAGCGCAGCATCCAGGAGAAGCTGCAAGTCCTGATGGCTGAAGGCCTGCTTCCCGCCGTGAAGGTCTTCCTGGACTGGCTGCGGACCAACCCCGACCTCATCGTCGTGTGCGCGCAGGTCTGTTGCTCCACCGCCCTAGTCAGGTCTCAAAGCTGGGGGCGGGCGTTGGCCAGGATGGGACCTAGGATTCCCATTGACGGTCTGATGAAGATAAGAATTGTTGCCAAGTGCCAACTCTGTGCCAGGCTCTTACACTTTCTACAGGAAGATTAGGCCTGACCTTTGTCCTGGAAGAGGCTGTGTCCTGGAATACAAATTGTGTGGATGGGAAAGTGAGAGAGTGTCGGGTGTGGTGCCTGCATTAAGATTAGTGTTGATGAGAGTGTATGTGCAGAGTCTCTGCTGAAAGGAGAGCATACTAAGTGGTGACAGGAGGAGATGGGATCTAGGGAATGATGGGATTTTCAGACAAGGGCTGTGAAGGTGCTCTGGGCAAGGGGAACAGCCTAGGGAATAGCTTAGTCCTGCAGTCACAGCTAATGGTGTCGGAGACTGACAGCCCAGGAAGCTGGCTGGGGTGATGGCTCCCTTCTCAGGTTCCGAGTCTCAGTCTTGAGCCTCTGGTGCCCTGAGGCTTTTTTTTTCAGTGATGCTGTACCATGTATAGCACACCTACCCTGTGTGGAGGTCCCTTCCTGCAGGTTGCCCTAGACGAGAGAGTGGTCAGGGCCAGGCACCCCCTTGGGTGTGTGCTTACGTCTGATGACAGCTTAGTTACTCGGTCACTGTTAGTCATTGAGGGAGGTGTGGTAAGATGGACATATGGTGTCACATCCCTGAGAAATGTTCCCTTGCGGGCATGGTGAGAGTTTGTGCAAGATGGAGGGAAGCCACCTCCAGTGTTCTGGTTTTTCCCACCACTAATATCCAGAATGCCCTTCCTGTGGTCTCGTGCCTTCTCTTTTTGTGAAGCCTTCAGTTGATGGTGAAGTTCATCAAAGTTCCATGGCCCCTTTCCTTCCCCGTGGGGCCAGCTCCCTATTTCCAAGTCCTCCACAAGACCCCCTTGACCTCTGTTCATTTTCTATCAAATCCCTCCGGGCTTGTGACTGCAGCCCTCAGGCCTCCCAAGTGTAGTGCATTTCTTGCTCATTGCTGTCCCCCTACACTGCCCTGGCTGAGGGCCGCCTCTGCCCTCTCTCCCCAGAGCTCTCAGAGTCTGTGGAACCGCTTATCTGTGTTGCTGAATCTGTTGCCAGCTGCTGGCGAACTCCAGGAGTCTGGTGAGTGAGTCCCTGGCATTACTCTCCTTTCCCCTCTCCCTCATTGGTCCCATGAAGCCCATCCCCCCTTCCTGGTAACCTGGCCCTTTGGGTAAGGAGGTTAATGGGATTCACCGCCAAGCCTGCCTCACACACAGCAGTCATTGTGGCCTTGGCCTCTCTGGTTTCTCACCCCAGCACTGCCCCACTGGGTGAGCGCCTGGTCTGCCAGGGAGTGTGCTCCCTGGGGATAGCAGTGGAGTGGGCAAGGGCAGAGTGAGGGGAGCCTGGAAGCCACCCCCCAGTCGCTGGGGTCACACTGGTGCGTTGGTCATTGAGAATCGATCTTGACCTCTGGTACTCATCTGCCTGGCTTACTCCCTCCTGCCACCTTCCAACTGGAAATCTCTACCTTCTCCTACCTCTGGGCTCGCCCAAAGGCTGTTCATTCCTTCCTCCAGAGCCCTCCTCTCACTCACCCTCATGTAATTGCCCTGTGGTCAGGGAGCCTTAGTCTGATCTGTCCCGTTGTCCGCACCTGCTCTGCCGCACAGCCCCATGCATATCCCTTTCTTCCCTTCATCTCCACCGATTCTGTCGCAGGGGAATGTCCCATTAGCTTGAGAATTCTCAAAGGGCAGGGCAGGTGGTCTCACGGGTCTTCTTTCTCCCCAGGCTTGGCCTTGTCTGCCGAGGTCCATGATCTTCTTGAAAGTTGTGAACTGCCTGACCTCCCCTCTACCCTGCTGCTCCCAGAGGACATGGCCCTTCGCAGCCTGCCTCCCCTCCGGGCTGCTCACAGACGTTTTAACTTTGACACGGACCGGCCCCTGCTCAGCACCTTAGAGGAGGTGAGGACATCATTTCTTAGGCCACAAGCTCTGCTGTTAGTCAGACACAGCAGCAAAGTAGGGACTGAGAGTCGGAGGGGGCAGGGGGCAGGCTGTGGTCTCTTCTTAGTCATTGAACCGCTGGAGCCTTCTTTCCTTGGCAGGGTGTCCTGCTGTGGGTGGTGTCTCCTGCTGTAGAACGCGCCTTCCTCCCTGCATCCACCTTTTGTAGAGGGCAGAGCAGATGGATTGTTAGGGCTTCGAAATCTTTTATCGGGCTTTCTTTACTGTGGGCCCAGGCTCATCTGAGCTGATAATCAAACAGTTAGGGAGAGTTAGAGCTGGAAGGGCATGTGCTGCCTTAGTCCAGTGACCTTCACCGTCGTGTGACTACATGGGCCATCTAGGGGCAGCAGAGGGAAGCTAAGTCGAGGGCTCTCCCAGGCTTCCTCCCCCACCACCCCCCCAACACACACCTTTTGTTTGCTCCCTGTCTGGCCAGAGTAGCTTGGTTTTAGTCTTTAATATTTCTGGGTTCTAGATAAGATTTCTGTTTGATGGGGAAGAAGGGTTCTGTTGACAAAAAATATAAGTTGGAAATGTTGGTCTAGTCCAGTCCCTCATTGTACACCTGAGGTGCTGAGACTCGGAGGAGAGAGATGCAGTAGAAGCCAGGTCTCCTCAGTCCCAGCCCCAGTGCCCCTGGCTTGCTTGTCTCAGCCCCAGTCCTGGTTCTCTGGTCCTGTGAGTCTCCTTGCCCTTCTTACTCCTTTCCTGGCAGCTAGAGCCTTTGGGCCTTGGTGCTCGTCTCTCTCCCTGCAGACTACAGGTCTCTCCAAGGAGCACTGTGGCTGAGGGGCCTGGTATGACAGGGAGGCAGGAGGGTGGGAGCCCTGGTGGGCAGGAGCGCTGGCGGGCAGTCCTGCTCATCTGGGCTGGGCTCCTGTGTCTCTTCACAGTCTGTCGTGCGAATCTGCTGCATCCGCAGCTTTGGCCACTTTGTCGCCCGCCTGCAAGGCAGCATCCTGCAGTTCAGCCCGGAGGTCGGCATCTTTGTTAGTACTGCCCAGTCGGAGCAGGAGAGCCTGCTGCAGCAGGCCCAGGCCCAGTTCCGCATGGTGAGTCGGTCCCCTCCCCAGGTCCACTCTGCTCCCATTGGGCTCATTGAGGAACCAGGGTAAGAGGCTCAAACTGGTGGCCCGTGACTGAAGAACATGGTGAGGGGGTTTGGGGAAACCAAGCTTAGGGAAACAGGAGGAAAGGACGAGAACTAAGGAATGAGTTGATGGACAGGAATGAGAGTGGCTTTGAGCAAAGGCAGCATGGCACTGCACCAGTTGCCAGGCTGCCTGAAGGTTGAGGGCCATCTCTGTCACCTCCTTGTCTGTTAATTGAGCGAGTCACTTACCCTTGCTAAACCTGTTGCCTTATCAGTTATGTGGGAATAAAAGAATTAACTTTTAGGGGTTGCGTAATGATAGAATGATAGTACCTGTGAGGCACCTTGCGTATTATCACAGCAAATGCTCCCTTCCCTTCCCTTTCAGAGGGATGAGGACTGAGTAATGGAAGGGAGTAGAGGGACCTTGGTATCAGACACTGTGCAGGAACCCTCCCATCCCAGACTTGACACCATCCCACAGAGGCCCCGAACAGGAGGAAATGGCCTGTGCTACCCTCTTTTCCATTCAGTAATTCATTCCATAAATGTTTATGAGAGTCTACTCTGTGTCAGCATTCTAGGCACTGGGCTTACAGCCCCGAACAAGGCAGATCTTTCTCCCATGCCGGCTGACACTGTGAACAAGAGTGTAGGTCCCGCAGGGGGCCTGCACAGCTCTGGGGCGTGCCGTCCTCCTCGAGTTGAGTGGCACCAGCACATTTGGGGGTTGGGGGAGTGTCTGGCACAAGAGGCGTGGCCCACGTGGCTCACCATGCCTCCGTTCTTCTTCATCCTAAGCTAGTCCCCTCCCCCGTGTTCTTCCTTCTTTAGCCCCAGGCTTCCCCATCTCTCCGACTGTCCTCTCCCTGCGGGCAGACAGTCTTCTGTGGACAGTCTGTGGGAAGGGGCACGGGCTCCCCAGACACTCCCTTCCTTGCTGTCTTAAATGCAAAGACATTTTGTTTAAAACAAACCCTTCCTGTTAAGGCTTTTATTACTGTTCCACAGGGGAAAACAAAAGGGACATGGGGAAGTTATACAGCTTCAAAAAATACTAAAGTTTTTGCAGACATTTCTTCCAGCCTGAAATTTTTTCTTTAAGGCTTTTATTTATTTATTTTTAGGCAGAGGGGGTGGGAGGGAGAAAAAGAGGGAGAAAAACATCAATGTGTGGTTGCCTCCCACGCGCCCCCTACTGGGGACCTGGCCTGCAATGCAGGCATGTGCCTTGACTGGGAATCAAACTGGTAACCCTTTGGTTCGCAGGCAGCGCTCAATCCACTGAGCCACACCAGCCGGGTATAGCCTGAAATTCTTGAAGACTCCTCCTGGGGGCAGGTAGTACCTGTGGGTATGGGCCGCATTGCCTGCTGGGGCTGCCTCCTGCTGTGCCTGAGTCACAGGTTTGCGCCCATGGGGTTTATGCCCTAGCAGCAGCGTGGTCATCATCATATTGCCATGCCATCTCCTGTCATTTATTGAGAGCTCTCTGTGTGCAAAGCCTGGTTTGCATGTGACATCTCAACCCTTACAGCAGTCCTGTGAGGTGGGTGCTGGACCCTCGTTTTATAGATGAGGAAGTGTCAGGGCTCTGAAATTGGACAATCCAGGCTCTTGTCCTTGTTCTAACCTAATGTGGGGCTCAGCTTTTTTACAGGCCATGTGGGTACCAGAAGCCGCTTCTACTTTCTGGGTTCCAGCAGCTGTCTGGTTTAGGGACCCCTCTTTCCTGATGGGACCTTGGGTTTCCCCTGAGGAGCACGTCCTGCAGAGCCTGAGATTCATGCAGTTCTCCTCTCCCTGGGCCCAGGTGGATCCCCACTCACCTGCACTGGTTCTCTGGGGGAGACTGACCCCAGTGCCCACATTCCCTTCCCTGGAACGTGGAGTTTCACAACTTGAACTTTAGCCTAAAAGTAAGATTCCTGGGCTTGATTTCTGCAGTGAGAAGAGGGGTAGTTTGTCCACAGCGCTCCACTCCCTTAGTGGTTGGCCAGCGGGGCCTGTTAGGAAACGGCTCTCACTTAGGCTCCAGTCTTCTTTCCTTCTTCCGCCAGCATTCCTCGAAGGGGACATTCTTGGCGTGTTGGGCAGGACCATTCTGTGATGCAGGACTCTGCGGGGGGATGGAAGTGGGGTGGATCTTTCATGACCTTAGTGTAATTATCAACACTAAGAAAGTAAGGAATGGTACATACCACTAAAGGTACAGTTTATTCAGATTTCACTGTTTTCCACTACTGTCTATTTTCTCTCCAAGGGTCCCACGTTGCATTGGTGGTTCTGTCTTAGTCCCCTGCAGTCTGTCGGTTTCTGTCTGTCTGTCTTTCACAACCATGCCACTTCTGAAGAGTATCAGTCAGTTATTCTGCAGAGTGTCCCTCACTTTGGCTCATCCTAGACTCATGTTTCAAAGCATCACTCTGATGCTGCCACTTCATTCCCCACAGAGCCTTCAGGGGCTCCCCATATCTTTTTAGGGTAAGTCCCCATCCACAGCCTCGTCTTTCAGACCATATTAAGAAATTTGGACTTCATCCAGAAGACAAAGGAAAACCAACAAAGGATTTTTAGTCAGGGCCATGACGGACACCGGGTGGTCTTTAGAAGATGCCTTGGTTATAGGTGGGAGAAATGGATTGGGTTAGAGGCAGAGACAGTAAGGAGGTGGTTACAATAGTCCAGGTGGGAGGTGCTGGCTTAAATGAGGCTCGTGCAGTGGAGATGGAGGGGTGTGGAAGGATGTGAATGAATGATTTTTGGGAGGCACAGTTGACTGGGAAGCCGGTAACTGATGGGGCTGAGAGAGAAGGAAAAGTCAGAGCCAGCTCCACTTTCTGACTCTGGCAGATGGTGGTTCATTTACCGTGTCGGGGAGCGCTAGAGGGAGAGGAGTAAGTACTGAGGAGTAGAGGAGGCCGCCAAGCAGGCAGTTGGATATGTGGGTCAGGGGTGGTCAGGTCTGCAGATTCGGAAGAAGTTGGCAAGTGGACGGCGATAGAAGGCGAGGGGAGTGTGCGGATGGCTTCCCCGGGGAAGGAGAACAGATTGAGAAGAGCAGAGGGGCAGAGCTCAGACCCTGAGGCACAGCCGGTGCTGTGCTGTCTGCTCCCCACTCCTGGGTACTAGAACAGAGAGAGGAATGTGTTTCTCCCGTGTGCCTTTTCACTTAGCAGGATTGATGGAGACCTGACTTTGAATGAGGCCATACCTACTTCAGGCCTCAGAATACTTCCTGGTCTTCTTGATCTCTGCAGAAAGGGATACGGCCCCAACCCGCTCCCCAGGCTCAGCACTGGTTTTCCCCACAGGCACAGGAAGAAGCTCGACGGAACAGGCTGATGAGGGACATGGCGCAGCTACGGCTTCAGGTGGGAGCCGGAGCCCAGGCCCTCCTCCTGCTCTTGGTCTGGCTGTCCCCTAAAGCCCTCTGGCAGACCCTCATCCTCCAGCTTAGCATCCACCCTGCTCACCTGCAGCCCCCACTTTGCCCAGAGTACCTTCCTGGCCTCCCAGGTCACCTCCTGAAGCCCGTTCGTCACAGAGCTTTGATGACTTGCTGCTTCCACTTCTGTCTCTTTCCCTTCTCTTCCTGTCTACTTTAACCTTTGTTTCTGTTTACTTTTCTTCCAAGGCCATGGGTTGAAGGAATCCCCTGTCCCTGGGACATTAAGAGGAATCTCTTAAGAGCCCAAGAGCCCCCTTGAGTACCATTTCCACACGCCCCCCCCAACCCCCACTGCCGCCCCGGCCCAGGCTGTGGGTCCCACACAACTCCACCCACTCTGCCTTCTCTCACCAGCTCGAGGTCTCTCAGCTGGAAGGAAGCCTACAGCAGCCCAAGGCCCAGTCAGCAATGTCACCCTACCTCGTCCCTGACACCCAGGCCCTCTGCCAACACCTCCCCATCATCCGCCAGCTGGCCACCAGTGGCCGCTTCATTGTCATCATCCCAAGGACAGGTGAGCATACCGAGGATGTGGGAGGACAAAGTGTGATTGAAAGACACTCTGGGCTTGGGATTGAGAGAGACTTACTTGGGGTCCAGTTTTTATACGCAGTGGCCTTAGTCAAGTCCTAGCACTTCTGAACCCCAGTCATTCCGTCTGTGAAATGGGCATGATGATCCCTGGTAAACCCTGGCTCACAGGACAGCTGGGAGAGACAGTTGAGAATGTGTAAGTGAAAGCACTTGGTAAACTGCCAGGTGCATGGCTGGCGGAAGGTCATACTTTGAAAAGACTTCAGGGGTCCTGTCGGACCCACGGGGACTCAGACATTCCCTGCAGAGCCCCATGTCACAGCACTCTTGAGTCCTTCTGTTTTGTCCTTCCCCGTCCCCACCTTGCCCACTAGTGATCGATGGCCTGGATTTGTTGAAGAAGGAACACCCAGGGGCCCGGGATGGGATTCGATACCTAGAGGCAGAGTTTAAAAAAGGAAACAGGTGAGTGAGTGGGGGCCTGTCAGACCTGTGCTGAGCCCGTACTTGTCCTCCAGACAGCAAGCGCTTCCGTGTTACTCGTTACCTGTGACACAGTTGCAGGCCCTGCTCGCAGTTTGCTCACTGCTGGGGAGGACACCCAAAGACATAATAAGTCAAGGTCTTAGGTGCTGAAATAGAGGGTGATCGGAGGAGCCAAGAGCCCTGCAAGGGAGCACTTACCTGCTGTCCATTTGCCTATGGGGCAAACAGGAAATCAGCCTCACGGGGAGAGGGGAGCAAATCCCCCCAGCTGCAGGCTGTGGGTACCTTTGCTAGAGTTTCTCCTGCTTTGGGGTTAGGACTAGTGATCAGGTTTGTTAGGGTGGGAGCGCTTTCCGTGGCGCTGCCTGGGGCTTCCCATCTCCCGCTGAAGCCGCAATGAGCAGCCTGAAGCATGTCGGTGCTCAGCCCCACACAGGCCTTTCCTTCTGACCTCCCTGCTAGCAGACACCCCTCATGCCCCACCCCACTTCCACGTCTCCCCTCACCTGCCCAGGAAGCTGCACAAAGCCTACTTGTTTGGACCTTGTCTCCAGAAGCCCTGACTTGAAAAGCATCTGCTGCCCTCCCCTCCCAGCTCCTCCCCTTGGGAGGAACCCAGGAATTGATGTTATCAGGAAGAAAAGCCAGCCGGCCAGGAAACTTCAGAATGACTCCCAGTAGACCTGCGATGGGAGAGATGGGCCCGCCTACTGCTATAGAACCGGGCCTATGAGCCACAATAGTCTGCTTTGTATGCGGTGCCCTCCCTTTGCCCCCCCCCCCCCCCACCTCCACTCTCCTGTGTCCTTTGCAGGTACATTCGCTGCCAGAAAGAGGTAGGGAAGAGCTTTGAGCGACATAAGCTGAAGAGACAGGATGCAGATGCCTGGTAAAGTTTCAGCCCCCACCCCTAGAACCTCAGATAGGCTGCCTGCCTCACTCCTCTGTGCCACCCCCTGAGAGAGCAGGGCAGGGCCAAGGAACACTGAAACAGGTGGCTGGACCAGCCTGGGGCCTCCTGCAAGTCTCACCTTGGAGGAAGAAGCTGCTTCAGCACCCGAGTCCCTGAGGCCTTGAGATACTCAGGCTTGGTGTCCTCCATGTGCCCCTGCCCACTCCCTGTAGCACAGCCTCCAGTGCCAGCGTCCAGGACCCGCTGTCTCGGCTGCCTGCCTTCTTTTGCTCCCTGCTGCCCCCTTCCCCATCCCTAGTTTCCCTGTGCCCTAGAAATGCTGTGTTCAGGCTGTGCTAATGCTGGGCCTTGCTTGGCCTGCCTTCCCTCTCCTCCTTAACCAGGGCTCTCTATAAGATCCTGGACAGCTGCAAACAGCTGACTCTGGCCCAGGGGGCAGGTGAGGAGGACCCAAGTGGCATGGTGACCATCATCACAGGCCTTCCACTGGACAACCCCGGCGTGCTCTCGGGCCCTATGCAGGTGGGTTATGGGGTGAGGTGAGGGGACTGTAATGGGGAGGAGGTACCAGAGCAGACTCTTCCTCAGATCTCCCAGGCAGCTACCCTTTGCCCGTCCAGCCCCTCAGTGACTTGGCCCGTAGTTCAGGAGATTGGACTCTCGCCCATCTGTCCTGCCTCCTTCCACAGGCAGCCCTGCAGGCCGCTGCACATGCCAGTGTGGACATCAAGAATGTTCTGGACTTCTACAAGCAGTGGAAGGAGATTGGTTGAGATTGACCCCCAAGCCCTGCAGTGGGGCTGACTCCAGATCTCTCCTGCCCTCCCTGGCTGCCAGGACCACCTGTAGTCACCCCACCACACGCAGACTCACGCACGCATTCAGGAAGGAAGCCCAGCTGCACAAGAGCTGAGGGAGGGCCCAGGAGCCAGCTGGGAGGGTGGGGTCCCCCTGTTGCCAAGACGAAGTCAGGAAAGTGCTTGGAGCAGGAGAGGCCTGTGGGCCCCTAGTCAGCCTTTCTGCCTCAACCCTCCCGCTGTCCCCAGAGGCAGGTGGCAGGCATGGGTGTCTGCATTTCACTGGAGTGATTCCTGGACGTCCAAGGGGAAGGGATGGCAGAAAAGGCCCTTCTTCCTCGCCCAAGACACAGGGTGGTTAGGGGTAGGAGTTTGGACCCTCCAGCCTGAGGGAAGAGTGGGTAACAGCTATCTGAGTGGTTCTCTGCAGACCCTTCTCAAAGACCACCCACTGGCTCATTTCCCCTCGTGCAGGCTGGGCAGCTCCGGAACTTCGGAGACTCAAGAGAGGAGTGGCATGGAGCTGGCTGCACTCATAGCAGGGCCTGGGCTTGTACCCCACCTCACACAGCTGGGGCTGCACACCCAGTTGCCCTGCTTCTGCTTCCTGTCTCCCTCTGTCTAGCTTCCAGGGTGGGGTCAGGCCCCGCCAGTGGCTGCCAGCAGTCAGGCCTTTATGCCAGTGAGGGTTCCTGTGCCCACCAGATCTACAGTCACCATGCTTTGTGCTCTTGGCTGCTGTGCTGGGACAGAGTGGGGTGCCAGTAAGGATGGGGTGCTGGCCTCAGATTGGAGAAAGGAGAGGCCTCCTGAAGCTGCTTAGTCGGGAGTCCTTGTCCTGATGGGCTTCCTACTGTGCCCTTCCCCAGGCCCAAAGGCCTGGTGGGGCGGAGCATGGAGCTAGTGTTGGAGTGTGGAGGTGACTGTGTGAGCAGAGATCATGAAGAGCTCGGAGCAGTGAATGGAGCAGCCAGAACTGGGCTGTTGGGAGTGGCTTTAGCCCTAGCCCGGATTGTCTTGGCCCCTCCCCCTAGGGGGTGGAGGGTGAGGAATCTCAGCTCTGCAGTCCCTCACCCCCAGGCTAGCCTAGCTTCCCAGGCTGTTCTCAGAGGAAAGCAGGTTCCTGCTTCCTTCCTCCAAGATGGCAAGTCTGGAACAACCTGGGGTGGGGAGTAGGGTCACCCCATTCCCAATCTCTGACAGAGACTAAAGCATCACTTTAAATAAAGATTCCTGATGCCCACACCTGTCTCCTGGTGCCTTTATGTAGTTTTATTGGGATGTTGGAGATGGTATGCAAAAAATGGCATTTTGGAAAGGTTTCTTCAAGGTGGACTCATTGAAGCAAGATGTTGGCAATTCCAGCAAAAGCTCCAGAGATGGTTTTGTGACATTGTCAAGTTCATTGATCTTGTGAATTGAGCTAGTGCCTTCGCAAGGGTGATGGGTGAAACCAATATTTTGAAGTGCTTCCTGGGTCTGGTTGGCTGTCTCCAGCTGGGTCCTCTGAATCAGATAAATTCTTCCTCAGGGGGGAGGAAGGGATGAGCCTTAATCCTTATCTCTCTGCAAGGACTGGCACCTCAAGTGTGTCTCTGGAGGGTAAGCTTGGCAAATCCCTTGTGCTTGAACCAACATATTTGCTAAAGGCATTTGCTCCGGACACTGCTGAGTACCAGGTGCTAGGAGGCAGTGAAGCACAGTGAGGTGGTTTCTGAAGTTCAAACCCAGGATTCAGAATTCTCTGCCCAGCCTGGACAGAGCCCACTGTCAGCTCCTGGTTGAACCAGAATGGTGGTAGGGCCTGTTCTGAAGGGGGCTTGCAATACCCTAGCTGCATCCTGGCTGGGCCACAGCCTGTTCTGGCCAGTCTGATCTCAGTGGGTTTGAGGCAGCTGGAGGGGCAGCTGTGTGCAGAAGGCCCAGTGAGCTGCCTGCTAATGGGGTTGGGCCACCCTCCCCTGCTCCCTGGAGGCTGCACAAGGCTGGGATTGTTCCTGGCTCCCCTTTGTCTCCCACTCCCCGCCCAGGCCCGGCCTGCTGGCCTGCCACTCTCCTTTCCCTCCTCTTGGCCTGGCTGGCAGGAGTACCCCACGCCTGCTGACCCACCTGCTTAGGAGCACCAGTCAAGCTCTGGGTAAGGAAGCTCACCTGGGGCTCTGCCACCCATTCTGGGGAATTAGGACTGGCTCCAGCCACCCCGTCCCCCACCCCCCCATCTCCAAGGCTACAACACACACTACACAGACCTCTAAACCTTGTGCTAAGTGAAGGAATCCTGAGGGGAGCTGGAGCCCCAGGCAGCGGCATCTTTCCCACCCCTCTGGGCAGCACTTGGGATGGGTCAGACCACCCTGCTCCTGTTCCTCCCTTTGAGGCTCTTATCTTACAGCTCGACCAAGGTGCAGGGACTAGGGACCAGGGCTGTGTGGTGGCCAGCCCAGCTCAGGTGCACAGAGCCCCCAAACTGGGGACCAACTGACTGGTGGTGTGAGGCCACTGTACACCAGTGAAGCTGGTAGCAGGAAGAGGGGCGGGGCTAGGCTCTAGGGTTGCAGTGAAGGTTTGGCCCTGGGAGATGGCGCAAGTGTCCTATTCTCCCTCCTGGGGCGTTTCCACCCGCCTAGCTGGCCCAGCCCCACCACTTGTGCCAAGGAATGTGCCTGAGAGAGGTGGCCTGGGGTGGGCGAGGGCAGCAGAGCCACTCGGAGACAGCACACAGGTCTGGGGCAGAGGGGCATGGGGCTCAGGAGGGTCAGGGACCCGGAACATCCCCAAGGGCACATGACTCCTCAGAGAAGAGCCAGGCATCTTCCTAGTTCCTTGGCCCTGGCATCTGGCCTCTTCAGGAATTCTCCCTCCGGGGGCCAGGAGTTTCTGTGCTCAGCCTGCACACTATGGGTCAAGGGCTTTCAATGGGGTGGGGTGGGCTTGGAGTCTCTGTGCGCTGACCTCCATGAGTTAGGCTTCTCCTGAGACAGAACTGGGGGGCTGGGGACCTGTACCAAGAGTCTGGGGTTACTAACTGAGGCAGCATTCCTGCTGGGGAAGAAGCTCCTCCACTCTATGCTGGGATAAGGCTGACCAGCCACCCAATGGGGAGACTGAATGCCCCCAGGCTAGGACGGGGAGCAGTCAGGGAAGCTGGGCCAGCCTCCCCTGGCCTGAGGGAAGCAGCTTGGTGGCCAGCTACCAGCTACCCCAGCACCCATGCACACAGCCCACAGGGGCACTCAGTGACCAGGTGTAGCCTGGACCTGGGGAAAAGGAGTTGATGGATGGGGGCAGACACCTGATTTCCCCCCCACCCCCACTCTGTCTCTAGGTCAACGTGGAGGTGCCCAGCCACCATGCTCAGTCTCAAGCTACCCCAACTCCTTCGTGTCCACCAGGTCCCTCGGGTGAGGAGCTACACTCTCCAACTCCTACTCCCCAGGGGACTGACTGGGGCTGAGGTTTTCTCTTAGCAGTGGGGAAGTCCCTCCTGCAAGCTAACTCTTATCTCTCCCATTCCAGTGTGAGACTCTCTGAGGACAGGCTTGTGACCCCACTCCCTAGGCCCAGAATTCTCCTTCAGTCCCCTTCCCCAGAGCGCCCTGTCTTCGCCCCTTCTGCTGACTCTTCTGTTTCTCTTCTGCTTTGGGGGTATTGGAACCTGTGCCAAGAGGGAAGTCAGGTTTAGTTTGGCTTTGGGGCCATTGCAACCTCCAGCCGGTTCTCTTTAATCCTGCTTCCACAGCTCTCTCGTGGGGAGAGACGGTCCAGCGTAGTGACCGCCCTCCCACCCACCACTACCCCAGGTGTTCTGGGAAGACGGCATCATGTCTGGCTACCGCTGTCCCACCAGCTCGGCCTTGGACTGTGTCCTCAGCTCCTTCCAGATGACCAACGAGACTGTCAATATCTGGACTCACTTTCTGCCCACCTGGTGAGGGAGGCTGTCCCCGCTGTGGTGGGAAATGAGACCCCCCCCACACCCCCGCGGCCCCCTGAGCACGTGCCACCGCAGGTATTTCCTGTGGCGCCTACTGGCGCTCGCGGGGGGCCCGGGCTTCTGGGCCGAGCCCTACCACTGGCCGCTGCTCGTCTTCCTGCTGCCAGCCTGTCTGTACCCTTTCGCCTCGTGTTGTGCGCACACCTTCAGTTCCATGTCGCCCCGCGCGCGGCACATCTGCTACTTCCTGGACTACGGTGCGCTCAGCCTCTACAGCCTAGGTGAACCCCACGGGAGGCGGGGACGCGGGACGGCGGGTGCTAGGGCGGGGGAGGGGAGGGTGGGACGTGCCCTGGAAGGGGGTGGGGCATTCAAGCCGAAGCACGCCCTTCGGGCCTCAGCACCTGCCCTGCGCCCCTCAGGCTGCGCCTTCCCCTATGCCGCCTACTCCATGCCGGCCTCCTGGCTGCACAGCCGCCTGCACCGGCTCTTTGTGCCTGCCGCCGCGCTCAATTCCTTCCTGTGCACCGGCCTGTCCTGCTACTCCCGGTGCGTTCTTGGTCTGTGTTGAAGGGGATGACGGAGGGACAGAACAGGGCTCCCACAACCACGCTTGACACACAGGGAGGCCAGCAATCCTGTGCCTGTGCTTCAGTGCTCCGGGACAACATTAAGAGCAACAGGACTATTTATTGAGACTGACTGTGTGCCAGGGCCTATGTGCTAGCAGCATACCTACACTGTCTCCTTTAATTCTCCCAGCCACCTAAGAGGCAGATGTGGTCATTTAGAGAGGGGTCTTTAAGCTAATGACCCCTAGAGAGGGGTCATGTGTCACTAAGCTGACATTCCATGCTGGTCAGTGGCCCCTGCCTTCCTCTGACCCCCCACCCTACCACCAGGATGGTGACCACCTTTTCTTTCCTGCCTCCCAGGTTCCCTGAGCTGGAAAGCCCCAGGCTTAGTAAGATCCTCCGTACAGGCGCCTTCGCCTACCCCTTCCTGTTTGACAACCTCCCACTCTTCTATCGGGTAAGGGGGCCTGGGGCCCCCTATTTTCCTGTCCTGGGCCTCACAGTGCGCCCTCCAGTCCTGCCGCCTCAATCCTTCACCTCAATCCTTCCCTCCAGGCCCAGCACCCACCCTCGCTGTGCCCCTCCCCATCCCCCATTCTCACTAGATTCCAGACAAACCCTTCCCGCTCCGCCCTGCTTTTCCTTTGCCAGCTGGGACTGTGCTGGGACAGGGGCCACAGCTGCGGGCAGGAGGCACTGAGCACCAACCATGGCTACCACCTCTTGTGCGCACTGCTCACTGGTTTTCTCTTCACCTCTCACCTGCCCGAGCGGCTGGCACCAGGACGCTTTGACTACATCGGTGAGAGCGGGCTCACCTGGCCGGAAGGGGCAAGGGGGGACAGCTTCCCAGAGCACAGAGTGAACTGAGTAAATGGCGTATTACAGCCAGAGGACTGGAGGGTGCCCAGAGTCCAGGCCCACCCCCACTTCTCAGATAGCAGCAAAACTAGTAGCATGTATGCCAGGGCATTATGTTTTATGTATACCAGCTCACTCACTCCTTCCAAGAATCAGGTTTTCTTACTCCTAATTTTAGCATAGTAGCAGGCCCAGAGGGTGGGGTGACTCGCCATGGGTCAGAAGGTGAATTGGGGCAGCCCTGGGAATGGGGATGTGCCCTGACCTCCCCACCCTCCCCACAGGTCACAGTCACCAGCTATTCCACATCTGTGCAGTGCTGGGCACCCACTTCCAGCTGGAGGCGGTGCTGGCTGATATGGGATCTCGCCAAGCCTGGCTGGCCACGCAGGACCCCCACCTGGGTCTGGCAGCCACGGTGGCCACGCTCGGCTTGGCAGTGGCTGGGAATCTGCTCATCATTGCTGCCTTCACAGCCTCCCTATTTCAGGCCCCTAGTACTTGCCCCCTGCTGCAGGGAGGCCCGCTGGAGGGGGGTACGAATGCCAAACAACAGTGAGTGAGGCCTCATCACTGAGCCTGTCCCTGGAGAGAGGTAAAGGCCAGTCCTTGGTGTTGGGGAGCAGCCCAGACCCAGAGCTGAAAAAGGGAGAGCACATCGGAGCCTGGAACCAGGAGGGACTGAGGGGAGAGTGCAGAGGGTAAAAGGCAGAGGAGGGGGAGGAGCTGGTGGGGCTGTGGAGGATGGGGTCCGTGGGGGTGCTCTAGATGGGGCTTGAGGAAGTGCTGAGGGTCTGAGAGTAGAGGTGACTGTATCCAGGCTGGACAGCCCCCCAACCCAGTAGAGGCTGGGGTGGGTGGGGGTGTTGGGGCCCTTTCATCTGGCTCTATTTCTGGTGCTCCTGGAAGTCTCTGCCCAGCCCAAGGAAGAACTAACATGACCAGCCTAGGCCTACCCCGAACTCTTGTCAGCCAGGCCAGGAGGCCCACTACTGCCCCCCGCCCCCAAACCAGGCAGTGCCTTCTGCTCTCCTTGCCTGTAGCGACGAGTCTATCCGGGCCACAGTCATGTACTCAAGATGCCCAGGCCTTTGGGGTCTGGGTCTATTTGGGTGCATCATGGATGGTGCAGTGGGTTAGGGTGAGGGGAGGGTGCTGGGTTAGAGGGGAACCCTGGTTAGACTTTAGAAAGCCACCTTCAGTGCTTCTGAGGCAGGTACAAATAAAAATCAACAGACTTTGGAAAGCACTTTTTGGGACTTGCCACACCCCATCCTCCCAATAAACCTCCACCCCCCAACTCCATAGATGTACAAAGAGTCAGAACCCACCAATTCCTCTTCTGGAGTTTATTCTGGAGCAGCTGGGTGGATGGTGACCCCACACTGGTAGGGCAGGGAGGTCAGGGCGAGGGGAGGGGAAGGAGCCAGAGTGGGAAGTGGGTTGCGGGGCCAGCCGGCCAGCTGGGGTGCAAGCTCTAGGCTGTGCCGTAGAAACGCCAGTAGGCCTCTTGGAAGCCAATGTGGTCAGCCAGCTCGTCACAATCCGGGTTGAGCTCACACACCTCCCTCTTGGACTCCAGGGGATCTGGGTAGGGGGCTGGGACTCTGAGAATCCAACACAGTGGCATCAGCCTCCACATGAAATGCCCCCTCCCCTCCCACTGCACGTAGGGCTCCGGACTCCTCACCAAGGGCCCACCCTGTCCTCCCGGCACCTCTTTTCTCTCACCCCAACCCGTGATCCAGGTAGCGCCGGAGTCTCTTCACTACCTCACTGCCCTCCTGCTTGGACACGAAGGCTGTGGAGCACAGGGGCAGGGCTCAGGTGGCTGTAAGTTTTGGGGGGATGAGGTGGAGAGCAGGCTGGCTTGACCACCAGGCAGAAGCCAGCAGGGTAGGGGGAATGAGACCGAGGGGACCGGGGTGAGGGAGTGCTGGGCAGCTGAGTGATGGGGCACACAGCCCCCAACAGGCCTGCCTCCTACCTGCACCTCTGCCAGACTCTGCACCGCGGGGCTTTGCATCTGCAAAGTAAAGAAGCCAGGTTCACCCCTGCTCACCCCTAGGCCCCCCTCCTCCCCTCCCTCTCTGGCAGCTTGCTTTTTCCCTTCTCCCTCCACAAAGACAGGATTGGGGGCAAATGGACTGAGCCTATGGGAGGGTGGTTAGACCACCAAAGGGACTGCCAGTGGAGGGGTGAAGGGAAGCGAGGCCTTGGTGCTCCCTTCCTCACTGGCTGGGGTGGAGTGGGGACACTCACCTGCCTGGGCAACGAGGCAGAGTGCGGCCAGGGCCAGGAGGGCGAGGAGCGCAAGGGGCTTCATGGTGTGTCGCAGAGTCTGCGTTCGGTCTGCTGCTGGGACTCAGCTGGCCTGTTTCCATCAGCCTCCAGCACCATTTATACTCTCTGGGCTGTGCCCTGGAGGCCAGGGTGGGGACGCCTGGTCATGGTGCGGGTGGGTCACAGGGGAATCTGCCAGAGCTATTTGGGGGTCATCCGCCCAAGATCTATAGGCCAAACCCCAAAGGATGTTGTGGTTGGAGCTGGGGCAGCCTAGGCAGGCCCTGGGAGTGAAGGGTGGGGGGTGGTAACTGGGACTGCCAGCCTCTGGGTGTCCCCTACCCCTCCCTAAGGGGGCCACCCACAGTCCCCCAGCCCCTACTCACTCCCTCTTGGAGACCCAACCTCAGCCTCAGTTTAAGCACCATCTGAACAGACCAGGAGGGGTATAGGGGGACCCAGAGATCCAAAATAGATTGGAGCAGAGCTGGGCTACAGTTCTGCAGATTGTGATTTCCACTGTCAGCCGTGGGCAGGAGCCAAACCCCAGGGAGGAGTGCCCAGCGATGGCCTCATTCACCCCCGAAAAACACCAGAGGCAGGCATGGTGTGGGCTGGCTTGACTCTGGTCAGGCCCTCTGTGTTGAGACAGGAGAAATGGTCAGGCAGCACAGGGCCAAGAGCCAAAAGCCAACACAGGTAGGGCTGGCTGGGCATGAGATTAAGGACAACCCTTTGTCTGGGGCAGGCCAGGCAGTCGATGTGGTAGGGACACCCTCCCCTGTGCCTTTGAGGAGCAGGAAGATGGAGAGCACCTCTGGGCTCATGACCCTCTCTTCCTGCCCTTGCAGCCTCCCCAGTATGGAAAGCCTGGGAGACCTGTCCTCCAAGGGACAGAACATCCAGCCTGAAAACCCCATCTCACACCTGAGCTCTGCCTCTGCCTCAGATCAGTCTGGAGAGGAGGGTAGGGTGACCCCAGTCCCCAGTGGCTGGGCAGGTTGACGGCTGCAGCTCCAGGGGCAGAGAAAGGGCCATGGGCTCAATTTAGGGGTTGGGGCGGGGGTGCAAGCAGGGGCCACCTGGTACCTTCCTGAGTGTCCCAGTACTCCCAAACAGGCCCAACCATACCTCTCTCCACAGAGTTAGGGTGAGACCCTCACCAGGGAAAAAGTCTGACCCGCTCATTCTTTCCTCTTCACCTTGTGGTCTGGAGGAAGCACCCACCCCGCTCTTGCTGAGCCCCTGCTGGTGCTCTGCTGGCCCTGGCTGCGTGAGGTGTGAGACCCGAGGACTAAGTGCCCCGCTATGTGGAGTGCTCTGTGTGTGCACTCACGAGAGGCGCACATGGAGGCCTGCCATGGGCCCTTTCTCAGAATTAACCCAAACTAGCAAAGAGAAGAGTAGGCTCTTCTCCCCTGAAAGCTTGTCCTGGTCTCAAGGAACCCAGGAGGCCTGGTTTCTGTGACAAGGGCCTTCGTTGCCCTTCTGCACATGGTGGTCAGAAACACACCTGCCGACCCAGCCACGACAGGCGGCTCTCAGTGGGCTGCAACGGAGGCCTCGAGCAGCCCAAACTCAGGAGCCAGGAAGGGTCTTGGCCCACGAGTGCCCCAGGCAGAGGAAGCAACCTCACAGATTACAGTGTAGTGGAGGAAGTTTATTTACGGATGTGGAGAGAACATGGCAATCAGTGGAGATTGAAAACAGATTCCTCAAGCCAGGTCCTAAAGAGGGCTCAGGCACAGGCAGGGGTGTGTGGGGTGGGTGGAGGTAGGTACTGGCCAGAACCGAAAGAAGAGAAGGCATGGTGACTGATTCCCAGGTGGGGCCTGGCCAAGAATCCTCAGGTTATAAGGAAACAGAGAGGAATCTGAAGGGGGTGTGTGTGTGTGTGTGTGTGACCTCAAAGGAGTCCCAAGGCACAGTGGCAGTGGGGACTGCTCAGACATTGTCCCCCAGCAAATTCCATCACTGCTTAGGGGTGGGGCAACATTTCAGCTGTTCTCAGGGGCAGCTTGCCACAGGATGACCTTGACCACCTTCTGCTCCTGGGCCTGGCCATCTTCCCCTTACTCAGACTCCCTCAGCACGGCCACCAGTTCCTTCTGTCCTCGGTGTAGAGCCTGCCATCAGTGGGAGAGAAGAGACACATTCGGAGAGGAGAAAATCCAAACCCTTTCTATCTACTGTCCTTGCCCCCAGGCCAGGGTTCCCCCAGAACGGTATGGGTCTGTGGCTCACGTCGCAGACTCAGAAGGGCACGTGCAGAAGTCCCCCCACCCCACTTAGCAGGTGCTTATGGCAGGCTGGGTTCCTTGGCAAACTAGGCTGGGCTTTTCCAGAGTAGGACCCATCTCCAATAAGGGCCCCAAAGGGTCCCCCTCATCCTCTGACCTCTCTCGGTCTGTTTGCTCAGCTGTGGCAGGGCCAAGGCACTCACCTGCCAGGCCTGCCACTGGGCCTGGCCCTGCAGCTGCAGCTCCTCCACCTGCCTGCGCCCGGCCAGGACAGCATCTGCCAGCTGCCTGTTCTCAGCCTCCTGTTTCTGCACACGGCGCCGCAGGGCGTCCCGCTGCTGTAGGAAGTAGGGCACCAAGGTGCTGCACAGGTCTTTCTCTGGTATCCCACTAGGGCGCCTGGAGGGCGGCAGGGAGCACGGGATGGGAGGCGGAGGATGGTGTGGGGTGAGGGCTCTATTTGCAACTCCAATCAGTGATATTCCCATCTCCAATCTCAAGTTGGACTGGCTTTCAAGGTCTCTCCTTGGGTCCCTCTCACCTCCTAAGACCCAACTGCATGGCTTGTGCTCCTGATAAAAACGCTAACCTCCTGTCCCTCAGCTTCAGTGCCCAGGAATCCACCTCCCCACTCTCACTCTGCCAGTAGCCTCACCTTCCTGGCCGTACTCACACTGTCCTCCTCCCGTCCACATACACTCCCCGTCTCTAACACTCCAGGACTAGAGGTGACTTTTCAGCTTTTGCGTCTGTCCTATTGATGAGCTGGAGAGGTGTGGGGGTGGTGGTGGCAGAGGAGTCCTCCCTGAAGGAGTGGCTGCCTGAGAGTGGGCCCAGACCTGAGGAGGCCCTGGTATGAGCTAACACGGAAGTATAAGGAAAGACAGGTCTGGGGAGGCAAGATTATAGGGGCTTCTGAGTGTCCAGAGAGGAGATGGGTCAGTTCTGATAGGCACTGGGGTGGAAGCCACTGTAGGTTCTTTTAAAATTTCTTTTTCACTTTAAAAACTTAATTCTTTTAAGTATTAAGGTCACAAAGCATTAAAAAAAGAATGGAAAGCACAAAAAAGGTTTTTATTCCCTCTGGCCTAGCTTCCTACTCAGGCAGGAGAGGGTGGCAGGAGCTCAGGCCACTTGTGGTCTTGGTGGCCTCAACTCTCCTCTTGTCTCAGGGCCTCTTCTCTGTCCTGCACAGGGTACTCCAGGAGGCAGGAGGCAGGGCTACCCACTGAAATGCCAGCTCCAGGGGGAGCAGGTCTTCTGTGTCTTGTTCACTGTTAACTCTCGGGCATCTAAAACAGTACTGGGTATAGTCCGTGCTCCCTAAATATTTGTTGAATGAAAGAATGAATATAAACCAGATGTCTGGGCCAGCCTAATGGACATAAGACTCCAAGCATACTATTCTGCCTCCTCCTCCTCCCCTCCTCTTTCCCCCACAGGCTAGATGAATCCTGAAACCTGCCAGGAAGGTTTCTCTTGGCCCGTCACAAACCCAGGACAACACGCACCTGCCCCAGCACTCTCTCCCCCCAAAGACGGCTATGCGTTTCACTGTTTTGGGTTGCTATCTGGTGCCTGCCCTTTCCACCTGTCCCTGTCACAGGGTCCTCTCCGTGAGCCCAGAGTCTCATGCATATGGGTCTCTCACAAAAGCTCCTTCAAGATCCTAAAATGCTTCCTGTTCCTCCGTGAGCCCTCCTGTGGCCCTTTCTCACCAGGCAGGCTCCTTTCGGTCTTTGCCTTCCTCCACAATTGTATCCAAAGCATTCAAGACAGCCTCCAGGTTCCCCTCTGCTTTGATGTCAGAGATCTCCTCCTGAAGAGGAAAGAGGGGAGAGCTATAATGATACTAGGCAAGCCTATAGTGGAAATATGCTAAATTGCTAACAGTACTTAGTAAGATTTGGGCTAAATTCTATTGTGTCTTTACACAAACATTCCAGTTTCTCTACATGTGACTTTTACATGAAGAAAATAAAGGATAAAATGGGAGACATTTAAAAGAGCCTACAGTGCCCTGACGAGTGTGACTCAGCTGGTTAGTTATCATCCAGCAAAGCGAAAGGTCGCCAGTTCGATTCCCAGTTAGGGTGCATACAAAAGGCAACTAATCGATGTTTCTCTCACATCAATATTTCTATCCCTCTCTTCCTCCCTCCCCTCCCCTCTGTAAAGATAGATAAAATCTTAAAAAAAAAAAAAAAGAAAAAGAGCTTGAAGCAATCAAAAATAAAATATTTTCCAAAAGAGCCTGCAGCAAGCCTTTCCTTCTGCCCATCATCCGAGCCCAGAGGCTTTGCTGTTACCCCCACAGCCTTGCTGGTACCACACTTGGGTGCTTAGGGGGCCCATCCTGAAGTGTAACAGCAGCGCAGTTTAATTCTCAATGGAGATCATGAAGGGAATACTATCTTTTTCTGTATTCCCTCTAGCACAGTTCCGATAGATTCTACAATCTGTTAATTCCTCCCCTCTGGGCCAAGCACTGCACCGGGTGCTGAAAATACAGAGGAGTAAGACCCAGATGTGCCCTCGATGAACTCATAGGTCTGGTGGGCAGACAACGTATAAACACAAAATTACAATACAGAACAAGGGGCATTTAAGACAGCCACGTTGTTGAAGGGAGGGACAATTGCCACCGCAGCCTGGCACACAAAGGACAGTTATAGGGCCTGAGGATAGAAGGGGGTGACGGCATGGAGACAGGACCCAAGCCAACAGTACCTGCTGGGCTTCTTGCCACTCACCCGGACAGATGTCTGCAACTGAGTTATAAACTTGTCATAGATTCGCTGTGTCATCTCAGGTTGCAGCTGGTAAAAGCACTTGTAACAGTCAGTGAATCTCTGGTAGCTGATGGGAAGGAGAGAAGGCAAAGGTGGGGGGGGGGGTTCAATCACATGGCCAGTCATCAGTCATCAACTTTTGCTTGGGCACCCCTGCCCGTCATCACAGGACTCCAGGCCTTGTCTTCATCGCCCTGGTCAGAAACAGTGCCATCTGTAATGCCCGTCAGTCACTGCTGATGGCTCACCCTCGCTGGTCTTCACCAGTCTCCCCGCTTCCCCTCGGCAGAGTCCCAGCTGAGTTCAGGCGTTTCCCCCTAAGGGTGTCACAATTAGTCCTGCCACATTTTGTGGTTCCTATAACTTCACTGAGCATCAGATCACCAGGAGGGCTTTTTAAACCTCCGGTTGCTGGGCCTCACCCCAACGGTGTCTAACAAGCTCCCCAGTGATGCCTATTTTGCTGGGCTGGGCTGGGTACCATACCGTGAGAACCTTGGTCATTCCAGCCCCCTTTTAAGGCTGGGTTAGGACAGGGCATGTGGCCTCTGTGAGAACTTCCCTCGTTCCCAAAGAGCAACACAGGAAGGAACTGATGCCTTCCCATAGGACGGGACTACGTCCAGGTGAGGCCAAGTCCTCACAACCGTGGGGGGTCTGGCCGAGGGCAGAGTTTATCCCTAAGGAGGATAAGCAGAAAGAGGGAAGACCTGGGGTCTCTGAAGATACTGTCAAACTGCTGAAAACAGCACCTGAAGCCATCCTATCTTGGGGCTTCCTGTTAGTGAAGAAATGGATTTCTCTTATGGTTCAAGTCATTTAAAATAGGTCTCTGTTCCTGGCAGCTGAGAGCACCTCACTGATACATCCCTTGGATCCAAAGGCACCCAGGACACTCCCAGTGGCTGTTCCTCTTGGACAAAGAAATCAAGTGAGTTAGATGGATTCCCCCATCCATCTTCTCCCTTCTCTCCACTCTCTCAGGACTTTGACTGAGTGCCCGCTGGGTGCTGGTCACCCACCAGGCACTAGGCCGTGTCGCCCCTGGAGCTTCCATCCCCCCTAGGGCTGTCCAACCTTTTGGTGTCTCTGGGCCACAATGGAAGAAGAGTTGTCTTGGGCTACACATTAAATACACAACACTAACGAAGACTGATGAGCCAAAAAAAAAAAAGCGGGGGGGGGGTTGAGTAAACTGACGATTTTGTGTTGGGCCGCATTCATGGCCATCCTGGGCCACATGTGGCCCACGGGTTGGACACCCCTGCGAGAGATGGCAGCAAACAACGAAAGCCACACTTGAATGTGGTGGTGACCACTTGTGGAGACTGCCTCTGGGATTGCAGGACTGAGTGTATCATGGGGATCATCTTGATATGTTGGGGACACAGTGAAGACCTCTCTGATGAGGCAATGTTCAAGTGACCTGCAGAAAGGGGGAGTCCTCGAAGGCACCGAAGCTTACGGCTATGCTTTGCCGGGATCTGGACACTGCCCAGCAGTGTGCAGCAGGCTGGCAGACCACCGGACAAACGGGGCTAGGTACCTGGAGCCCAGTGCGTAGCCCCCACTTTCTTCCCCACACAGGGAGTTACTGCTGGGTCTTCCCTTTCCCGTGGCTCTCTAAGGCCTCCCCACCCTACACAAAAATTCCGTCCCCATAACAATGTGTTCTGAAACAGGTGAAGAGTAAGAGCAGTAATGGGCTGGATGGAGTCAGCTCACAGCAGCTTGCCAGAAATAATCGTTACATTTTCAGGAAATCTGTGAGCCAGTTGTTAAATACAACAATTATTGAAAGTTAAATTTTATAAACTTACAATAAATTACATTAAAAACAAAGGTACTACTAAACTAGTCAAAACATACAGCTTCCTACTTATTCTGACACATTTTGCTCTGCCCTTGGGGTTGTTGGCGCCTGCCGTCTGACGGAAGGGTGTGCTGCTGTCCTTCTTCTCAGCTCTGCGCACAGCCACACTGTGTGCCTACGGTCAGGAGTGCTCACACCTCAGACACTGACAAACACGGGAAGCCGGGGCTTTATCATGAGAGCTGGTGGTAAGCGTCCAGTAGCACACCTCTGGGGAAAGGTGACACATCTCTCACCTTTCCGGCAATACGCATTCGATGTTAGCACCCGTTGGACAGTAACCTAGTCACAAAAGGACAATACAAAGACCAGATGACGGTCAGAGTCCCAGACGCCCTGTTGTTTTGCTGCCGGCCCCACCAGCCACGCGGTCTGCGGCTACACGGAGGATGTGGGGGGACACATGACGCCTGGCCAAGCGGGGCTGGAATCGAAACCAGGTAATTGTGGCTGGAAACGGGTTTGGCTGGGACACGGGAGATCCTGCTCCTCCTCCCAGCCCACTCGGCAGGCCCAGGGTCTGAGCTGGACACATGTCTCCTCAGTCCAGGCAGCGAGCGGTAGAGAGGGCCCAGGGCAGGCGAGGCAAGTTCTGCACCCCAGTGCTGCTCATCAACTCTTCTAGTGCCCCTTTGGGGTCTGAGAATTCTGTGAAAGTGAAAGACCCCGGAAACATGCACATTCATGTACGATGGGGAATGCCACTGCAAACACTAAGAGGGAAGGCAGCCAAACTGGAGGCCAGCGCCGGTAAGGAAAGTGATTCCTCTCCTTTTCCAGCTTTACTGAGATGTCACTGACATTCAGCACTGTAAGTTTAAGGTGTACAGCATAATGATCGGACTTACATGTATTAAGAAATGATTACCACAGTAAGTTTAGCTAACTCCCATCGTCTTTTGTAAATACAAAAAAAGAAAAAAGAAAAAAAGTTTGTGTTATTGGGAAGGATGAGAACTCTTAGGATCTAATTTTAATAGCTTTCAAATACACCACACAGCAGTGTTAACCAAAGTCATCCCGCCGGGAATCACATCCCTTCAACTTATTTATCTTATAACTGGAAGCTTGTACATTTGACCACCTTCATTCAATTTCCCCTCCTCCCAGCCCCACAGCAATTCCTTTTTTGAGAGCCAATTCAGACTTGGGAATGGTTTGAATGCCCCTGTGAACTTCCTGGAAGAATATAATCAGGGAAGCACAGAAAAAGTGAAGCGTTTTAGAAAACATTCACGACCATCCACCCCCACCCCAGAACTGCTCATCTATCCTCTCATGTAACCTGCAATAGCCTTGTGAATAGGGATGCCATCTACAACGTCACTGTCATCTCCAGGGTTTCCAGAACAGTGTTGGATGCAGAACAGCACACAAAACATGCTGTAGACCAGGCGACTGGGACTGAGGTGAGGCCTGGGCTGCATGGCCTCAGGCCGGTCCCACTCCCGGCCATCTCCCTTACCCTGGACCCCCAGTACACCAAGGCCTGAGTTACTTGGGTAGAGGAATACTCCCCCAAGAGCATCCTCAGAGGACTATCTGCCAAGCACCCCTTCGTCCTCTGCTGGAATAGTCTTCCAGACTTGGCCTTCCAGGAGTACATAAGGGGTCACCCAGCTAGGCACTGGGGAAGTACACTGGCTCTGAGGTCAGACTGCCTGGGTTCAAACCCTACCTCTACCACTCATCAGTTGAATGACCTTGGACAACTTCTTTACCTCTGTAAGCTTCAGTTCCTCTTTGTCAAATGGGGTAACAACTGTCTATAACTCATGAAATTACTATGAGGATTAAATGGGGCTACCTATATAAATACAGTTCACAGCATATTGAAATGCTCCATGTTAGCCACAGTTACTATTACTAGTCTTAACAGAACAGTACCCACCTGTAGGAAGAACAGACTAGCCCCCAATAGAGAGAAAAGATGAAATTGTGTTCCATCCCTAAAAATGCTACATTTGCCCTGGCTGGTGTGGCTCAGTGGACTGAATGCCAGCCTACAGACTGAAAGGTTGTCAGTTTGATTCCCGGTCAGGGCACATGCCTGGGTTGCAGGCCTGGTCCCCAGTTAGGGGTGTGTGAGAGGCAACCCGATCAATGCATCTCTCATGCATTGATGTTTCTCTCCCTCTCTTTCTCCCTTCCCCCTCTCTAAAAGTAAGTAAATAAAATTAAAATGCTACATTTATCATCAATGAAAGTAACTTTTAAAAACTGCATTTATCGAGTTTCAAAACAGAAATGATTACGTTAACTGAATTTTTAACTATTTTTCCTCTTAATTAATTATGCAATATTTGAGATGGCTTCATTGTTTTTAAACTCACTTTACCAGCATTTCATTTACTGTACTTAAAAGCTCATTATAAAGTGAGTTTTTATATACGTTTAACTTTAAATTTAAAATAATTTATTGATTTAAGAGAGAAACATCAATATGAGAAAGAAATATTGATTGATTGCCTCCCATATGCACCTCACCTGGGGATTGAACCCTGCAACTTAGGTATGTGCCCTGACTGGGAATCAAACCTGCAACCTTTCAGTGTGTGGGAGGATGGACACTCCAACCAACTGAGCCACATGGGCTAGGGCTAAGTTTAACTTTTCTTTTTTTTAAGATTTTATTTCTTTACTTTTTAGACAGAGGGGAAGGAAGGGAAAAAGAGAGAGAAACATTAATGTGAAAAATACATCAATTGGTTGCCTCTCACACACCCCCAACTGGGGACCAGGCTGGCAACCCAGGCATGTGCCCTGACTGGGAATCGAACCAGCAACCTTTCAGATAGCAGGCCAGTGCTCAATCCACTGAGCCACACCAGCAGGGCTAACTTTTTAAAATTTTACTTCAAAATATTTAAGCCCAGAATCAAGTCCTGGTGATGTGGCAGTCTGTCAGTTTACATACACAAACAGACTGTGCAAAGAATGGAAAGATGAGAGGCACAGACAGGTAAACGTGCGATTTGGCAGTAGTTTGGCTAGGGAGCCCCAGCTTGCCTTCCTCTGCCACAGTAACTTGCTTGTTGCCCAACTGAAGGCCTATTTCACAGACTGTCCACCAGAGGGCAGGCAGGGACTGGCACTTCAGTGAGATCAAGACTAGCTGGGGATGGAGAAGACAGGGATCCTTGTGAAAGAAATTGATGCTCTCTGCCCCTCACCCACCACCCAAACCCTGCCCTTTTCATTAAGAAATGTTTCTCTGGTCTTCTTCCAGCTCTTCTTCTCATTCTGTGTACACTAGGCAGCCCCAGGACTGAGAAAGGGGGGAAAAAAAGAAATAGAAATGTCTCTTGATGAAAATAAGAGGTCAGTGATTTATGATGAAGACTGTATTAAAAAATGTCTTTTAGCCCTGGCTGGTGTGGCTCACTGGATTGAGCACTGGCCTGCTAACCAAAGGGGCACTGGTTCAATTCCCAGTCAGGGCACATGCCTGGGCTGAGCCCCAGATTCCCAGTTAGGGGCATGCCAGAGGCAACCACACATTGATGTTTCTCTCTCTTTCTCTCTCCCTTCCCCTCTAAAAATAAATACAATATTTTTAAAAAGGTCTTTTAAAAATTAATCTCAATTATGTCTTCAGGTTATTAAGGCTCTTGGGCTAATTTAAGCTTCTTTGGAAACTGCTAGAAACTTATTGAGACTTTGAAATTGGGATACTTTTTCTGAAAAAGAAAGAAGAAAAAAACTTTGGATTTGATAAATATTAGCATAGAGATAAAAATACAATCACAAGCTCTGGCTGGTGTGGCTCAGTGGATTGAGCACCGGCCTGTGAACCAAAGGGTCACTGGTTTGATTCCCAGTCAGGGCACATGCCTGGGTTGCAGGACAGGTCCCCAGTAGGGGTCGTGTGAAAGGCAACCACACGTTGATGTTTCTCTCCCTCTCTTTCTCCATCTCTAAAAATAAATAAAATCTTTTAAAAAATACCATCATGATAACTATATTCACTTATTCATTTGACAAACACTGAGCACTGACCTAGCTCAGTGGTACAAACCCAAGTACAATTCCTGCCTTCAAAGGGGGTTGGTACAGTTTGCAAGGAAAGCATCAATTACCAGAAAATGAGGATGGAATACCATGGGGGGCCTAGCTGGGGGCTCAGGAAAGACTCCCTGGAGAAAGAAACATCGGAAATGTAAGAGAGAAGTAGGAGTCAGCTGGAGGACAGGAGAGGTCCAGGCTGCATAGCTGAAGAGTGGTGTGCATATGCACGCCCATGTGTAAAGATGTACAAACAGGAAATGACTATCAACCCTGTGGTAGAACCAGGCACTATTCTAATGACTCTACATAGAGGAACTCATTTAATCCTCACAATTACAAGGTAGGTTCTACTATCATCATTCCCATTTTCAGAAGAGAAAGCTGAGGCAGAGAAAAGCTTGCCCAAGGCCACACAGCTGAGGGATAGATGGTGGAGCCATCTGGCTCTGGGTCAGGCACTCTAGGCCTCCATGGCACATAGCCCGTGGGTTGGCGAGGCAAGCAGGGAAGGGCCAGACACAGAGGCTGGACTGGGTCGTGACGAAAGGAGCTAGAAGGGTTTTAAGCAGGAATGGAACTTTCGAGAGCTCCCTCAGGCTGCTGTGTGAAAATGGACTCAAGAGGCACAGCTGAGAAGATGGCAGACTCATGCAAAGCAGAAACAGTGGGGGCAGAGACCGGGGTATGGGATGGACTGGAAACATGAAGAACAGAATCAGTTTGATGGGGCTGAAGCCGCAAACCACAGTCTGATGAGTCATACCCACACTTCAGAAACAAATCACTGTCAGCTGCACACATCAGCAGCAGACTCAAAAAGGGTGAGATATTGTATTTCTGAGGCATTTATCCAGAATATTTTATATATTAAACCACTCTCTCTTTCCTGTAAAGAACTGTTTCCTGTGAACACCAATAGTGTTTTGCCGCTGGTTTAAAACTACCAACCAGTTCATGTACAAACAGTTAGTTCTCTTTCCTCTGTTGCTGTTAGATGTAGGCTTTAAGCAGCTTATTATACAAATCATACTCTGCACAGCACATTCCAGGCTGGAATTCTGGACCAGGACAGGTATGGACAAAGTCTGGCATCCAAGAACCTAAGAACTGTCAATCACCTCTGGCTCCCTGAGCCCCATAAACTGACACCACCTGAGGCACAGCTGCTGGGGGGCTGTGGGTACCTATAGCAGACCTATCTTTCCTCTAAACAGTGCTAACTGGTCTGCAGCTAGGGCCCCGCCAATACCACCTCTGACCAACAGCCTCTTTTGGAGGGCCCTGATCTGTAACAAAACACAGAAAGAGGAGAGCCTCACTGCTTGCTTTAGCTAAAAAGAATGGTGGTTTCTCAGAAGGTCCAGGAGGCTGTGAGAGCAGAAAGGATCCCTTCACTTTCAAAGGACAAGGCAGAGGTCACAAATGGTAAGCTCCATCAGGGCCACATTTCTAAGTCCTGAAGCCTGAGAGGACAGATGCCAGGATCTTTGCCTCAGCTGGTCCAACTGCAAGAAGAAGCCCCAATGGAAGGCACAGGGTCTGTGGGATCTGAGAGCTCAGTGAGGTCGATTATCGCTGTCAAGCCGAGGTGCATCATATATTTGTCCTCCTAGTCAAGCTACAATGTATGTGAAAAATAGACTAAGTTCTGGGGAAAGTCAGTCTGGGGTTTAGAATACCCCTTCAGATCACTGACATGTGAATAAACTAGCTTTTACTATTTAGAGACTTCTGCCCTGGGTATAAGTATTTGGCCTTTGAGATTGAGGACTTTTAACTAGCTGTTGGAGTCATTTTCACTGACAGAGTACAGGTGGCAGGGAAACAGAACTGGCTTGGATTATGAGACTCATGGGTTCACTGAGGGCCCAGCTGAAGCCCAAGACCATGACTTTGTGGAAGCACCATTTTCCACCACAGGTGAGACTCAGCAGCGCTGCTCAGCAAGCTGGGTGTAGGGACAGAGGAGTACAGACAGAACACTGAACTTGGGGTTTTGCCAGTGGTTGCAAGGATGAGGTAGCCAAGGAGCTAAGAAACAGAAGTGTGGCTGCCTTGCAACTCCAACGGAACCTGCTCAAACAGATGTCTTGATTCCTAACCCCAGACCTGTCTCTCCCTAAACACTCGGTGGGCATGGTTTCTTCCCCATCTCAGTAGATGGCACCATCCCCCACCCAATCAGCATCATGAAGAGTTGGCATCCTCCTGGAGTTCCCCTTTCCCTCATCTTCCCCTCCAAACCATCCTACCTCCAATCGGCTCACATCCGCCCACATCTCCCTGCTGCACCATGTCTCTTACCTGGGCCTCTGTGGCCCCACCACGGGGTTAGTACCCCAGGCACAAAACTTTTGGCTGACCAGCTTTTCAAGGACAAACAAAACTTTAGACTTACAACAATTAAATGGCTTTAAAAATAAAAGCTCAAATTGAATAATTATTACTGTAAATGAATATACAAATATAAAATGTAAAATGTCAATGCAATTTTAATATTAGATAAAAATTATATTTAATATGAGATATGGATGTTTTTCTCTCCATAACCTAATTTTAAAATTTGCCATTATAACATGATCATTTTTCCATGTGCCAGTATTAGTCAAAATGGAATTTTTAGGAATTTTAAATACCTACATAATATTTTATTAGATAAAGTTGTTATACTTATGTAACCACCATTCCTCAAACATTGAACATTTTAGGTGGTTTTCAATCATTTTCTACTGTGATACCTTTTGTACAAGAACTTTTTATTCTGATGTAATTAGAGATTATATGAAGTGGCAAAGAACTATACTCTCCCCAGTTTTAACATCTTATACGAGTAGAGTACAACATCAAACCAAGAAACTGACTTTGGCGTAGCCCAGGATCATTCAGATTTCAACAGTCACACAGACACGCGTGTGCGCGCGCACCTTTGCAATTTTACGGTGTGTGACCGCGCACGACCACCACTTCAGTCAAGACACTGGGTGCTCTCCAAATGTATTTGACGTGATGTGTGCTGGGGTCTCACAAAAATCAGAGTCTAGAGCCTAGGAAGACCTTAGATAGTCTGGTCAACAATCTATTCTCTGCACAGCAGAGTACTTTTTAGAGACCTGTCCCTGTATTCAGTGCACTGCAAATACATAAAGGTTTTTAAGCAAGTAGAGAGGGCCATTTATCCAACATTATAAAACAATGGCTTTCCATTTCTCTTAGAATAATAAATTCCCTTGCTCCTAAGAAAAATAATAACCCCTACATATTTAATGCAACACAGATAGACTATGAAAAGAAATAAATATAAGCAACTATGATCAGAGATTTTAAAATAGAAATGGATGACGCAATCGAGATTTTAAAAATGAGCCCTGGCCCAGGGGGCGCTCAGTCAGTTGGAGCATTGTTCTCGGTTAGGGCACATACTAGGGTGCAGGTTTGATGCTTGGTCCTGCATGTAAGGGAGGCAACTCATCCATGTTTCTCTCTCACATCAATGTTTCTTTCTCTAAATCAGTAAACATATCCTTGAGTGAGGATTAAGCAAATAATAAAATAAAAATGAGGATTTAAAAAATTTCAGTAATATTTAAAAGTTCAAACTAAGAAGTAAGTACAGAATTTTACACTCAAGAAACAGAAATTGCAGCCCTGACTGGTGTAGCTCAGTCGTTGGGCATCATCCTGCAAAGCCAAAGGTCACCAGCTTGATTCACGGTTAGGGCACATGCCTAGACTGTGGGTTCGGTCCCCAGTTGGGGCGCATATGAGAGGCACCCTATTGATGTTTCTCTCCCTCTCTTTCTTCCTCCCTTCCCCTCTATAAACAAAATTAAAAAAAAAATTTTTTAACTCTGGCTGGTGTGGCTCAGTGGATTGAGTGCCAGCCTGCAAACTGAAAGGTCACTGGTTCAATTCCCAGTCAGGGCACATACCTGGGTTGTGGGCCAGGTCCTGAATTAGAGGCATGCAAGAGGCAACCAACTGATGTATCTCTCGCACATCAATGTTTCCCTCCCTCTCTTTCTCCTTCCCTTCCCCTATCTCTAAAAATAAATAAATAAAATCTTTTAAAAAGCCCATTATCTAGCTATGCACAGTAGGAAACTGATAACATACTTGGGTTCTGTAACAATAGAGCTTTAAAAATAATTTTTAAAAAAGAAACAGCAACTACATTCTTTTCAAGTACATATGTAACATTCACAAACATTGCCCATATTCTTACACTATAGTGTCAAACTGCAAAATTCCAAAAAAAATCAACATCATACAGACTGTGTTATCTGACCATAAGGCAATAAAATTAGAAATCACAACAAAAGGATCAATTTTTAAAAATTACATGTCTAGAAAAAAATAACATACTACTAAATAACCATTGAGTTAAAGAGAAAATCATAAGGAAAATTACAAAGTACATAAAATTAAGTGACTACATTCACATGTAAAAGAATGAAGTTGGACCCCTTTTTCTTTTCTTTTTTTAATTTTTATTTATTGATTTTTTTTTAGAGAGAGAGAGGAAGGGAGAGAGAAAGAGAAACATCAATTTGTTGTTCCACTTATTTATGCACTCATTGGTTGATTACTCTATGTGCCCTGACCAGGGGACTGAACCCACAATCTTGGCATGTTGGGATGATGCTCCAACCAAATGAGCCACCCAGCCAGCACTGGACCCTTTTTCCATACTATATACAAAAACTAACTCAAAATGAATCAAACACCTAAATGTAAGAGCTAAAACTATAACACTCATATTAGAAAACACAGGTTTAAATCTTAGTGACTTTGAATTAGATGAGTTCTTAGATACAACACTAAAAGCACAAGCAACCAAAGAAAAAATTCTTTGCAATTTTTATCTAAATAATAAAATCTAATTTGGACTTCTCAAAATTAAAACTCTTACAAGTTAACAATAAAGACAAATAAGCCAATTAAAAATGAGCCAAGTATTTGAATACACATTTCTCCAAAGAAGATAAACAAATGGTCAATGAGCATATGAAATATGCTCTGCATCATTAGTCATTAGGAAAATGTAAGTACGAGCCACTGTGAGACACCACTTTATACCCAGTAGGATGGCTATGGACTATAATAAAAAAAAAGACAAGCCCTGACCAGTATGGCTCAGTTGGTTGGACATCGTCGCTCAAAGCAAATAGTTGCTGATTAGATTCCCAGTCAAGGCACATGTCTAGGTCACAGGTTCGGTCCTGTTCCCCAGTCAGGGTACACGAGACAATTGATTTTTTTTTTCCTCTCTCACATCATCTTTCTCTCCCTCTCTTTTTCCTTCCACTCAAAAAAAAGACAGACTAGCTCTGAGGAGTGTGGCTCAGCTGGATGGACCATTGTCCCATAGCCAAAGGGTTGCAGGTTCGATTCCCACTCAGGGCACATGCCTAGGTTGCAGTTCAATGGCGGTTCCGAGTGTGTACGATCCCCAGTCTGGGCACATACAGGAGGCACCAATAGATGCTTCTCTCTTGCATCAATGTTTCTCTCTCTCCCTTCCTCTCTCTCTGAAAGCAATGAAAAATGTCCTCAGGTGAGGATAAAAAAAATTTTTTAACAAATAAAAATAAAAAAGAAAGATTAAAAAAATAAAAGACAGACAATAACAAGTGTTGGTGAGGATATGGACAAATCAGAACCATCATAAACTGCTGATGGGACTGTAAAATGGTATAGCTGCTTTAGAAAACAGTTTGGATATTCCTCAAAGAATTAAACACAATTTCACTCATAGGTATATCCCCAAGAGCACTGAAAGCACTGGTTCACAGAGTTCATAGCAGCATTATTATAAAGACAAAAAAGTGAAAACAACCCCAAAAATCTATCTAATGATGAATGGATAAAAATGTGGTATTATCCATACAATGGAAAATTACTCAATTACAGAAAACAGTGAAGTACTGATCCATGCTAAAACATGGATGAACCATGAAATAATCATTATGCCAAGTATAAGAAGCTAGGTAGATAATACCACATATTGTATGGTTCCATTTATATGAAGTATCCAGAAGAGACAAATCCATAGAGACAGAAAATAGATTAGGGGTTACTACCAACTGGGAGATGGGGGTGAGGAATGTCCAGTGACTGCCAGTGAATACAAGATTTCCTTCTGGGGTGATGACAATGTTCTGGAATTAGGTAGTGGTGATGGGTGCACAACTCTGTGAACATACTAATTATGTGCTTTAAAGGGTGAATTTTGTAATATATAAATTATGTCTCAATGAAAAAACTAAAATGACACCCTGGCTGGTGTGGCTCAGTGGATTGAGCCTTGGCCTATGAATTGAAAGGTCACTGGTTTGATTCCCAGTCAGGGCACATGCCTGGATTGCCGGGCAGGTGCCCAGTTAAGGGAGTGCAAGAGGCAACGCGTCGATGTTTCTCTCACACATCGATGTTTTTCTCCCTTTCTCTCTCCCTCCCTTCTCTCCAACAATAAATAAATAAAATCCAAAAGAATTTTTTTAAAAAGATAACATACTATATGATTTCACTTAATAAAGTTAAAAAAAACAGGCAAAACTAATCCATGGAAACAGAAGTCAGGAAAATGGTTGCCCTTTCACCTCAAGGTAAAGCGGGAATGGAGCACATGAGTATCTCGTAGGGCTCTGATTCTTGATTGGCGTGCTGGTTTCATGGGTGTGCTCATTTTGTAAAATGTTATCAAGCTGAGCACCTATGATTTGGGTACTTTGAGGGAGGTTAAACTTTAATAATACTGGAGCAAGATTGCTAGATACAAAATAATCTTACAAAAATCAATAATTTCTCTAAGTCATCAGCAACTAATTTTAAAAGAAAATAGAAAATAAGAGCATTCACAATAGTAACAAAACTATAAAGTATTAGGCAGTACCTAATAGAGAATGCAAGAGTTCTCTAAAGACCTTTGGAACTTCATTGTACATTGCAGAGACAGCCAGTTCTCCCAAACTGATCTATAAATGCTTTACAATCCCAACCAAAATAGCAGCTGAATGTTTTGAGGAATGAGAAAAATTCACTTTAAAGTTTACAAGGAAAAATCAAGGTTTACAGGGAAAAATCTTTAAAGAGAAGGGGATTTATTTGTACCAAACTTAAGGTTTCCTATGAAGGCCTGGTGTTAGGAACCCATATGCATAGGCACAAAGCTGGCCAATACATCGGTGGTGCAGAAGAGAAGCCGAGGGGCACACTAGGCAAAGGGATTTGCCGTATGATAAGGGGGCTCCATAAAGCAGTGAGGATGAATGAACTGTTTAGTTGACAATGACTGGGAAAACAAGAAAAATGAAACTGGCTAAGATCACCACTTTCACCTTAATCCAAGATGAAAGATTTTAAGTAGAGAGTAAAATGATAAAACAGCTAACAGAAGAAACCATTGGAGACTGCTTTTTGTGACCTAGGTGTGAGCACAGCCTCTATAAACAAGACCCCCAAAGCACAAAACCATAGCGGGGGAAATGTAATCACATGAAAATTAAGAGTTTAAAAAATAGGTTAGGCTGTACTTAACAATTTATCATGACTGCGGGTTGCTGAGTTAGTCTGGAGGCTGAGAAAGGAGAGTCATAAAGATCCAAACAGCCTGTGGAAGGTGTCCACTGGGATTACTGCATTTCTCTGCTTTATTCTCCTGGGGTAAACTGCAAAGTAATATAATCTGTTGTTTTTTTATTTGATTGAAGATTTCTGTTCCTGCCCTGGCTGGTGTGGCTCAGTGGATTAAGCACGGGCCCACAAACCAAGGGATCGCCAGTTCAATTCCCAGTCAGGGCACATGCCTAGGTGGTGGGCCAGGTCCCCAGTTGGGGGCATGCGAGAAGCAACCACACATTGATGTTTCTCTCCCTCACTTTCTCCCTCCCTTCCCCTCTCTCTAAAAATGAATAAATAAAATATTTAAAAAAAGATTTCTGTTTCTCAAAGGGCATTATAGACAAAGTTAGCAATTAACAGACAAAGATATCTTTGGTCTAAAACTGATAGATCGATTTCTACACTCTACCAGGAACTGCATCAAATCAAGATAAAACCCTCCAATTAAAAAAATGGCTCTGAAAAAACCACCCTGGAGGAAATGAGTAGGCAGTTTGCAGAAGAGGAAGCCAAATAACAAACAGGTATATGAGGAAATGCTCAAATCTATGAGGAAATCAATAACATGCAAACACAAACAATAATGAGATACCCCTTTCACAACTTCAGAATAGCAAATACTAGAATGGTGGACACCCAGTGATGGTGAGGCTGTAGGAGATAGGAACAGCTTTTCTGGAAAGCAATCTGACAGAACCCTTAGGCCCAGTGATCCCTCCCATTATAGACTCAGAAATTCTAGCACTACTCCAGGAGGGGATGTACAAGGACGTTCACCCTGACAAAATCTGTGGAGGCAGGAGTTGGAGGCAAGAAGGTGTCCATGAAAGACAATGGGTAAGAGCTGGACGCTTACATGAAATGACAAGCAGCTCTGAACCACATGCACTTGCCAGACACGGTGAGATCTTTTTAAAAAAAACGGTGTTGACGCGACAGTGCCTCTTAAACTAGATGTGTGTTCAGTGTGCGTTACATAATTTGTGGTCCCTTTACTCAACATGCCTAGTTCAACTTTTTCCTCCAATCAATCACATCCTGGGATCCAATATATAAATCCAATATTGCATGTCTAGTGCATAACTATTCTAAAGGATCTTATTTAGTGTACTTATGTATCAGAATAGTGTACACTGACATATAATGTAAAAAAAAGTCTACATGTTAACCATGCAGCCAACTATCCAAGTGTCATACCAACTAAAACACCAAATAAACCTTGAACAGTGAAAAAAAAGGTGTTGAGTGAAAAAAGATATGTAATACAATTATCATTTATATAAACTCAAAACACACACAAAACATGTTTTACAAGAAAACAAACATATTAAAACGTCACTTCCTTGTACTCACACTAACCCAGACCCCTCTCCTATTCCTTTCCATTCCTTTACCTTGATTTCTTGTCCTTTTTTAAAAAAAAATTTAAAGATTTTATTTATTTTTTAGAGAGAGGGGAAGGGAGGGAAAAAGAGAGGGAGAGAAACATCAATATGCAAGAGAAACACCTATCCACTGCCTCTCGCACACCCCAAACCGGGGACCCAGCCCGCAACCCAGCCATGTGGCCTAACTGGGAATCAAACCAGCAACCCTTTGGTTCGTTCGAGGCCAACGCTTGATCCACTGAGTCACACTGGTCAGGGCTACTTTTCTTTATGGCACCAGAATGTCTACTCCATGAGAACAGTACCTTCCAGTCTTGATCACTGTTGTATCTCCAGCTCCTAGAACAGAGTCTGGGACATTGTAGATGGTTGATAAATATTTGTACCTGAATAAATGAATAAATGGTGGACTAGAGCCAACAGAAAGCAGGGCCTATGGGGAGGGGCAAGGAGGGCAAGGATGAGTAGGGGAAAATCAACCAATCAAAGAAGGGATGTATAATAGTGTGTCATGAATGGTCCATAAAAATAATTACAATTATTTTATCAAATTCATTACTACGGAAATTAGACCCCGCATGATAAGGCTGGCACCTGGCTGTCCAGCTTCCTCTGATTTTACTCTCTGCTCACTATGTTGTAGCCAAGCAGACCTCCCTCTGCCAGTTCCTAGAATGTGCTCACTGGGTCTGCGCCTTTGCACAAGCTGTACACTTTGCCTATACGCTTTTTTTCTAGTTCTTTCTCTCATTCTTCAAGTTTCAGCTTAATATCACTTCCTCAGAGTGAGCTCTCCTAATCATCCTAGCTGGTGTTTTCCTTTCCTCCAAACTGCTCTTACCACATCACCTCTTCATTTTCTTACCGAGCTGTTATTATTTTGTTTACTGAACGTCTCTACCCATTGAATATAAGCTCCAAGGTGGCGGCTCCATCTGCTTGGTCTTATCTCCAGCACCTGACACAGTGCCTGGCGAAGCAGGTATTCAAATAATTGCTGTGCGAATCAATGAGAGAAGAGATAATCATAACGCCTCTGCCGGAAAGGAGGGAGGGAGGAAGACTGGGAGAGAATGGGAGTCCCGATGCGGTCAAAGAACAGGTGTGGGGACAGACGGGGCTGGAGGGAAAACAAGCTGTGGTCAAAGCCCTTGAAGTTCTGGGAACAGTGTTTCAGCATTAACATTCTGGGTGGTGGGATCATGGGCAAAACTCTTCCTTTAGAGTGTCCAATACTGTTCCAAAACTGTCCACGTAACATAAAAATCAGAAGTGTTTCTATGGTAATGCACTAAGCCCTCGCAACCACCCAGTGAAGGCATTATTATTCCCAAACTAACTAAAATCTAATGCTTTCTTTGCGGCAGGCACTGCCTAAACGCCTTTCCTGCATCTACTCATTTAGATCCCAAAAAGACCCTTTGAGAAAGACCCTGTTGTTGCCGCTTCACTGGCCCGGGGCGAGGCGCAGACCGGTTAAGGCCTGCTCACACTGCGCTGAGCCCGATTCCAACCGCGATCTAACCCCAAAGCCCCGCGTCTCCCCTCCCCACCACCTGAACCTCCTCTCAGCACCAGACTCGCTGGAGGACGCAGTAACCGGTCGCTCCGTTTGCTCCGTAACCTGCGTGAGCACGCGTCACTTGACGCGCCGGCTGAGGAACGGACAGTGGCCGATTAGACTGTCAGTCAATACCGCCTCGCACCCCGGCACCCACGTGACGGGCCTTTTTACCGTTTTACCACCACGGTATCGCGGGATTTACACTGACGGACTAAACTCCGTCCTCTTGGCAACTGCGAGATGTGTTCTCGTCCCCGCTCCCTCCGCCGTACCTCCCGACGGCGACTAGCTTCTGGAGAAAAGTATCCACTGTGGTGTCGAGGAGCTTCAGCCTGGAAATGGTAGTGCCGTGGGGCACGGATTCGGCAGACGACCCATCAGGCCCTTTTTCCTCACAGCTGCTGTCTACGCTGGCAGTGCTTGCTTCAGCCATGTTGAGGTCGAACCGCCAAATCTAACAGGCCCGGCTGCCCCACCCACCGAGGCCTCCGATTGGCCGCTCTCGGCACGGCTGCCTCCGATTGGAAGCAGCTGACTGTCTCTCACCGAGCTGCTGGGGGCTGACGGTTGTCCGCCGATAAAAGTAGCGCTGTGGTGCACTTGAGTAATTCGTCCGCCAGCCGGCAAAATAAGCGCCAGCCAACGCTCAGGGGCTTAATACAAACTTTTAATTACACTTCACAGACTTGGTACAGTGCAACAGTGAATGAATGTTTGCAGTTAATATTCACAAGAGTCCACTTTATCAAATGTTACCGCACCTGTAATTTCGTCCCTCTGTCCCTCAGCTCGTAGCAGGTTTCCTGCCTTGCTCGGTCTCCCGAGTTTCTTCCAGTTTTGGCTATGGACCAGTACATTAAAACTGCTGTCTATGGTCCTGGGAAACGGAAGTCCACTGTCCCATTCCCACCAAGTCATGTTTTCATTGAACCCGATTAGATGGGGAAGTAGGGGCCAGGGGTTCCTTTCATTATAAAAAAATAAGCTCATCATCCTTTGAAACTCATGTGTGTGTGTGTGTGTGACAGTGAGAGAAAAAGAATGGCTGAAAGGCTATGAAATACTGTACAAGAAAATAGAAGGAAAGGAGTCTGGAAAGGAGAAACATCCTAAGGCATGAGAGGCAGGAGACTACGTCCTGACCATACTTTCCCCACTTTGCCACAGTGGGGACAAGTTTCTAGGAAGGGGAAGGAGTGGAGCTGGAAAACAATCTCCAAAGGTGTCGAGTTTAAAGAGAGAGAAGGCTAGCCAATATTACATTGGGGGTTCTAAGGTAAAGGGGCGGCTGCGGGGCAGGAAAATTCAGAATGATCTGTGGGCCCAACCCTTTGGATGACCATTTGTAGACAGAAATTGAATTCTTGACAAAGTGCAAGAAAAGGCAAATAAAAATAAAGATAAGTTAAAGGGAAGATAACCCTCAAAGATAAAAGACCAGGATGGATGGTGGTGGTGAAGGTAGAAAAATGTGGTTTTCAGATTCTGATCTGAATCTGGCCAGGGTGATAGAATGTGGGGCAGCCATAAGAAATAGAAAGGCTTCAGAAGGTAGCTAGCACCTTTCAAATTGGCACCATGGCCCTTCCCAGGGGGTGGGACCAATAAGAAGGTTTGAAGAATCATCCTGGCCAAATGTCTCAAGTAGAAGTGCAGGGTTTGATATGCTTTCTTCTCATCCCGTTTCCTGCATCTCTCTTCACCTGCAACACAGGCTTGGGAGACAAGGTGGGGAGGATGAGGCAGGGAAGCAGCATTCATCATCTAGCTCCTGAGAGCATCAACAAATAATCTCGGCAGTATCAGGCTGGTATGCAGTGGTCCTGGCATTGGGTGATTTCCTGACCTGCTCTTTACTCTCTTCCAAGCATCCCTCTAAAGGGTACCGTGACTGGCATGAGTTCACATTGGGGAGAAGAAAACATAAACAGTTCTACGTATCAGAGATTCCCATTATGAGACAACAACTGTTTCCACGAGTCCAAGCGACTGGGGTGTATATGAGTTATGTTATAATTGCTCAGGGCTGAGAACCTACACTGCCCTCTCCTAGGCCTGGCCCAGCTGGTCTAGGGAGATGGGCTGGGGCACACATACCCTCTTGCTGTTTTCCAAACCAGCTACCCTCTCAACCTGACTTTCAGGGTAGTGCTCCAAGTTCTGTGTGTCCCAGACAGCCTGATCTACTTAGAATTGTGCCTACCATGAGTCATTTGGGTCAGGGGAAGCCAACAGCTTATATGTCCTGGGGCTACAGAGACTGAAGGGACATGGAAGGGATAGGGAACTGAGATTGGGGGAAAAGTTACATTACATTTTTCTACCTGTCTGTGGGAGGGGTGAGCACTGACTACAGGACTGCATTGGTGCTTTAGCAGGACAAAGACAGTACCTGGTTCACAGATGTTAAAAAATATAAACACATGAAATAAAGTATTAACATTTCTCCCCAACCTAGTAACTCCAAAGAGAGGACGAGTACTCTGAGGTCTTTTGCTGTTTCTCCTCCCTGTGCAAAAGTGCCTGGCACCTTGCCCCCAGTGGCAGGAAAAAGCATAGTAGTCTGGTGGACAAATCAGTCCCAAAATAAAAATAAGCAAGCCTAAGAGATGAAGCAGGAAAGCGTTGGTGGCAGCTGCTTGGAATCTGGGCTGAAGCCCCAAGTAAAAGAACCAGTAGTAGTAAGTAAGCTCTATGCACAGCTCTTACCAGGATCTCAGGGACAGAGATGGAAGGGGAAGCCAGAAGAAGGGTTAGCAGGGGAGGGGTGAAGTGGGACTAGCGGAGAGGGAGGGTTTCCTTAGGGCAGGATTGAGTACCAGGACTAGGTGAGGGAGCCCAGTTTGGCAAGAAAACTAAAAATAATCGGCGCAGGAGATACAGGTGTGGAGCCTCTTCAGGCAGAGCAGTTCAGAGTCTCTGCCCCTGTCCCAGACAGGGCACCTGGCCCAGGGCAGGGCTAAGTATGTGTCAGGGGCACTTGGAGAGTGTGCTATCCTCCGTACTCTGCCCTGGACCCAGAGTAGTGTGGGAAACAGCAGGCTTCTCTCCCATCACTGGTTACCAGTGTCTCGAGTCCACCAGCTCAGGTCGGAGGCTGAGTTTCTTGAGGCTCTCGTAGCCCACCACAATGACAATGGTAGAGGGTGTGGCTGAGATGATTCTAGCTGAGAGGCCCTTCATGAGGCCCCAAGGCCCCTCTTCTGCCATCAGCTGTCTGAAGGTCAGGATGATGGAGTTCTTGCCCTCCACCTAGAAAAGTCAACACAGTGGAGGGTCATGGTCTGCAGTCAAAGTTCCTCTGCTCATTCCTCCTCTGCCTTAGGGTGAATTTGAATTCTGGGTTGGAATTTTGCTCCCCAGTTTACTAACACATAATTATCTTCAGGTAATTTACTTAACTCTTTGCACCTTAGTTTCCTTGAATATAAAACAGTGATAATTGTTCCTATGCCATGTGGTTGTTCTGAGCAGTATACAAAAGAATACTAGTAAATGTTGAGAACAGGGCCTGGCAGACAGTAAGTGTTCAATAAACATTAGCCATTACTTAATATCATTAGATGAGCTACACAGCTATGAGTCTTTGGACTGGGTGCTTCTCTCTGGTCTCAGGGAGGCTGGATTAAATCACCTCTAAGGTCCTCTGCAACTCTGCCTGTCTGTGATTTTGACTCTGACCATCTCAATCCCTCTGAACCCCCCTGGCTAGAGTCCTCCCCTCTGACTCTGGTGTCTCCCAGGCACCTATCTAACCTATCACATTGGAAGCCTGGCTAAGGCAGGAATCTCTTTTCTTTCTCCACAGTCCTGTCCCCCTCCCCCCACCCCCACACCCTGCCACCAAACCACACCTTTAGAGGCTGCCCACTCAGACCCTCGCTCAAGGCAGGAAAGATACACTCCTTGTTATACACACCCCGCTGTACTGTGTGACCTTCACAAGGTGATCTCACCCACGGCTGTGAACCTCTCCCTACTCGCCATGCCTCTCCCACACTCCTCTCATCAGTCCTCTCATCCGACCACCTCTGCGTCTCTAACCCTCACACTTATCCACGGCCATGTCAAGGATACAGCTATACCTCTGGCCCTCATATGCACTTCATCTCCTCCGGCCTGGGAGCACCTCACAGTAGAGACCTGTCCTTTCCCTGGATCTCCTTGTGGAACACCTAGGATAAGGCTCAGGAGAGAATAAAGATGGAACCTATGTACCTTATTTGCAAACCAATCAGATGCCAATTTACTGATTTTCAAATGTGTGTGGTAGGGGAAGGACATTCTTGAGACAAAAGTACCTAGATTTTCCCAGACAGGAAGAAGTTAAAGGAAATCATCACCACCAAACCAATATCACAAGAAATGTTAAAGGGACTTCTTTAAAAAGAAGAAGGAAAAAAAAGATTAAAAATATGTAAATACAATGGCACTAACTAAATACATAATTACTTTAAAGGTAAATGGACTAAATGCTCCAATCAAAAGACATTGGGTGGCTTAAATGGATAAGAAAACAAGACCCACACATATGCTGCCTACAAGAGACCCATTTCAGATAGAAAGACACAGACTGAAAGTGAAGGGATGGAAAAAGATATTTCATGCAGATGGAAATGGGAAAAGAAGCTGAGGTAGCAACACTTACATCAGACAAAGTAGACTTTAAAACAAACCTATAACAAGAGACAAAAAAGGACCCAGCAATTCCATTTCTGGGTATTTATTTGACGGGACCCAAAACACTAGTTCAAAAAGACATATGTATCCCTATATTCATTGCAGCATTATTTACTATAACCAAAATATGGAAGCAGTCTAAGATATGGAATCTAATATTCCATATACAATGGAATATTACTCAGCCATAAAAAAGAACGGCCAGGAGGCTCAGTTGGTTGGAGCGTTGTCCCATACACCAAAGGGCTGCAGGTTCAATCCCTAGTCAGGGCATGTATGGGAGGCAACTGATCAACCTCTCTTTCTCTCTCTCAAATTAATAACTATATTGAGGATTAAAAATAAAAAAACAAAAAAAAGAGAGAATTGAACTTGGCCATTTGCAACAACATGGACGGACCTAGAGGTAATTAAGCTAAATGAAATAAGCCAGAGAAAGACAAATATCATATGATTTCACTTATATGTGGAATATAAAAAAATAAATGAACAAACAAAACAGAAACAGACTCAGTGATACAGAGAACATTTTGATGGTTAGCAGATGAGAGGAGGTTGGAGGGGGTTGAGTGAAAAAGGGGAAGGAGGCTGGTGTGTCTCTCCACACCATGCCCCTCTCCTTTCTTGGAGAGTGAATAAAATCTTTACTCTCTAAAAAAAAGGGAGAAGGAATTAAGATATGCCAATTGCTGGTTAGAAAAACAGTGCCAGGGATGTAAGGTACAGCATAGGGAATACACTAATAACTATGAATGGCGTCAGCCGGGCACTAGATTAATTATCAGGGTGATCACTTAGTAATTCATATAAATGACTAATCATTATGTTGTGCACCTTATTGCATATCAACTATAATTGAAAAATAAAAATATTATTTAAAAACGATACCTAGATTGAGCCTGGCTGGGTAGCCCAGTTGGTTAGAGCAGGAGTCCTCAACCTCCCTCCTCCCGGTACGCGGACACCACTTGCATTACCACCTGAGTTCAGCCTCCTGTCTCCCCTTACTCCACCCCGGTCTGTGGAAAAATTGTCTTCCACGAAAATGGCTGCTGGTGCCAAAAAGGCTGGGGACTGCTGGGTTAGAGGGCCGTCCTGATACACCAAGGTTGCTGGTTTGATTCCCAGTCAGGGCGCATGCCTGGGTTGTGGGTTCGGTCCCCAGTTGGGGCACATGAGAGGCAACCTATAGATGTTTCTCGAGCACATCAATGTTTCTCTCCTCTTTCTCCCTCTCTAAAATAAATAAATAAAATCTTAAAAAGAAAAAAATAACCATAAATGCATAAATAAGTAGAACACAAAATCAATTTTTAGAGAGGAATACTCTCTCTAAAAATCAATAAATAAAATTAAAAAATATTGGAGGGATTGAGCAAAAAAAGAAAAAAAAAGAACTTATGGACATGGACAACAGTGTGGTAATTGTTGAGGGGAGGGAGGTGGGTGGAGGTGGAAGAGGGGATAGGGGGGTAAATGGAGGTGAAAAAAATTGTTAAACACACCTAGTGGCTCATGTGGGAGGAGGGTGGAGGAGGAGGCTGGTCTTACCTGCACTCGGGTTCGGATGACATCCATGGGATTGGTGAGGATGGAAGCAGTAGCTGCAGCCAGCGGCCCTGAGATGGCTTGAAAGACAATGTGAGGGCACTCCTTAGGACAGAGGTATGAGAGCTGCTCTGGAATGGAGGGCAAGACAATGCCTTAAGACACGAGGCACCACCCCACCTGCCCGCACACTGCTTCTAGCAGTTGGCCCAAACCCTCCATCCTTAGCCACCTCAGACCGATCCCTGCCCCACCTCTATAACTCCCATCTTTTTTTTCCTCTTTGCGTCCTTCTGCACCAACAAGAAATGATAAATCTCAGGCTCTTTCCAGAAGTCATCTTGGTTATATCCTCTGGAGAAGGAAATTTCAAAACTTCTTCTTTTGGTTATTTATTCCTTTTGTCTAATGAAATCTTTCCTGATATAAAAATGTTATGCCTGTGCTCTGCTCCACCCAACTCATAGGCTAGAAAAGCACACACTACGTATTTTCCATCATATGCACTGAATAACTGGTAGGATACATTAAAAACTGGTAATGCTGACTATGGTGGGTCAGGGGCCTTTTCACAGTATACCCCTTCTTCCCTTTTGAATTTTGAAGCATGTAAATGTTTGTACATATAACAACAATTACAGTTAAAAAAGTCATATCCTACAGTGAGAACTTTTCTTCAGCCTATATCAAGAAAGAAAAATTCATTTTCCGAAATGCTAATGAAGAAGATTGAATAATACCCAGATTCACCCATGTCCAGTACCACTGGGAAGTTTATCTGCAACTGAATTGTTTGCGTTACCCTCTCTGGAGGTGAAGGACGAGAGTTCATGCACTTACTCCACAAAGACATGCTGAGTGGCTACCATGGGCCAGTCACCCTGGGTTCTGAGGATATAACAGTGAATAAAAGTGCCTCAAAATCCCTGCCCCTAAGAGAGTTACATTTTAATGGGGCGAGACAGACAATAAACAAATAAAAAACAAAATACATAGCTTTATGAGAAGGTGATGTGTGCTAGCGATTGATAAAAATAAAGCAGGAAAGACAGGCCTGTGAATCAAAGGGTTGCTGGCCAGGTCCCTGGTTTGGGGCATGTAAGAGGCAACCACACATTGATGTTTCTCTCCCTCGCTCCCTCCCTTCCCTTCTCTCTAAAAATAAATAAATAATTTTAAAAATCTAAAAAAAAAATAATAGTAATAATAAAGCAGGAAAGGAAGATAGGAAATGCCAAGGGTAGGGGGTGAAGGAGTTGTCATTCTAAACAAGGCAGTCATGGAAGCCCTCATCAAGGTGACGTTTGAGCAGAGTCCTAAAGGAGCGTGCAAGCCACATGGCGCTGTGGGAAGAACTCTCCAAGCAGAAGTAACATCCTATGTAAAGGCACTGAGGCAGGAGCACACCTGAAGTCTTCGAAGGGCAGCAAGGCCAGTGTGCCTGCAGCAGAATGAGGGAAATGACAGTAGGTGAGGTCCAAGTGGTAAGTCATTTAGGACCTCGAAGCCATTGCAAGACTTTGGCATTTAAGTGAGACTGGATGTAAAATAGATTCACCATTTCAAAGATCCACTCTTAGTTTTCTCTCTACAATTCCATCATCATAATACCTTTAAGAATTTTTTCTGAGGCTCCGAATGTGGGTAATTTGTGGCCGGGCAACTAAATATTAGGGGGCAAGTAAGATGGTGGGTGCTGGCAGGGCAGAAGTGAGAGCCTCGAATCCCTGGCAGCAGGCAGAACTCCTTAAGCCCTACCAGAACCTGGTTTCTGATCGCTTTCCTCCCCAGGGTCAGCATACAAACAGAAACAGAGTAAACCGGTGGCTCCACCTCATGGGTGTCCTGTTTCTCTTGAGAAGAAAGCGTTTCATAACCATTAGAAGGGAGCCTCTGGACTGGCACTGCCAGCTTCCTTAGGCCTGTCTGCACTGGCCCCAAGCCTGTGAGCTGCAGTGGGACCCAGATTCCAATTCGAGTCATGTATACGTGCCATTTTCCTGGGGCTTAGGGAAGAAGATGGAAAGTCAAAGGCAAGAGGGTGGGGGAAAGAGCCCCATGTCTTTCCTCCATTATTCATTCAGCAAGTGTTTACTGGGCACCTATTATCTAACTTGGCTTAAGTCCCTCCTGGCTAAATGACTTTGGACAAGTAATATGGATAAATATTTATTTAATGCTTACTAGATGTCTGGCATTGAAATAAGCACGAGACATAAAACAGAAATGAACAGAGAAATGCCTTCATGGAACTCATGGTCTAATTAAGGAGCTAGGAGTTGGAAATAAAATTACTGCAAATTATAACAAGTGCTCTTATGGAAACAAGGTGCTGAAGAAGAAAAGAGTCCTCTTTCCAACTGGGTAGTTAAGGAAGTTCACTTTGCAAAGGTGGCATGGAAGTTAAGGCCTGGAGCATGAGAAGGACCAGCCACACAAAGAATAGGGGAAAGGGTATTCCAAGCAGTAAGAACGTCATCTGCAAGAGCTTTGAGGTGACACCAGAGCTTGGTGTGTTTCAGGAACTGAGAGAAAGGCGGCGAGGACGGACCAGAGTGAGGAAGGGGAGAAGCACAAGATGGGGCTGAAGACGCAGACAGGAGCCAGATCACGTAGACCTGTGTTGACAAGGAGAAGCACTAGATTTTATTCTACATGCCCATAAGTCAGCATTGGTAGATTTTAAGCAAAAGAGAGTGACGAGAACCCATTTACCCATTCAACAAATATTTACTGAGCACTTCGACTGCCTGGGCCCTGAGACACACAGTGCTCACAGAGCCCGGCATGTACTGGGTATTCAACAAGTGTTAGTTTCCTCCCCCTTTCAAGAAAATTTCCAGTCAGTTGTATCTCAAAATAGCTGGGAAAATATGCATTAAAAAATAAAAGAACCTTTCGACATTGCAGAAGAGATAAGGCACACACAAATAACATGAAGGCAAATGTTGTAACTGCCTGAAGCAAGATACAAGCAATTACCATGGAGGCTGAAAGGAAGGAGAGATCACTTCTGGGTTAAGGGCTACATGGAGAGGATGGGAGAGACAATAAGAAGCGGTTAAGTCACGATTTTACCCAGGGAAGTGTCCCTGGAAGGCATCCGGGCAGAAGAGTGACATAACAAGCAAAGATAGGAGGAATGATGCATGGTTGGAGAACTGTGTGTTAGCTGGCCCGGGTGCAGCAGGGACCATACAAAGGGGAACAGCAGGAGGTTCCGCTGTAAAGGGAGGCTGAAGCCAGGCTGACAAGTTTGGGTTTTTACTCAGCAAGCAGTGGATCCATTGAATATCACAACAGGGTTTAAAAAGTCAATTGATTTAAGAGGCGAGTGAGGCATAGAAAGGCACAGACTTAGAACAGGCCAACGCTGCCGTCCGGGAGGGTGTTAGCAGTGGCATGGTTTCCAGCAAAGGCAGCAGGAATAGAGAGAACGTTGGGAAAGATATCTGGGCCACAAGGACTACATGTGGTAACAAGGAAAAGGGAGTGGCCAAGCCCAACCCCCAGGCTTCAGTCTCAGTGACTTGGACTACTGACGGATAAAAATAAGTCAGAAGGGAAGGAAGAATAGTTCATTGAACAAAGTTGCACATGAAAATACACGCGTCCAGGTTGAGGTCCGTCAGAATGTTTGTCGGAAGCTCTGTACAGGTTAGTCAGGGAATGGAAATAGAGATTTTTGGACATATTAGAAAAGTACAACTCAATTGTAAATGAAATCGGATGAGGAAAAAAGGGCAAAGAGAGACTCCAGAGAAAATACTCATATTTCCTAGAAAGTTGTTTCTAACATTAAGATTGCTAGGATCACCCTGGCTGGTGTGGCTCAGCGGGGTGGGCGTCGTCCTGCAAACTGAAAGGTCACAGGTCCAGTTCCCGGTCAGGCCACAGGCCTGGGTTGTGGGCCAGGTCCCCAGCTGGGGATGTACCAGAGGCAACCCATCTGTTTCTCTCACACATTGATGTTTCTCTTTTTACCCCTCCCTTCCCCTTTCTCTCAAAATAAATAAATAAAATCTTAAAAATAAAAATAAAAAGATTGCTAGGATTCAATCCTAAAGATCTGATACAAAGTATCAGAGTTAGAGTCCAGGTATGTGAATTTTACCAAATATTCTATTGTGTTAAATAGAGTAACTACTGAAATACTATAAATAGTAAATAGATGAAATATTGTATTAAACAGAAGAAAAAAGAAACAGAGCTAGCAAAAAAGGAGGAGGAGGAAGGAGGAAGGGAGGAAAGAAGGGGAGAAGGGGAGGAGCAGGAAGAAGAGGTGCAATCAGTAGAACAGGAGAACTAGATGAGTACGGTGCCATGGAAACACAATGACAATAGGTTAGGAAGTTCTTACACAATATGGTTAGAAAAGTCCCAGATGGGATGAGACAGAACGTCCACTGACAAGGGTGAGAAGGCGGCGGCAGCAGGATTAGGGAGGCTGCAAGCTTATACTGCCCTGACTAGAATTTGGTAGTTACCCAAAGCTGTGGGTGCCACGGGGTAGTGGGCACACTCTGATCCTGCTCTTGGCAAAGTGTTCTGTCTTTTCAGAAGGCAATCTGGCAATATGTTTATCGAGGCCCCCCAAAATCTTATCTTTTGACACAGTGATCCCACTTTTGGGAAATACTTAAAAAGAAGTAAAATGTGTTATGAACAAAACTACATTATAGCCCTGGCTGGTGTGGCTCGGTGGATTGAGTGCCGGCCTGTGAATCAAGGGGTTGCAGGTTTGATTCCCAGTCAGGGCACATGCCTGGGTTGTGGGCCAGGTCCCCAGTTGGGGGTATGAGAGAGACAACCAATCGATGTTTCTCTCCCTCTCTTTCTCCCTCCCTTCCCCTCTCTAAAAATCAATAAATAAAAGTAAAAAAATATGCCCTGGCTGATGTGGCTCAGTGGACTGAGTGCTGGCCTACGAACCACAGGGTCACTAGTTCAATTCCCAGTCAGGGCACATGCCTGGGTTGCAGGCCAAGTCTCCAGTAGGGAGCACATGAGAGGCAAGCACACATTGATGTTTCTCTCCTTCTCTTTCTCTCCCACTTCCCCTCTGTCTACAAATAAAATCTTTAAAAAAATAAAAAATTAAAAAATTAAAGTAAAAAAATACATTATAGGAATGGAGAAGTTCATGGTTATATCACATCTTGAATTTAACAATTCCGGAAAAAGGCATCCAACCCAAAAACTTTCTATTATTCATTAATTTTATCTTCAAGTGCCAAATACCCCTTAATTTTGTCCTTTCCTATCTTCCAATTCTCTGCCAATATTCCACTAGCCCCAGTTGACTCCAGTGTACTCAGAACACACTCTGTGTTCTACAATCATTTAGTTTACTTGTCTGATTCCCCCCCACTCTAATATAAGCTCCTTGAGGGCAAGAACTATGTTTTGTTTTGTTTTGTTTTACAGTTTTTAAAAAGACTTTATTTATTTAAAGCGGGCAAGGGAGGGAGAAAGAGAGAGAGAAACATCAATCAGTTGCCTCTCGCAAACCCCCAACTAGGGACCTGGCCTGTAACCCAGGCATGTGCCCTGATTGGGAATTGAACCAGAAACCTTTCGGTTCATAGGCCAGTGATCAATCCACTGAGCCACAGAAGCCAGGGCAGTTACTATGTATTATTCATCTTTGAATCCTCTTGAATCAAATGTTTTCTGAATGAATGGGCCATTCTCCCATTAAATCTCCTATTATCACGTATATAGAACAATGGTATCTTAGCCAGATTAGTAAACCCACCCTCCACCCCACTCTCCTGGGCCCCGCTTACCTGCATAGAAGTGATAGAAGGGCCACCAGACAGCACTGTTTGGGATGTAGGTAAGCAGTGAAGCCACATAGCCTCGGTAGAAGCCTCGAAGACCATCAGCCCGCAGGATCTGCTTGATGATGTCCTTGGTTTGGCCAAAGGCGACTAGCCCTTGTCCCTCTGGGTTCCCTTGCACTTGGAAGCGGCCCATTTTCTCACCCTTACGCTGCATCATCAGGTGCTGGGAGACCACATCAATGGGCACTGTGATGCTCTGGGCCACAAGAGAGGCTGAGCCACCGGCCACCAGCGACTTGACTGTATTGCTCTGGCTGTAGTCAGCTACAAACTTCCGTGTGAGCTCATAAGTGGTGACATAGCACTGGCCCGAGATGAGGGTGAAGGTGTTGACCAGGAACCCCCGGTAGAGGCCAGTCACACCATCTGCTCGCAGGATCTTGATGAAGGCGTCAAAGGTCCCGTGGTAGAGGCTCTTGCCTTTCTGAACCTGCAACCGAGTGCGGATGAGGGTGAACGGATAGACGCTGACACGGATCATCATTGTCATTGCCACGCCAAACACATAGAACTTTTTCTTGTCCAGGTGTTCCCACTCGATGATCTGGATGTTGCGTTTGTCCTCCATTGTGCCTGAAGTCCTGGGGATTTGAACAGGTGGGGGGACGTGAGGAAGAAGGTCAGAACTTCACTCTCCCCTTCCAGCTAGGCTCTGAAACCTCATTCTCAGGCTTCATCTCCCAGGGTACTCACCTACCCAAAGCTTCCACTTCACCCAGTCTTGTTCTGGGTCTTCCTTCCCAGCTCGGGAGATGGCCCAGTTCTCTCTCCTTTTTCAGTGCTCCTCAATTCCAGAAACCCTGGTTTCACGCCCCCCTCAGCTCCCTACCCTGCACGTATCAGCTATTTGGTCTTTCTGCCTCTGTCATGTCCCATTCTCCTTCTCTGGCTCACCTGGGCAGAGTTCAGGATGCTGGGGACAAACCAACCACCTGGCAGGATGCAAGTCCTTTCAGTGGGCTAATGAGATGTCACTGAGTGGCATTTAGGAGGTTCCGAAAGGCAGGAGGGAAGAGCTCCATTTTTGATGCTCCAGGCTCACTGAGGAGGCACTGCCTTTGTCTGGCCTTGCATCCTCGGCAGGGTGCCCCTTTTATCACATTTACCAGCTGACTCACCTGGCTTTATTTCTGGGTCCCATGCTGGCCCCTCGGAGCTCTCCTGGCCAGCACTCACTACACTTAAATTTTCTTCAGTTTACATTAGAAGAAAGTGAGGTAAAGAAGCTAAGTGGGGCTTTCATACCACAGGGCATCCCCCCCACACACACCTCCCCTCCCTCCAATGAGAGTAGAATGTTAGGGACAAGGCAAAGGTCAGAGTCCTCTCTGGTTATTAGATAACTCACTCTAGAGAAAGAAAAGAACCCCCTGAAGAGTCTTGAGAACTACAGGGTAAAGAACGTTTGACCCCTTTGGTTCCTAAGTATATAAATCATTAAAATTATGGAACTTCATTATCAGTTCCAGATAATGAAGAGATTCGAGTAATCTCTTCACAGTATAGGCTCTGCCTTCAAGAAGCTCACAGTGTGTTCAAGAGATACAGTATCGCTCTGGGAAATGGATGTCAGATGTAGGGGTAAAGAATCCGGTGCAAATGAATGCACATGTGACCCTCTAGTTAAGTGTACCCACTGCCTAAAGAAACAAAACTAAAGAGTTTAATAATGTAATAATTGCATAAAGTCAGGACCTTCCAACTGAATAACTGTCAAATGAGAGGACATCATATATTGGACATATTCTTAGAAACAGTGTAATATGCTCCTGTGTGGGGTATTGGACATTTTCAGCCAGAAGGGGAAAGTGAGTTCAATTCCAGGAGTGAAAAGTCAGGGGGCTCCCTGGGGTTTGACAGAAATCCCTGAGGGCTGGGAAAGGAGGTGGCCCCATCAAAGGGACAACTCCAGAGGGCTGAAATGTCTACACTAGCAGTCCCAGTGCTAATGCGGAGGTCAGTGGGGAAGCGAGGTTAGCTTTCGGTGTTCCCTCAGCTGGACTGTATCGCTTTCATAGAGTACAGACTACCTGCAGTGCACACTGAGTACCTGGGAGCCGAGGGAAAACCTCACCTTCAGGATGAGTCATAGGTGAGGTACATGTAACCAAGACAGGCTTCCTGGAGGAGGACAAAGCAGTCTGAGTGAAAGAGGAATACATACAGACAGTAAAACGGAAAGAATAGCTTGGAACAACTGGGTTGGCCAGAATGGAGAATCTGGGCTGTAAAAAGTAAGCTAGAGGTGGGGTTCTAGGAGAACTCAAAAAACTGATGTGTCCTGTGCTTAAATTTTGCTGTGGGCAAAAGTGGTCCTTCCTCCCCACCGAGTCCAGCAGGGCAATCTTCTCTTTTGAGGCCGTTTAAGAGAAGGTGGTGACAGTCTCACTTGCCCCAGGGTGCCTGTCATCCAGGGTCCCAAGGTCATGTTTCCATTACCACTGAGAGTTGAAGAAAGACACTAGGATTTACTAAATACCTAGTATCCGAAGCAACCCTTACAACCTAACCTGCACACAGTCGGACACTTCTGCTAAATGAGTAAATAAAGGGTCAGATATAGTCACACGCTGGTCGGTGGGAGAGAAAGGATATGAGCCAAGGTTTCTTCTCCACTCCACCATGCCTTCTACCACCCTGGAAGCTGAGCTCCAACACGAATCACTGTTTGGTCTAAAGCCAAGTCATTCTCACCATGGAGGGTAGAATGAATGCTCTTGACTGCCAGTCACCCAAGGGTTAGGCACAAGCTCCTGGTCCTGCAGATGCCCGGGGATTTCTCAGAGCGTTGGTCGACAGCAGGGGTGTCAAACTCAGGGGTGCCAAACCAGGGCCACATCAGTCTCCTGGTTGCCTTCAAAGAGCCGAAATAATTTTAGGACTGTATAAATGTAACTACTCCTTAACTGTTAAGGAGTTGAAATTACATTCGGCCCTCTGAAGGCAACCGTGAGGCTGATGTGGCCCCCGGTGAAAATGAGTTTGAGAGCCCTAGTCTAGAGAAACCAAGAGCTGCTCCTGCTCTCTCAGGGTGCTCGTGGAGTGATCAAGCTGAGAGGCTAGTCACACTGTTGTCACAGGACAGATACAGGAGGGCTCAGGGAGGAGGGCCTCCCTATAGGGCTCATGCAAATCGTGTCCTAAGCAGGGCAGAGAGGCAGAGCAACAAAAGATTCTGTTCCAGGACCTGGCTTTGTGGGCACCGTCAGGCTGAATCACACAGTATCAACGTATCCTGATGAGAAATCCTAAGGCAGGACACAGTGCCTGCTTTTCTCCATCTCTGACACGTGCCAGTCTATTTTAATCTTTTTAAAAATCTTCACCCAAGGATATGTTTATTAATTTTAGAGAGAGAGGAAAGAGGAGAGAGAGAGAAGCATTGATCAGTTGCCTCCTGTACCACTCCAACCAGGCATCAAACCTGCAACCTGGGTATGTGCCCTGACCTGGGCAATCGAACCCGCAACCTTTTGGTGTACAGGATGATGCTCCAAGCAGCTGAGCCACTGGGTCAGGGCTGTGCCAGTCTATTTTAAATTCCAAGAAGGAAGTGGGGACTCTCCAAAGCTGAAGCAGGTAACTTCTACTATTGCTATGGTAACAGAAGAAGCCACTAAGAGTCATGTCTCAGAGAGATAAGCCTCTATACTTGAAGGAGAGGGGCATTGCATCCCCTCCCCTCTTCCCTTCAAAAAGTAGGATTGTGCCTAAAAGGTGGAATCTCAACCTACTCTTGATTATGTAACCTCCAAACTTCCTGTTGAAATATCAAAACTAGTTCTTCTTGTTTTACCCTTTGGAAAATACTCCTTGCAGATAGCTGCATATAAACTTCCTTCAGCTTCCCTTCCCCCAACGCAATCAGCCCAACTTCATCAGGGCTCTTCCCAGACCCTTATTTGTATACATAACTCCAATTCCAAATTTTCCCCATCTTTTAACACTGCTCGGGTACAAAGGCTGAAGTGCTTCCTACGGAGACCCGACAGATAACCCAAGATGTTCTGAAGTTATCAGACAAGATGTCAGAGGCAGAACCCCCGTGACCAAGCCCACCAGTGGAAAGGGGCAAACTGATGGGCTCAGTGCACCTTGTCTCCACTTCTACCTTCCTTGTGCCAGGAAAAGCACACTAGACTATTCACTAGATTCTGAGGTAAGACTCTGGTTCAGGACCAGACAGTGTCACCTGGAAGGCAAGGTAAGGCAGTGGAAAGGACACTAGTAATCAGGAGATCCAAGTATGAGCTCCGATCCCATTACTTACTAGCAGGACTGGAACCAAGTCACTTCACTGAAATTCGGTTTCCTCATCTGTGCAATGGGGATACTAAAGCCTGCTACAGCTATACAGTCATGTGCCACTTAACAACAGGGACACGTTCTGAGAAGTGGGTCATTAGGTGATTTTGTTCAAACATCGTAAAGCTCACTTACACAAACCTAGACTGTATAACCTACTACATCTGGCTGGATGGTACAACCTATTGCTCCTGGGCTACAAACACTTACAGCATTATTACTATACTGAATACAGTAGGCAACTGTAACACAATGGTAAGTATGTCTGTATCTAAACATAGAAAAGGCACAGTGCAAATGCAGTATAAAATGTAAAAAATGGTGCACCTGTACAGGGCACTGACTGTGAATGGAGCTTGCAGGACTGGCAGGTGCTCTGGGTGAGTCAGTGCGTGGTGAGTGAGTGTGAGGGCCTAGGACATTACTGCACACTGCTGTGGACTTTGTAAACACTGTGCGCTCAGGCTACACTAAATTTATAAAACAACATGAGATTAAATCAAGCACAAGAGAAAATGATTCAATCGAGAGACTTGGTAAATATGAGATGGGTGAGGCCGCTGTCTGTGTAATATGGCATACTCTTTGCAGCAAACTTTTTTTTCTAAGTAGAAAGAGTACACTCTACAATAATGTTTAGCCCTGACCAGTGTGGCTCAGTTGGCTGGGTGTTATCCTACAGAGCAAAGGGTCACTGGTTCCATTCTCAGTGCAGGCACATGCCTGGGTTGTGGGTTCGGTTCCTGGTCAGGGTACCTACAAGAGGCAGCCAGTCGATGTTTCTCTCGCACATCAATATTTCTCTTCCTCTCTTTCTCCCCCCTCCGTCTCCTCTTTCTAAAAATAAATAAATAAAAATAATTTAATAAAAATTTAAAATGTTCATAGTAAATACGTAAACCAGTAACACAGTAATAGTAACAATTATCAACTATTATGTATTGTACATAAGTGTATGTGCTGTACTTTTATACAACTGGCAGTGCAGGTGTTTTATACCAGCATCACCACAAACCCATGAGTAAAGTGTTACGCTACGACATTAAATTATGATAACTGCAACATCACTAGACAATAGGAAGTTTTCAGCTCCATTATAACCTTATGGGACCACCATTGTGTATGCAGTCCGTGACTGACTGACATGTCATTATGTGAAGCATGATTATGTAACAGTGTGGTGTGGTGCAACTCCTATGAACTAACATGTGTATAGCATTTTGCTACAGCAAAGCATTTCCATCATTGCAGAAAGCTCTTTTGGACAGTGCTGCTCTAAACCCCAGCTGTTCAAAGTGGTATACAGACCAGCAGCATGGACATCACCTGGGAGCTTGTGACAAATACGGAACCTCAGAATGCACCCTAGATCTGCGTTTTAACAGCCAACATTTTAACAAGATCTGGAGCGATTAACGTGTATGTCACAGTTTGAGAGACACTACTGTAAATATTAAGGACTGTCAGTACTATAACAATGATAACCACTACTCTAAAAGCCCAGGACCACTGTGACTAGGTTAGGAACCCTGACTCCATCCTGACTTGTCACTGGAACTTGGCCAATAATGTCTACTAGACTCATTCAGATCTTTTCAGGCAACCACCCCCACCAAATTAAATCACCTTCTGTAACTCCTGAGAAGACACCCATGGAGTTTGGTCCCCACTACTCAGCTGGAAACAAGATCTTTGCTTCCTCCTTCTATTCCTCTGTTCTCCCTACTGCATCTGCATCAACGCTCTGCATCCTGCGAGCTATCCACATGAACGTGAATACCTTTACACGCTTGCTCATCTGTGTTAATGAATATGCATTTCCTTTGAGGAATTCCTTGGTGGTATCTCCGACCCCTCCCTCCAGAAGATCTCCCTTGGATTACGTGAGATTCCCATCAAGCCCTCCTTTGCTCTTCAATAGGTACCCATGTGATCCCTCATCACAGACACCACGTGACAATCTTCTCCACCTACTGCACATGGCACCCCCTTATACACTTCTGTCCTGGCTCCCACGGAACTGCAGCCGGGCACTGCAGACACCCGTCGCCTCCTTGACAGGTCCAGATCCTCGGAGATCTTAGACTGTAGGCACACCAAACCGATGGTTTCTTACCTTCTCAGATCAGGGCGGTCCCGCCGCGTCTGAGGCGAACTCCAAGCCCGGACCGCTAGGCGGAAGCTCCCACTCTACCCGCGGTTCTTGGCGACTGCCAGCTTCGGGGTACATTTCCCCCCATCTTGACCCGGCTCCCGGTACTACAGGAACCGGAAATTCAGTAGCTGTCATTCCCGCCCCCTCCGGGAGACGTGAATGAACGCTGGGAAACTCCACCAATGGTGTTCTGAATCCGGAGCGAGGGTGGACGGTCCTGATGGCCATCTTGAATTTGGTCAGAAGCCACGCCTGTATTAGCTTCACGATGCCCTCAGCTGTACGGCGCATGCGTATTTCTTAATTCGCTAAATCGAATAATCCGGTGCTTCTCGAAGATACAGATCAAAATGTGTCACCTGGTGTTTGTGGTCTATTGGAATTCTTAAATTAAAATCTAATCTTTAACTTTTATGTAACTTTTCTCATCTGTGGAACCAAAACAGTAGAGGCCAATGTGCAGCAGGAAGGACTAAGGGTTCACAATCAATTTAGAAGCTTGGAAACAAAAAAGTGCAGAAATAGGGAACATCCTGGGGTTGAGGTAAATGACATTCAGGGTCTCTTCAACGCTGAAACTATTTACCTATGCATGGATTTAACAAGAGGAACAGCTCTTTAAATGCGGGACTGGGAGGCCTGGAGTGGAGAGTTAATTTATTTCAAAATACATAGATGTTTCTATAACTCAGCGACAAGAAGACAAACAACCCAATTTTTAAAATGGGCATCCCTGATTGGCGTGGCTCAGTGGGTTGGGTGTCATTCTGCAGACTGAAAGGTCACCGTTTTGATTCCTGGTCAGAGCACACACCTGGGTTGAAGCTGGCCAGGCCCTGGATGGAGGTGTGCAGGAGGCAGCTGATGGATGTTTCTCTCTTCTCTTTCTCCCCCCCTTCCCCTCTCTCTAAAAATAAATAAATAAAATTTTAAAAATGGGCAAAGGATTTGAATAGATACTTCTCCAAAGAAAATATACAAATGGCCAACAAGCCCATGAAAAGGTGGTCAATATCATTAGGCATTAGGGAAATACAAATCAAAACCATGAGATCCTACTTCACACTAGGATGGCAATAATTAAACAAAAATCCAGATAATAACACACATTAGCAAGGATGTGGAGAAACTGGAACCCTCAGACATTGCTGGTGGGAATGTACAATGGGGCACCTGCTGTGGAAAACAGTTTGGTGTTTCCTCAATAAGTTAAACAAAATTACCATATGACCGAGCAATTTCACTTGAATATATACCCTAAAAAATTGGAAATAACTGTTCAAAAAAAAACTTGTACAGGAATGTTCATAGCAGCCCTATTCACAGTAGCAAAAAAGTAGAAACAAACCGTGGTATATTCATACAATGGAATATTATTCAGCTATAAAAAGTAATGAAATGTCGATACATACTACAACATGGATGAATCTTGAAACCATTATATTAAGTGAAATAATCCAGACATAGAAGTCACATACTGTGTAATTCCATTTAAGTGAAATGTGCAGAAGAGACAAATCTATGGAGACATAAAGCAGGGTGGTGGTTGCCAGGGGCTGGGGGAAGGAAGAATGGGGAATGACTGCTTCATTACTACAGAGTTTCATTTTTGGGTGATAGTAATGTGCTGGAAGTAGAGAATGGTGATGATTGCACAACATGGTGAATGACTGAACGTCACTAATGGTAAGTTTTATGTTACATGTATTTTACTACAATAAAAAAAATTGATACATCTAGGATAGATCCCTCCCGAACACTAGATTAGATATTCAAAATGCCTAATGGAGATTTCAAACTTAGTGTGATGGTTAGTTTTATGTCAATTTGGCTACTAGGCTGTAGTACCTAGTTATTCACTCAAACACTAATGCTGTTGCTGTGAGGTGTTTTGTAGGTGTGGTTAGCACCTACAATCAGTTCGCTTTAAATAAAAGAGATTATACTCTGGTTTCTCCTCAGATCGAATAAATCTTTCACCTTTTAAGTAAAAGAGATTACCTTGATATTGCAGGTGGGCCTCATCTAATCAGTTGAAAGAACTTTAGGCAAATTAAGTTTTCTATGAGGAGGAAATTCTACATCAAGACTTCAGCATCAAAGCTACATCCTGGAAGAGGCTGAGGAAAACTGTTCCTCCTGCCAACACTCAACCAGGCTAGACCAGATGCCGTGGCAGCAGCAATGGCCCTCATCAGAAGGCCCCAGGGACCAGAGAGCCTGCTCCAAAGGCATGGGCCTTGAGATAGATATAGATACCAGTTCAGGTGGGAAGCTGCCCACCATCAAAAGGCCATCCCCACAGCTCACCTAACTTTCATTATCTAATGTGCTCGTGGGAAACAGCTCTCCCTGGCAGCATCCCAGGTGCCTCCCCAAGCCTCTAGTCCCAACCTAAGACCTGTCACCCTTCTGATAAATTCCTACATCTTGTTCTGTGGGAACAGACAGCCCCATCTGACTCAAGCAGCCCTGGGTCAGGAGGGTGGGCACCTTGCCCATCTTCCTCCCCAGTCAGCACACTCTGCCCCCAGGACACTTCTGAAGCCAAGGGGAGCCCTTTGAAAACGGTGCCCACAAGGTCTTGGCTTGGGGAACAGTCGCGGGCCTGACCATGGGAGGAGGGGGTTGGCAGGCCAGGCTCAAGTGTCCAGGGGCTGCCGTTCCCAGGGCTCACTGCCTCTTTGCCAGGGTCTGCAAGATGCCAGGGAGAACACCACAGCTTTCGTGGAACTTATATTCTCGGAGTGGGGGATGGGTGGAAGGAGGGGAGGGAAGAAAGTTAAACAACTAAATAAATAAAGATGATTTTGAACAGTGACAAAATGAACACCGGCAGAAATTGAGATGGGGTGCCGGGATGGAAAATGATGGAAGTATGATCTAAAGCATAGGAAAGGGCCAGCACTGGGAGCCACCCTCCAAGGGCCATCAGGCTGGCATCTGATCCCTGGGTGGGGTCAGGACGCCCCAGCATGACAGTCGAGGGCAGCACATTGGCTGCTGTCATCTTGGTTCACAGACAAGGGCGTAGGTCACCGAAGGGCATGAGACACAGAACAGGGAAATTCAAGAACCTAGGTGGGATCTGGCAACCTGAGAGTAAATAAAGGGAACAGGTTGCCCTAGCTAGTGTGACTCAGTGGATTGAGTGCTGGCCTGCAAACCAAAAGGTCGCTGGTTCAATTCCTAGTCAGGGCATGCGCCTGGGTTGCAGACCAGGTCCCCCATTGGGGGCTTGCGAGAGCCAACCCGATCTAATCGATGTTTCTTCAAATTACATTGATGTTTCTCTGCCCCTTTCTCCTCCCTCTAAAAATAAATGAATAAAATCTTTTTTTAAAAGGGGGGGATAGGTTTCTCAAGAAGGGGCGGAAGTGTGTGAAAAGAAATGGAGTATCATATTTGAACAAAAAAATGGGAGATATTACTTATTGAGCATCTACTACATACCAGGCCCATGTTGTTCCCTAGAGATATAGAAAAAAGGTGTAGGTCTAAGGGATGCATAAGGCTGTGTGAAACACTGAATCAGCCCATATGAGGAAGTGTCTCAAAGTTTTCAGATGGAAATTGCTGAATGTTCATTAACAAAAACCCACAAAAAAACTAAAAAAAAGCCCTTACTGGTGTGGCTTAGTTGGTTGGGCAACATCCTGCAAAGTGAAAGTTCTCCTATTTGATTCCCAGTTGAGGCACATGCCTGGGTTGCTGGTTGTTCCTAGGGCAGAGCATGTACAGAAGGCAATGGATCCATGTTTCTCCCTCTCTTCCCCTCTCCACCAAAAAGAAAAAAGAAAGAGAAAGACTTCAGCCTCAGCTCCTGCCCCCAGAGTTTCCAGACTGTACACCTGCCCTACAGATTCCAGGTGCGCCAGCCTCCACAATGGCATAACCAATTCCTCAAAGGATATATATTGGAGAACCCTGACTTACACTTAGTATGTAAAGAATAGAACTATTTCTTCACCCAAATGTGGGCTACCTGCTGTCTTCCTCATCTCAGGTCACTAGCAAATCTATCCTTCCCTCTGTTGAGACCGAAAATCTGGGAACCATCTTTGACTGTTCTCTTTTTCTCACACATACCATAGAATCCATCATCAAATACCATTAACATTATCTTAAAAATACGTCCAGCCTTGACCAGTGTGGCTCAGTTGGTTGGGTGTTGTCCCACAAGTGAAAGATGACCGGTTCAGTTCCTAGTCAGGGCACATGCCTGGGTTGCAGGATAGGTCCCCAGTCAGGGCATGTGCAGGAGGCAACCAATTGATGTTTCTCTTCCTCTCTACTTCTCTCTAAAAATAAATAAAATCTGCCCTGGCTGGTGTGGTTCAGTGGATTGAGTCCTGGCCTGAGAACCAAAAGGTTGCCAGTTCAGTTCCCAGTCAGGCACCTGCCTGGGTTGTGGGCCAGGTTCCCGGCTGCGGGCATGTGAGAGACAACCAATCGACGTACCTCTCTCACATCGGTGTTTCTCCTCCTCTCTTTCTCCCTTCCCTTCTCTCTAAAAATAAATAAATAAAATCTTTTAAAAAATAAATAAAATATTTAAAAATATATGTCCAGAGCTTCACCACTTCCTACCCCCTCCATACCACCAACCCTGGTCTCCACCACCATCATCTCTCACCTGGATTATTGCAGTAGCTTCCCACTGGTTTCTTAGCTTCGCCCTTGCTTCTGCTGCATTCTAATCACAATAAAGCAGCCAGAGTGATACTTTGAAACTCTAAGTCAGATCACATCCTTCTTCTGTTTAAATCCCCCAATGGCTGGTTCTCCATTTATGCAGAGTAAAAGCCAAAATCTTTGTCATGGCCCACGACTACCCCACATGCTCCCATCATCTTTCGCACGTCATCTACCGCTCTCACTCCTGCCCCAAGGCCTCTGCATTGGCAGCTGCTTGGTTCTGGGGACTCTTGCTGCAGGCAGACGCATAGCTCATATTTTCATTTATTTTGTTTCTTTGTTCAGTCCATTGTTCAAACTTTGCTTTATCAGTGAGACCTATTCTAAATTCCATGTTTCAAACTGTAGGCACCCCTCCTGCTCTCAATCTTCCAACTCAATTTTTTTCTCCATAGCACATCACCTTCTAACGCACCCCGCCTGTTTTACTCAGTTCAGCACATAATCCGTCTGCCACACTAGCATGCGTGCTCACGGCAGCAAGGACCGTGTCTTTTTGTTCGCTGATGTGCCCTCAGCACCTAACAGTGCCTGTCTCGTAGAAGATGGTCAGTTAATATTTGTTGAGTAAATGAATGGATTTCAGCTTTGAGGGAGTACTTATCATACACTAGGCACGTGAAAACACGGCGAAGCAGCAACCTTGTATAACAAAAGTTATACTGAGGTGTGCTTAGGGCACCAACTCTGATTGGGAGATTAGAGGAGAATCCACAAAGGATGATGGTCTAGGTGGCAGAAATAGCAAGCCCAAAGGAACCTCATTGTCAGTTCCTTTAGGCCGTGTGGTATTCATCTCTGTGTAACCAAGACCTGGAATAATGCTAGATACATAGTAAGGTTTCTAGGACATTGTATAGAGGGGCTCAGGAACTGCAAGCATTGCCAAGGTGTGTATGGAGGAGATGGAGGCAAGGCATGCTATCCCAAGGGGTTTTACTTTTTTATTTTGAATAATGAAAAGCCATTTGGAGTTTTCTCAGTAAGCTCCCCTTGGCCCTGACCAGAGAAGGTGCATGAATGGGAGTGGGAACGGTGGGGTTTGGCTATGGTTGTCTTAGTGAGGTGGCCTGAGCCTGATGGGACAAGAGAGATGCCCAGAAATGTCAGGGAGAGGGAGGAGGAGGAGATGGGACTGGTGGTCCACTAAATGTGAAGGGGGTGAGAGAAGAAATGTGGGATGAGCCCCACCCCGCTTCAGGGCAGTGTGATTGACTAGCATGGGGAACAGGGAGCCCTTGGAAGAAATGAAAAGCAATGGCCAGCAAGGTAGGAAGGTAGCAAAGAGCACTGAAACCAGAGGCCAAAGGAAAAGAGTGACCAGGAAAAATTGTCACCAATTTTAAAGCCCGCAGAGAGGTCACATGAGACTGACCAAGGTTTTCCTCTCATAAAAGGTAAGCACTTCCTAAGGCCTCCTTCTGCGACAGCAGAGTGCCCCACACTGAAGGCTGTGGAGACGAGGTTGTTATACCTCCTGTCCCCAGATTGCTAACAGTCTGGCAGGGGTTCTCTCTTCACATGTGCCATCCACTCTGTGTCTTACATTCATATATGGTTGGGTCTCAGTGCCTCATGAGTGCTACAGACAGTGAGTGCTAGGGAAATGAAATGTTAGAGAAGAGTAATCAGTCAGCACTGGGGCAGGCTGGGACGACGCCACAGAGGAAGCAGTCTCTAAATCATATCTGAGAGAGAAATGAGGAAAAAGTACATTCCAGAGCGATGCTGGGAGAAGGCAGAGAAGAGGAAGAGCTCTACACTGGGCAGTGAGAGATCCACAATGATTAAATCAGAAAGAGCTTACTTCCCTGGCCAGCATGGCTCAGCTGGTTGGGTGTCACCCTGAAAAGCAAAAGGTCACTGGTTCAATTACCAGTCAGGGCACATGCCTGGATTACAAGATCTGTCTCCATCGGGGCACTTGCAGAAGGCGGAAGACAACCAACCAGTGTTTCTCCTTCACGTTGATGTTTCTCTCCCTCCTTCTCTTTCTCCCTCCCTTCCGCTCTCTCTAAAATAAAGTAAAAAGATTTTTAAAGATTTTATTTATTCACTTTTAGAGAGAGGGGAAGGAAGAGAGAGAGGGAGAGAAACATCAATATGTGGTTGCCTCTCACACACCCCCTACAGGGGACCTGGCAAGCAACCCAGGCATGTGCCCTGACTGGGAATTGAACCAGCAACCCTTTGGTTTGCAAGCCAGCACACAGTCCGCTGAGCCACACCATCCAGGGTAAATTCTTTTTTTTAAAGAGCTTCCTGTGCATTCCTGCCTTCCAAGAGGTGAAGAAGTTAAGGTACAGACTGGGAAGGCTGTCTGTCTGAGTCTAGTGCCCCACGCTGCCCCGCTGCCCTTGGCTTCGAGGTCAGCAGGGGAGCCACTGGAGAGGAAGTCGGAAAGGATACTTGAAAAGTGAAGACCAGGCCTCAGGGTAAAATCTAGCAGGGGAGAAAGAAAGAACTAGAGGAGCCAAATAGCTCCAATAAAGGAGCCATAGCAGACAGTGTGGAAGAGAAATCTGCACACCCACGTTCACTGCAGCATATTCACAGCAGCAAAAACCTGAAACAACCCCAAAGCTCACCAGCAGATTAATGGATTTTAAAAATTGTGGTGAATATACAAGGGAAACCTCAAATTCAGCCTCAAAAGGCAACAAAATCCTGTCACATGCTACGACGTGGATAAACCTTGAGGACATTACGGTGAGTGAAATAGGCCAGTCACAGAAGGGCAAATAGGGTCTGATTGCACTTATATGGAGTACCTCAAGTAGTGCAACCATGGACAGAGCAGAGTGTTGGTTGTCAGGGGCTGGGAGGAAGGGGCCTGGGGAGCTGTTGTTTGGTGGACGCAGACTTTCAGCTCTGCAAGATGGAAAAGTTCCAGAGATTCATTCGACAACAATGTGGATGTAGTTAACGCTACTGAACTGTACACTTAAAGTGGTTAGGAGGATACATTTCATAGTAGGTGCTTTTTATCACAATTAAAAATTGAAAAAAACAAAAACAAAAGAAAGAACCATAGTAGAAGAGAGTTGTGAGGAGATTTGGGTGGCCGAGGTATGAAGTCTGCATAGAAGTCAAGGTCAGTTAGGGTTTATGGGTAACTGTGGAGAGTCATTTGAGCAGAGATGTGAGGGAGAAGTTAGATCACAGAGGATTAGAGAGGGTGAGGGTGACATTGGGAGCGGGGTAGGGCGAGGTGAGGTGGGGAGGCAGCCAGCACAGACCGTCTCTGGTGTTTGGTGGTACCAGGAAAGAGAGAGCAAGTAGGGGTGGAGGGCACAGATTCAATGATTGGAGTTGGGGAAGGTTATTGTTTTGTTTTTTTCCTACAGAGAACACCTGGCACAGCTGAGGGTGGGAGAGGGGAGAGTACGCTGAGGGAGTGGTAAAGCAAGGGGCAATGCTGGGAAAGCATTGCAGAGAAAGGGGAAAGGCGCTGGTAGCCGTGGTTGGGAGAGGGACGTGTGCCTGTGTGAAAGGAGGGTGAGGGGAGGTGGTGGGAGGTGGAGAGAGCCCTGTTTGTCAAATATTGGAAGGCTGTGGCCAGGATGGGGGCTGTTGCATGGCCTTTCTATAAATTCAGTCCACCAAGAGTTGAAACCAACAGCTGCAGTGGGGAAGGAGGGCAGAGTTGGAAATCACAAGGAATGTGGGAGAGCTAGGAACAGCAACTGCAGGGCTGCAGCAGGGACACCTACCAAATCATCGCCCAGAGATGGGTAAGGTGCTGCCTGGCCAGCAGACACAAGCTGAAGCTGGTCAGCGCAGAGCACTGGCCTGAAAGGCAAAGTCTGAGACACTCTCTAGCAACTGCCAGAGTGGAGGAAAGGGCTGTCGGGCTGGTTCTGGGTGGAGCTGGCAGGGCAGAAGAATTCTAGGGAACAATCAGCTCACAAACTTGGCCCTCCTCCCGCCGATGTCCTCCATGCCCGCTCCCCTTAAATCTTGCAGTCCTCTGCTGGAGAACTCTGCTCTGACAAAACAGCACCAGTCTTAAGCTTTGTCTTTTTAATAAAAAATAAACCATCTGTGACAAACAGTTTTCTGACTCCCAAAGCAATGGAAAGGGGAGAGGACAGAGGTCAAAGGGTCAGCCAGGGTAAAGGCATGAACAAGGCTCAGATTACCCCTGTCCTTCCAGTTGGGCCAGAAGGGATCACAACCTCCACCAACTGAAGCAAAAAGGAAGGTGGTCAGACTTCAGGAAAACCTCCCTGGGAGTCAGTGGTACACAGCTGATAATGGAAGCAGAAAAGGGAAGCTCCCTGCAGAGCCCTAAAGACCCCTGGGAGATGGGAATGTTGGTGTCCAAGGTGGTAGTTGCTATCAGAGTGGACTCTCCAGGAGCAGCGCACTATCTTATGGTTGTTTAGAAGTTTGGTGTTTATTACCATGGGGGTCCTGGTGCACTCAGTTTTAGGGTCTCCTGGAGCAGTGTGTTTCTGGAGGTCCAGGAATGGCCAGAACTGAAGGATCCTCGCTAGGTCTTATCATACATAGCCTCCGTCCAGGTCTGGAGCAGCTCCCTTTCAGAGCCCATGTGCTTGGTAGAAGGGCATCCCATAGGGCAGCCAGCCGCTGTGCCCAGGCCTGCTGAGTGCTATTGGTGGCACAGAGTAGCAGTGAAGCTACTCTCACTGGAGGAAGGTGATCTTTTGTGCTACTTCCACACTGGTCAGGTCTGCAGTGCTCCAGGCTTCCCAGTCAGCACGGCCAGGTGCCATGTCCTTCCCCACAGCCCCAGTGTGTGTCCAGAGTTTAAGCCACCTCAGTGCCCAGGTGGTTGTTGTCAGCATCCACATCACTGGCAGAGGTCCTGCGTTCCTTGGGAAATTGGAGGTGCTGCTCCCGGCTCAATGGAGCCTTCTCTCCAGGGGGCTTGGTCTCATAGCCCTGGACCTTGCCCCGGCCTCGGAGTGCCCCCAGTGGGGAGATGAGGAGGATGATGAGGGCTCCTGAAAGCACTAAGGCAAGCAGCACAGTGACGGTGAGGAAGTGGGGCCAGTAGGACCGCTGGGCAGCCATGGCAGCCCCGCCACCAATCCTGATCAGCGGGGCCTCCACTCGCTCTCTGGGAATGCCTGCAAGTTCAGGGTCAAGGGCCAGGGGATGATCCTGGTTGTCCACCCAGTACGAGACCACAGGGTATGAGAAGCCATTCTCAGTAGCCCAGCACTGGTAGAGACCCCCTACCCCATCCCGCAGTAGCAACAAGAGGGAGCCATTGCAGACCATGGAAGAGGCTTCTGGGACTGTTGCTGTCCCGTGACTCCAGCGGTAAGAGGCCAGTGCTGAGAGGTGGGGGCAGGGGAGCTCCAGGATAGAGTTGGGGACAGCCAGGACCTCTTTAACTGTAGATGAAGAAAAACGGGGAAAGGTTAAAGGATGTGGGAGAGAAGGAAGGCAGGACCCTACATTTAGACTCCTAGTGAACATCTCCAGTCTCCATTTCAACTCTCAAACTCAACTCTGACCCCTCCTCTATCTCCATTCTGGACCACAGACTAACTTCCAGCCCATCTGACTCCAACTCTGACACTAAAACCAACTTTACCCTCAATCTGGAATCCCACCTTAGAACTCCTACCCCTCTCCTGAAAGCCAGGACCCAAATCCACCCCAACTCTGGGTGTTCAGGTTTCAAGCCAGGCAGGTGCTGGGGGAAGAAATTGAGGCAAGAATGCCTACCCCTGCCCAGAAGCCTCCTGAGTTTTTGCACTTCCCTTGGTCCCACACTCACTGATTTGGGGGCGGCTCTGAGGCCGGAGGCTCCTGCCAATGGGGCCATTGGCACACGCCCACTGTGGGTTCCCTTTCTCCAGGTCCTGCCCCCAGGAGTCCCTGAGAAGGCAAGGAAATAAAAAATCATCCCTTCAAACAGACAAAAGTGGGAAGAGCAGGGAGGAAGCAGTGGGGAAGAAGGTGGGCAGAGTGGGCAGGGGGAATGGAGACGGGGTCACCAGGTAGAACAAAGAGGAGGAGAGATCCAGGATGCTGGGCCAGCTTCTAAAGTGCTGGGTGAAACCCCATCCGTGGAGGAGCTCACCAAAGGAGTAGGGATGTTGAAAGGAATGTTTCAGACTTCTGACCAAGATGGAGGCATAGGTAGACACACTGTGTGCCTCCTCGTACAACCAAAAGAAGGACAACAACAAATTTAAAAAGAAAAAACAACCAGAACTGACAGAAAATCCAACTGTATGTAAGTCTGACAACCAAGTAGTTAAAGAAAAAACATGCATCCAGACCAGTAGGAGGGGTGGAGACAGACAGTCAGGGGGAGAGGACTCGTGGCAAGGCAGTGGCTGGCGGATGAGGTGATCCTACATTCATGTGCAGATAAACTGGGAGGAACAACTGGGGAGCAAGACAGACCGTGCAACCCAGGGTTCCAGTGTGGGGAAATAAAGCCTCAAAACCTCTGACTAAAAAAACCTGTGGGGGTCGAGGAAGCAGGATAAACTCCCAGCTTCACAGGAGAGTTTGTTGGAGAGACCCTAGGGTTCTAGATCATACACAAACACACCCACCAGGGAATCAGCACCAGAAGGGCCCAATTTGCTTGTGGGTAGTAGTGGAAGTGACTGAAAGCTGGCAGAGAGCTGAACGAGAGGCATTGTCCCCTCTTGGATCCCTTCCCCACAATGCAGGGAGCAGGGAGTGGATTGCCCCACCCTGGTGAATACCTAAGGTTCCGCCCCTTACTACATAGCAGGTGCACCAAGACAAAAAAAAAATGGCCCAAATGAAAGAACAGATCAAAGCTCCAGAAAAAATACAACTAAGCAATAAAGAGACAGACAACCTATCAGACGCAGAGTTCAAAACAGTAGTAATCAGGATGCTCAGAAATGACTGAGTACGGTCGCAAAATAGAGGAAAAAGTGAAGGCTATGAAAAGTGAAATAAAGGAAAATGTACAGGGAACCAAGAGTGAAGGGAAGGAAACTGGGACTCAAATCAACGGTGTGGACCAGAAGGAAGAAAGAAACATTCAACCAGAGAAGAATGAAGAAAGAAGAATTCAAAAAAAAATGAGGAGCGGCTTAGGAACCTACAGGACAACTTTAAAAGTTCCAACATCCAAATCATAGGGGTGCCAGAAGGAGAAGAGGAAGACCAAGAAACTGAAAATTTATTTGAAACAATAATGAAGGAGAACTTCCCCAATCTGACAAAGGAAGTAGACTTCCCGGAAGTCCAGAAAGCTCAGAGAGACCCAAAGCACACACCAAGGAAGCACACACCAAGGCACATCATAATTACATTAGCCAAGATTAAAGAGAAGGAGAGAATCTTAAAAGCAGCAAGAGAAAAGGAGACAGTTACCTACAAAGGAGTTCCCACTAGACTATCAGCTGATTTCTCAAAAGAATTCTTGCAGGCAAGAAGGGGCTGGAAAGAAGTATTCAAAGTCATGAAAGGCAAGGACCTACATCCAAGATCACTCTATCCAGCAAAGCTATCATTTAGAATGGGAGGGCAGGTAAAGTGCTTCCCAGATAAGGTCAAGTTAAAGGAGTTCATCATCACCAAGCCCTTATTATATGAAATGTTAGAGGGACTTATCTAAGAAAAAAATCAAGAATATGAATAGTAAAATGGCAACAAATTCACAATCATCAACAACCGAACCTGAAAAAAACAAACAAACAAAAAAACTAAGCAAGCAACTAGAACAGGAACAGAATCACAGAAATGGAGATCACATGGAGGGTTATCAGCAAGGAAGGGAAGGGGGTGACTGAGGGGAAGGGTACAGGGAATTAGAAGTATAAATGGTAGGTACAGCATAGACAGGGGAGGTTAAGGAGGTTAGTATAGGAAATGTAGAAGCCAAAGAACTTATATGTACAACCCATGGATATGAACTAAATGGGGAAGAATGCGGGTAGGAGGGGGTGTGCAGGGCAGAGTGAATAAAGAGGGGGAAATGGGACAACTGTAATAGCATAATCAATAAAATATATTTTAAAAATAGTAATAATAATAAATAAATTTTAAAAAAGAAAGGAATGTTTCAGTAGCCCCTAGAGAAAGGAATTACAGGAGCAGAAGCCAGGTAGAAAGGGCCCTGGCAACATCCAGGACCGGCACTCACGGGATGGAAGTGGGCAGGAGGCGGCAGGTTCCAGACTTAGGGTCCCAGGCACAGTGCGGGTCCCGGGCAAGGACACAGTCCACACAGCTCCCATAGACACTACAGTTGGCTCGAGGAATCCTCAAGACACCTCCTGAAAATCCTGCAAATAGTGCACCCTGGAAGAGAGATGGAGAGTGTCGGGGCGCTCCCACCACACCCAGCAAGAACCCAGCACCCTAGGCCTGCTCCATTAGAAGGTCTCTTCTCACCTGGGTTGGGGCCAGCTCCAGGTTTCGAACAGGTTCAGGGTCAGGGAACAGCTGGATCTCCTCTACCAGATAAGCTCTGCTGTCCCCACTCACCACGGCCTTGTGCAGGAACCCTGTGGCTGCGGAGAGACAGAGAGCTGAAATCACCTCACCTCTTCCACAGACAGCTCCTTTCTGCCTCCCTGACTCCACACGGCCTCCCAGGGGTCAGGAAGTTCTTTCTGAAGTACCACACACACTGGATGCACATCTGTCAGACCGTTTTCTTCTGTGCCAGGGAGAGGGAGTGCTCTCGCAAATAGCCACCCCTCTGTCCTTCCTCTACACCACCTGATAAAACTCTGTCCCTGAAGGGACCGAGCTGTCCACATTCTCCGTGGACATGGGGCAGTGGAAAGGTGAGTACTCCTGTGGAAAATCCCATCACCAGCCTCCCTCACTTCCATCAAGTGTTTCTACTCAGAGCATTTCATTGAGTTCTATTCTGACTACCCTTTTAAAAATTTCACCCTGGCTGGTGTGGCTCTGTGGACTGAGCGCCGGCCTGCAAAGGTCAGGGTGCATGCCTGGGTTGCTGGCCAGATCCCCCTAGTTGGGGGCATGTGAGAGGCAGCTGATCGATATTTCTCTTCCACTCTTTCTTCCCTCCCTTACTCTCTCTCTAAAAATAAATAAAACATTACAAATTTTTTTCAGCCACCCTGACTGGCATTCCTGATCCCCACTCATGTTCAACTAGTTTTCTAATCTCATAACATCTGACATTATTGACTCGGTATGTGTAATGTCTATCTCCCTGCACTCCACAAGGACGAGTTTTCTGTCTCTTTTGTTCTCTACTGCATACCCTGTAAATGCACGGCTGATAGGGTGCCTAGTAACAGGTCCTAAAAGAACGAATGAACCTGGGAGGTTTCTTCCACTAAAGCTCAAAGTCATCCACCTCATCAGGCGCTCAATATATACCCTGGGCGACCTTCTACATTCTCCTGTGGCCCTCTCCTTCTTTCCACATGACTATTGCATCCACCCATCTCTCCTCAAACCTCCCACCTTTTCCACCCCTATTCCCAGCTCACAACCTGTGTTCTCCTACTTCATAAAGAACACAAAAGCCATCACATAAAAGCTCCTCCTACTTCCTGCCCACCCTCCAGGCTATACCCCTCCCCAGTCTTACCCCTCTTCTACTCCTGACTCCCACCCCTGCAGAGGTGCTGGCCCTCCTCTGTTCACAGCCAGTCCCTCCACCTGTGTCCTGGACTGTGGCGTCTTGCTCCCTCTGCAACTTCACCTGCCAATCATCCCCTTGCCTGCCCATCTCTCACCGTCTCCCCCTCTACTGGATCCTGACACTCTTTTCCATATTTAAAAAGAGAATACTAGCTGGACCCCATACTGTTCTCCGGTCACCCTCCTTCCTCCTCTCTTCCCCTCCTCAGCCAAGCCTCCTGAAGAAATGATCTCTGCACTTGCTGTGTCCAGCTCCCCTCTACACATTCACTCTTCACCTCTCTAACATGGCTTCCCCCAAAAGATAAACAGCTCTTGCTAAGGCCACCAAAGTCCTTCTGTGTGTCTTCCCAACCAGACTGAAGGCTCAGAAAAGGTAGTGACGGGCTGTTTTGTTTCCCCACTGTATTTTCAGAGCTTAGCAGGGTGCCAGGCACAGAGGCACATGGTAGGTGCTCAAAAACACTTGTTGAATAAATGCATGAGTAAATGAACTCAAAGATTTCCCTCCTCTGCTCTAGTTCCCTGAGGGATGTCCTGAAGTCCTTTACTCACTGGTACCCAGGTACATGACCACATGGCTCTTCCCATCCAGGCCCTTGATTGCCTCCACGGCAAGCCGTGTGTACTCCACACCGGACTTCACCAGCAGGGGCGTTCCCACCACCTGTTCATCCATCAGGAAGTGGTCCTTCATGAAGGTCAAGGCTTTATCGGAGGAGGGGCCCACCGAGCACTGAAGGGGAAGAAGGCAGACCAGGTCAGCTTTCCCCTTCCTGTAAGCTTGCCCATTGCCTCTTCCCTGCCTTCTTCCCCTCTGCTGATCTCCTTTGCCTCCCTCCTTGAAGGCAGCCCTCTTCTCCAGAGGGTGGTTAAAGTTCAGACTCTGGAGCTGCCCGGCTTTGACTTCCAGCCTCTGTGTGCCTGAGATTCCTTAACAGTGAAGTGGGCATATTACCAATACGTGATAGGCTTGCTGTGAGGGTGAACAGTAAAATACATGACAACTAGAACAGTGATTGGCATGAATTAAGGACTCAATAAATGTTAGCTATTCTGACTTTCCTTCTTCTCCTCGCCTTCATCAAGGATGCCTGGCGGCCAGCAGGAAGCAGGGTGAGGGCCCTTTGCAGGCCAGGGCCCTGTTTTACTCATGTATGTAGCCCCAGGCTTAGCGCTAACCAGGACATGGCACACAGTTGGTGCCCAATAAATGTTTACTGAGTCAGTGATTAAATGAAAGATGTCACATAAAGGAGTGGTGTGGCAGGGAGTGTTGCTCATCAAGGTTTTGCATGAACTTGCTGCATGACTCTGGGAGAGCTTCTTCTCCATTCCGGGCTTCCTTTTCTCATACATAGCAAGAGGGGTTGAACTGGCTGTTCTCTAAGGCCCTGCCAACACCAGCGTGCCGGGGCTCCTGGGACACCTGTCTTATGATCTTCAGTCAGGATCCTTGCCCTTCAGGCCCAAGAACACTGTCTTAGGGCCAGCCCCAACACTGTCACCTACAAGCTGTGTCCTCAGACAAGTCACCCCACCCCTATGAGCTTCAATTTCTTCACCTGTAAAGTGAGGTAATAACATCTATGTCTCATTTTTGGTGCCAGAATAAGCATATGCACCTGCTCTTGCTTCCTCCCAAAGGGATTTTTTTTGTAAGGCAAACCTACAGGGATGGGAGAACAGGAGAGGAGGCAAAAGCCCCACATTTTGGAAGCTGGAAAACAAGTGAACAAATAGTAAAACACTTAGCAGGAAAAATAGTCCTCTTAAGATGGCCCTGAGTTGCCCCAAACTATCTGATTCACAAGGCAGTTTCTAAAGTTCATGAATTAGTGGCCCGAGTCACCTCTGGAAGTGGGGTAAAAGGGGAGCTGAATAAAGAGAATTATTCGAAAAATAATCTCTGGCCAGTGTGGCTCAGAGGACTGAGTGCTGGCCTGTAAACCAGAAGGTTGCTGGTTTGATTCCTGGTCAGGGCACATGCCTGGGCTGCAGGCCAGGTCCTCAGCTGGGAGTGTGCGAGAGGCAACCAATCAGTGTCTCTCTTTACACACCAATGTTTCTCTCCCTTTCTCCCTCCCGTCCCCTCTCTCTGAAAAAGAGAAAAAGAAAAAGAAAGTCCGCTTAAAAAGCAGGCAGATCTCCTCCCAGCCCCATCCACCTGAGTGGTTATCCGCTCCATGCCCTGGCTCAGACTGGAGGTTTATTCCCTGGATGGAGGGCAGCAGGCACAGCTGGGGAGGGACACCACATGAAAGCGGGGGATTAAGGGTGGGTAGGCACAGTACAAGCTGAGACTTTTCCCCATACCCAGTCCTCTTCTGACACCTCTGACACCAGGAACCAGACCATCTCCCTCCAAGCAGAAGACTGGAAGAGTCTGCTCTGGGGACACTGACTAGAGGTCCCAGAGGAAAGACTTAAAGATACTAACATTGAAGGTCCCCCACAAAACAGCCCAGCTACACCATCCGCAGTAAAGCCACCATGGAGCTCCAGTGGCCAAGTCATAGCCATGGGCACAGAGTTTCCGAACAGCTTCCTGGTCCCCTGCTCTTAAATATGAGGAGATAGCCAAGGATTACCGCACATGTGAGTACATCCATGATCATGAAAGAGAACCAAACAAATAGGGAAAATGAACAACAACAACAAAAATCTAAGAGGCACAGAAGTGATTTGGAGAAAAGAAAACTTTGCACCCAAGTATCATTACTACCCTAAGAAAGATAAGTGAAGACAGTGTACCCATGAAACAAGAGCATAATGCTACAAAAAGAGGAGATCTTATGTCAAGAGGACAACGGGACTTCGCATATGTCCTTAGGGAAGAACACACTGTCATGAAGAAGCAGTCTTCCCCGCCCCGCTCACACTGCGATCCGATCAAGTCCTAGATCCCGTCACCAGTTTACAGAGAACGCTCGCATCCCACCGCTGAGATGCAAAATCATCAAGATCCAGACTGCGGAAAACGCTACATGACAAATAAACTTCAAGAGAAAAAAATGAAGCTAGAAAGGAAACATGTAGATTAAAAGAGACTTAAAAGAATAACAAATCCAAGCCCTGGTTGGTGTGGCTCAGTGGATTGAGCATGGGCTGTGAACCAGGGGGTCTCCGGTTTGATTCCTAGTCAGGGGACATGCCTGGGTTGTGAGCCAGGTCCCCAGGGGGGACCACACAAGAAGCAACCACACACTGATGTTTCTCTCCCTCTCTTTCTCCCTCCCTTCCCCTCTCTCTAGAAATAAATAAAATCTTTAAAAATATGTATATATTAAAAAAATTAAAAAATAACAAATCCAAATTTACAGATCTTATTTAGATTTTGACTCAAGTAAACAAACTGTATTTTAAAAACTCTTATGATATTTTATGAGGTTATTAGAAATTTGAAAATTAAATGCATATTATATTCAGGAGTTATTAATTTTTGCTATGATAATGGTACTATGGGTAGTTTTTAAAGCCCTCTATTTTGGAGATACATACTAAAATATTTATGGATGATGTAGTAGGTTGAATGATGCTCTGCCCCCCCCCCAAAAAAAAACATGTCCATCTAAAACCTGTGAATGTGATTGTCCAGGTCCAGCTCTTGGGTCACCCAGAGGTCACGTCTTCTCGATGTCCTCCTCCAACACTGTGATCATTGCTCACGCTTAAAGATGACCTATCCGTGGGATTCCTAGGTATCATTCATACACAGTGGAGGGCCACGCTGGCCAAAGGCGACTTTAGAGTGAAGGAAACACCTAGAACCTTACTGTGTTCCACTCTTTATCCTCGCACAACCTCTGCTTCTGCTTCTATCATGTCATCAATATTTAAGTATGAAGAAGAGACACCATCAGCTCCTGTAACTACTAGTTACATCTTAGTACACGGTGGTGCCGATGGCCTGAGTTGCCACTGCCTGAGGTATCAGGCTGAAGGAAAGTCTTCAGCATGGCAACAGGCCCTGGGTGGCCTGCCCCTGCTCCTCCCTCCAGTCTCATTCACAGTCAGATGGCAGGTGGAAGCAGACATCTCTGTAGCCACGGTCCACCAAGAAGTCTACCAAGATTGCCAGTTTGTCCACGTCTCCAGACCCAGCGATGCTGTGGAGCTCTCTGAGGAGCCCTAACCTGCAGGTCCTCTGTCATCTAGCTCTAGTAAACTGGTATCACAGAACATTGTAGGTCTGATCTCTTGCATGTCAATAACTTTTACAAAATCTGATAAAATGGTTGCTTCTTATCCAAGAGAACAAATGTTGTCTTCCAAGAAGTACACAGGTCAAATAAAGATGTGAAATTAAAATACGTGTCAAAATTACATGTTTAAATATTCATACACTGCCCCAAATCACCTATTTCTAAAATCTCTGTATACTAACAAATAAATAAATGTCTAAGCTTTTTGCCAAATAAATAAGTAAATAAATGAGTAAAATAAAACCTATATGATTTTATTTGCAAAAAGGGTCTTTGTAGATGTAATTTAAAATCTCAAGATGACCTCATTCTGGACTATGATGAGCTCTAAGTCAAGTGACAAGGGTCCTTATAAGAGATGTGGAGGAAACACACAGAGAAGAAGGCGAAGTGCTGACAGAGGCAGAGACTGGGGTGATGAGCCTGCAAACCAAGGAGCACCAAGCAGCCTGCCTCCAGGAGGTAGGAGAGAGGCAGGACACAAATCCTCCCTCAGAGCCTGCAGGAGGAACAAACCTTGCTGACCCTTTGCTTTTGAACTCCTGCCTCCAGAACTGTAAGAGAGAACAAGTTTTTGCTGTGTGGCCACAGGAGACTACAGTGAAATGACACGATGTCCAGAATTTGCTTCAAAATAATAACGGAGAAAGTGGGTGAAACAAGTTTAATTGGCTATGAGTTGAAGCTGACTGACGGGTGTATGGAGGTCTAATATACTATTCTGTCTACTTTGGACATCTTTGAACTGCTCCATAATACAAACTTTTTATGAAAGAGACATTAAAGCTCAAAAAATCTAGGAAATTATATATTGTAGCCAAAATAAAAAATCTGATAGAAGGATCAGAAGATAAAATTGAGATGCTCTCCCAAGAAGTAGAACAAAATTAAAGCCTTAGAAAATAGGAAAGGGCTTTAAAAGTTAGAGGGCCATCCAGGAGGTCCAGAAAGAAGAGAAAAAACATTCTGCCATTAGAATGGCGCTCCATGAGGGAAGGGACTTGTTTTATTCACTGCTCTATCCTCAGTGCCCAGACCAGTAAGTGGCCTCAAAAAATATTTGTTGGATGAAATAGGAGGAAGTAGTTCAAGAAAACTTCTTAGAACTGAAGGAACTAAATTTCCAGTCTGAAGGGGCAAATTGAATGTCCAGCACAATAAGTGAACAGAGACTCACCAAAGTGCAATAGTGTGAAATTTCAGAACAGCCAGACACCAAAAAAAAAAAAAAAAAAAAAGGCCCTAGACTTCTGTGGGAGAAAACCAGGTGACATCCAAAGAGTAAGGGACCAGAATAGCATTGGACTTCTCAACAGCAGCACCGGAAACCAGAAGATAATAGAGCATGCCTTCAAAGTTTTGTTTGTTTGTTTGTTTAAAATTTTATTTATTTATTTGTAGAGAGAGGGGAAGGGAGGGAGAAAGACAGGGAGAGAAACATCAATGTGTGGTTGCCTCTCACATGCCCCCCACGGGGGGCCTGGTCTACAACCCAGGCATGTGTCTTGACCAGGAATCAAACTGGAGAACTTTCAGTTTGTGGGATGATGCCCAACCCACTGAACCACACCAGTAAGGGCAAGCCTTCAAACATTTTTAAGGAAGATGATTTCTAGTCTAGAATAATACTTTCCCCAAATGTGAAAGTATTATAGAATAAAGACATTTTCAGACATTCAAGTTCTCAAAAGATTTTACCACCAAGTATCTCTACCTAGGAATCTACAGAGGCTATCCTCCACTAAAAAAAGAAAAAAAGAAGAAGTCATGAGGTGCAAGAAACACGAGATCAGCACAAGAAAGAGGCAAAGGGAATGCCCATTATGATGAGAAAGGGAGATTCCACAGTGGCAGCTGAGCACGGATGTAGAGGCCCCTCCCCCCACCCCCGCCCCCAGCCCCATCTAGGCTGCAGGAGACTGGAAGGGATTCCAGGAAGATGGAATTATCTTTAGAAGAGATTCAGGTAATCTGGTAAGAGTTTGGGGTTGGCTGCTCTGTCTGTGGAGTAGCCACTCTCTGTCTCACTGTTTCACTAATAAGCTCTCTTTCACTAAAAAAGAAAAGAAAACATTTAGGGTTAAATTAAAGATAAGAGCTTAGAATACAAAGCGAGCAAAGAAACATCAACATAATTACTAACCCCAGGGAAAATAAAAATTTATGCAAAAGGAAAAGTAATCATGGCTTCACTACTTGGCTGATCTGTGAATAATAAGACTCATAATATAAATATTGATCTAACAAAATTACTATAAAGCTGTGCTGGGTGGGTGCACTAGTATGTTGGTAAGGCCGCTTTGGAGTGAAGGGTTGGAGGAAGCCCTGATTTGCAGTGTTTGCTGAATTCCATGGTTTATGCTCTCACATGGTCAATTTCAAGTTACAAATGTAATGTTACTGGACATGAATTTGGAAAGATGTGCAAAGAGTTCTTGCTAGTTGCTGTAAGCCAGCTCTAGCATACCACTGGGTGGGGGAACACAGTTAAATCCTTGCCTTCCAGAATGGGAATTCAGTAGATACTGCCTGAAAATGAAACATCAAGATGTAACAATAGCCCTGGCTGGTGTGGCTCAGTGGACTGAGGACCCTACTATGAAGCAAAAGGTTGCTGGTTCGATTCCCAGTCAGGGCACATGCCTGGGATGTGGGCCAGGTCCCTACTAGGGGGTACATGAGTGGCAACCACACATTGATGTTTCCCTCCCTCCCTTCCCTTCTCTCTAAAAGTAAATAAAATCTTTTTTTTAAATAAATAAATAAAAAGATGTAACAATAAACGTATATTATTTAGGATTGCTAAAAGAACTGAAGCTGGTTCTCTCTAGAAAGGGAAAAGTGGAGGGTAGGGAATAGGGCTGTTCTTATTGTAACCAACAATGTAAATCTGTATGGTTCTTTAAACGGTGTACATATACAACTCTGATCGAAAAACAAAAGTGAAATAACAAACGCAGGTGAAGATGTCCAGTACAGTCCTTGGCACAGCCCACACCCCCTTGTTTCCACAGTGAGATACCCAGGTGTTTTGTGTGTACTTAGCTGGGGTGGAAGGGGCTGCTGTATGTGTAGGATGGGGCCGGACACCTGTGGAATGTGGGTAGCTGGACCAGATGTGTATCTGAGCAGATGGGACTGGTGGTGGTGGAGGGGAGCATTAACATTACTGGGCATTTATTGTGCCACGATAAGTATTTTGATAAATGCATCATGTGTGTGTCTCTGTGGGGGAGGAAGGGCTTTGCTCAATGTGGGGGGTGGTACTCACACTGCCTGGACGAGGACTGATATCATCAGGGACCCCACGAGTAGTCCACCGTGAAGTCTCTTTGTTCAGCTCCTTGTAGTTTCCCTCAAAGACACGCTTGATGTCCTTGAGAGAGAAGGCACAGACAGCGGAGCTCCTGGTCCCTCCAATCTGCCTGGAGACAGCCAGCAGGGGCAATGTGATCTCCTTCACTATATCAGGAAGCTACTCCTCTAGCCCTGGCCCACCCTTGGTGAAAAACCCCAGGAGGGCAGGAATGTGGAGGGCTGGGCCAGCCTCCAGCTGCCTCTCCTTCCTCTAGCTGTGGTGGTTGGGGCTAGGAGGGCCCGGGACTGGCCCACCTTAGAGTCTGAAGTGTGATTATATTTAAAAGAGAATTAACTGGGGCTCAGGCCCCGAGGTTATAGCTATGGGAGGGGCAGTGTACCAGTTCCTGGCAGCCTCCAGAAGAAGCCCTCCTGCTTTAGGTCCCATGGATCCCTGGTCCTCAGAGAATGAACCAGAGCCTGACTACAAGAGTATTTTTAATTCCTTCAGCCCTGGCCTGTGGAGACAGGTGTGCCTTCCCTGTTCTCTTTAACCTGAGCTCTGGACACCGTAGATACCAGACCCTGCTTACACCAGGTCTTTGGGCTGACACACTTTCAGCATGTGTCTAACACGCCGTGGGCCAGACCACAGCAAATCAGTTAGCCTTTCTCAGCCTCCAAGTAATGACTATACTTTTTATCTTACGATGCTGATGGTGTTTCCCTCCTTGCTCTGGCCATTAGGAAGTAAGTTCAGAGCTAAATAAGTGGCCGGCATCCAGGGACTGTGTAAGTGACAAGCATTTGTAATGTGTTGATAGTATCCTTGGCTTCTCTTATACCTCTTTTATTCCCATTTCTTTATTGGTATTATTTTATTTTGTTTTTTTTTGTTTTAAAAATGGTTGTGTTTTGTAAGCTGCCTCCTATCCTTTTTGGAACCAGGCAGGATATAAACTATTAAGAACTTCTGAGCTTTATTTTTCCCAGCTATATGAGGAGCATAAATCAAATTCCTGGGAGGTGGTGACGATCTGTGCTCCACTCACATCATTTCCTACCCCCCCCCCCCCCCCCCCCCCGTGGCGAGCCAGGGCAGCGACAGGTGCTGGTCTCAGATCCCGCTTTCAGCCCCCAAGTCCCCGCCCAGGGGCTCACCACTGAGAGGTAAAGACTGCGTAGACGTGGGGATCGGTGGAGTCCGGCAGCATGACGGCGTGGCGGATGACGTTGAAGGGCAGCTGACCACGCTGGGAGCATAGCAACTGGGCCTTTAGAAAGGTGGTCCACTTCTTCTGCAGAAGCTTTTCACCGCCCTTGTCATTCTAGGAACGAGGCCGAGTCAGCGGCTTGTTCTACTCCAGGTGTCCCCGCCCCCTAACCCGCCTTTTCCTCTCCCATTGGGCTCTAGGCTCTCAGCCCCGCCTCTGCCATCTCCCTATTGGCTCCTCCACGGTCACCCCCGCCTCCCCCCACAGGCGACCTACCTTGCAGACTCTGGCCACCCTGGAGGTGTGGAGCTTGTCAAAGAACTCAAATTCGCTGGCTGTCTCCTCAAAGAAGAAGTAGACGACCTGAGTAGAAGGGATGGCTGCCACAAAGGAGGCGTCCGCTGCGGCGGGGTTTGGGGGGGAGGCAGATAGGCTTAAGGATTGAGCACCTGGATGCCCTGGGTTTCCCTTGGTGAAAACCCTTGAGTTGGCTATGGAGGCCAAGAGACACAATGTGTCGGGTCCCACAGCTGATCGAGGGTAGCCGTGGGGGGAAAGGGACTGGTACTTCTTTAAGTAAGACGAAACCTTCATGAGAACGGGAGCTTTTTCTCCTTCCCTGCTCTACCCCCACCAACTAACAGCACTGCCTTGAACGCAGTTTGCCTGCAGTACATGAGAGTTGAATTGCCAGGTCTCCGGGACACGAGGGAAGAGAAGAGGGCCAGACCTGTGCTGGGTGGGGCTCAAGTTCTTACATTGCAGCCAGCGGAGGAAATTGTCCGTCTTGAGGACAGGCTGGGATCCTAGCGTGCGGATCAGGATGGACTCACTGCCCAGGAAGTTGTTCATGGTGCCAGAATAGAGCATCCCGTCTGATGGGGAAGGAGTCGTAGACTTAATCAGTTGGAAGGTGCCCTGCCCCCTCAGACCTGCCTGTCTGGGGCCAGCATTCACATCAGTCTCATTTGTTCTACATCTTCCTGTGGACCCTCAAAGCCCAGCTCACAGTCCCCACTGAGCACCATTTTTAGGTCCTTCTGCCCATAGGAAATGGCCAACCCTCCTGGCCTGTGCTTGGGCACTTTCCCAGTCTTTTTCTGGCTACTCTCCTGCACACCCAGCTGAACCACTTGCCAAGAAGAATCACTCACTGTTCCCAGAAGGTGGCTGTGTTTTCTGCTTCCACACTTTGGGTCCCACCCTTCTCTTCCTGGAACACCTTCCCCGCCCATCTACCTATCTTTCAAGGCCCCACTCAAAAGCCAAAGGCCACCTCCTCCAAGAAGCCTGGATGGCAAGTCTGTCATGGTTTGTGTCTGGGAGGGCACAGGGCTGTGATTTCTTCTCTGTAACCCCTATGAGTTGTTAGCACAATGCCTGGCATGCCTCAGGAAGTGTTCACATAGTGCCTCTTTGTTGAACAATTGAATGAATCTTTTCCTGACCCTCCTGACTCTATGAGTCTCTCCACAGCCATTTCTCTTCACCTACTTTGCAGCAGCTTCAGCAGGAGCTGGTGGTTGGGGTGCCTGATTCTCCTTCTGATCTTGTGCTCTGAGGCCCCTGGCTTTCCCTCCCTCAGTCCCCCTGCCTTTCAGAAAACTGTCAGATCCCATATGTCACAGAGTGACCTGGGAAAGCAGATGTTGAGATGGACCAGGGAACCTGATACTTACCTACCAAGACAGCCGTGTGCTTATGGGAAGGGCCAAAGGGGCTTTGGCCTTTCCCCTCCATAACCTTGTCCTCCAAGATTGGCAACAGGTAGGAGTTTTGGAGTTCCTATGGCAGGGAGAGGATGGGAGGCTAGAATGCCAGAGTCTCATGTCTGGAAAACAAGGGGTATTGAGGGAGGAAGGGAAAGGGACATAGAAGGAAATTGGTCTGGGGCCAGGAAGCTCAAAAGGGTTCTGCATCTGAAAGACCAGAGGTTTCCAGAGCTGCAGAAGATGGGCTGGGGGTCAACATGAAGAGGGAGGCTGGGGGCCTGACAGCAGGGTGCCAGGTAACTCACAATGAAGGTACAGGCAGGGCTGAAGGCGAAGGTGCCGCAGGCATAGAGGTGGGTGGCATTGAGAGATACCAGGACACGAATATAGTTGAAACACTGTGTCTGAAAGAGAAAGAGAATTCAGGCCTCCAGGTCACTTGCCCCAAACTCCTGTGCCCCCAAACTCCAATGCTCCCTTACTTCCTAGTGGGGAGAAGAGCTAGGCAATGCCAAGGCTGTCTGCATATGTCGTCATAGAACATGATGCAGGCAATAATCATGCGGCTGCTTGCCTCACTGGAGGTGATGGTCTGGGGACACCAGGGTTCTCTACTCAGGGCCCTTATATCCCCACCTCTGCTTACCTCATTGCTCTTCTTAAAGGCACATTCATTCTTTTTTTTGTCACTGGCCGGCCAGAATATCTGAAGGGGGAAGTAGGAGGAGGGAAATGAAAGGATATGAGGTATTCAGCTCTAGGTTTGACTTGCCACCCCCTCCTTGGCTCTGGTGTGACATCACCAGCATGCATGGTGGTTAGTGACCTACCAATGGGCTATAATAACATCAGTTGGTAACCAAAACTATGCCTTTGATGATACTGTCATTCATTAGGATCAGCTCCATGCCAGAACATGGCCTATAGAATCAGACCTGAGTTTCAGTCTAGGCTCAGACATTTACCAATTACGTGGTCTTGGTCAATGCCACAGGCTTCTGGAGGCACAACTAGGCGGCATACATACAGCACCTACGGCAATGTGCGGCATACAGAGCAGCAGTTGTCAGGCCACACGTTTCCTACGGAACCGGTTAAACACCGGTTCTTGCGCCACACCTCAGAGAACACGCATCTGTAACTAGTATCCATGTGTGCGGGGCCCACGGACCGCACTGATGAACACGGACTGTGGAGACGCTCCCTCCCTCCCCTTTTTCCTTCTCCCTTTCTCCCTCACATTGCTGCCATTAGCCGGGTGACTAAAATTTAGTGAAGCTTCAGTGATTTCTACCAGTGGGTGGATATCACATTATTGATACAATTTGAGTCAATGTTTCTCTCATGTGTCAATGTTTTCCATCTCAGCCATTTTAGCAATTAACATTATTCAACCAGTAATCAAGATACCAATGAACAGTGAGGCCCCTATAGTGTTTCTGGTCTGTGACACGAACCAGATACACATAAAAAGAGTTGCTGATTATTGCTGAAGGCAGTTGACCCTTGAACAACATGGGGGTTAGGGGCACCAACCCCTCTGCACAGTGAAAAATCCACATATAAGTTTTGACTCCCCCAAACTTCACTATAGTTGTCCCTTAGTATCCACGGGGCACTGGCTCCAGGACTCCCGTGGACGCTCAGGTCCCTACATACAGTAAAGAGGGGCAGGACAGCGCATACCGTCCTCCTTCTGCATCCAGGGTCCCCAACTACAGACTGAAAATGCTGGTTGAATTCGCAGATGGGGAAGTCTGGGATACAAAGGGCCAGCTGTATATTTATTGAAAAAAATCTGCATAAGAGGGGACCCACTTAGTCCAAGCCCATGTTGTTCAAAGGTCAACTGCATAGATAACAGAAATTGGGCAATTATTCCCCCATAGGCTGCTCAGGCACAGGATGCTGCTGGCCCCCTCCTTGCTTTCAGCCCGTGCCCTTTATCCCTGGCCTCCTCACCATGCTCTTTAGCTTTGGCACACCTGGATCCTGGATATTCAAGGCCAGAATGGCTTCTCGGGCCCCCACATAGAGAGTGCCTCCATCACCACTCAAGAGCAGAGTGTCAAAATCCTGGAGGTTCTTCTGGTGGAAGAGGCTGAGAGCCCTGCGTCCATCCCCTGTTGGGAGGTGGTGAGAAGGTGTGAGTGAGGAGGAGCTGGTGGGAAGGCAGCTGATTACTGAGATAAAAGTGGGGAAAGGGAAAGGGTTGGCAGAGTGTGCTCCCCAGGCCCTGGCAGCTGGACCCATTCTTCTTCAGCAAGGCACCCCTTCACTCCCACCCTTGTGTGTTGAGCCCACAGAAGAGAAGAGAGGCAGCCACAGCCTGGGGCCAGGGGAAGGTGGACCATACCCAAGAGACAGATGAAGGAACAGGATATAAAGGGAGGCACAAGGAATGCTCTTCCAGGCATGGGGGTTGCGGTAGGGGAAGAAATGGTGGTCCTCCCTGGCAGGGGGAGCGGAAGGCTTATAGACAGATAGGAAGGTGTTGGCAGCCACAGGCAGGACAGCTAGACACAGGCAAAACTGTGTCAGAGTAGCTGTGGGTTGTAGGGTCCCTCACCAACCCCACTTCCTTCCTCTCCTCTACGGCAGGAAATTTCCACCTCTAGAATCACTGCCATAGGCTGAACAGAAAGAAAAGATCTTTCTTCAAAGGACCCATGGGCATGCCTGGATGTCACCTGGACAGGACACATGAGCCTAGGTGGCTCGTCCAGGTCCTCTTCATCACCTTGGTGCGGTGATGGGGTATGTGTGTTTTCCTGCCCCACTGGCCATCAGCGAGGGGGAAGGAGCTCCTCAAGCCCTCTCTCATGGGCACACTTGCACGTTTGCACTAGTTAGAGGACTGATAGCTAATTGTTACCTTTGAAGTCTCAGAGAGTTAGACAAGACCAACAGGAGGAGTTGGGGGAGAGTGTGTGGCAAAGCATTGGAAGGGCCGGCCTCCTCCATAACTGTGTAAACCCCTCCGTTATGGAAGGACCACCCTGTAGCATGCCTGTCTGATTGCTCATTGGCTTCCCCTCAGGACTACGAGCACCTGGAGCACAGGAGCTGGGTCTTGATTACGTTGGTAATCTCAGCACCCAACACGGAGCAGACCTCTCCATCAATGGGCAACATGCATTTCCTTTACCACAGTGCCCCAGAAAGATGCTAAGTGCCCCAGATCCCCTGCCCCTACTACTCCCACAGGGTCCATGTCCTTCCTTGAATCTTCTCCCTGGAGGTGAGAGGGCCAGCAGTCCCGCAGCCTCAGTAAGAAAGCAGCTGAACTGTGCCCACAGGGTCCTGGGGCCTACAACCCATTGGGCCACCCTAAGTTCTCATATCCCTGGTGTCCATGGTGTCCATGGTACTAGACAGCACAGTCCAGCATAATCTCTGTGGTCATAGCCCTGAGTGTCCTGAGTCGCCAGGTCCACACATGATCTTCTAGCATGGGCCTTGGCTTTGGGGGCACCTAGGGGCATGAAAGCAGTTTCAGGTTTGAGGTGCCCAGCGTGACGTTGGTGACATTTAATGAGAGAAAGAAAACCCACCAATTTTGGAGAACCAGAAGGAGTGATGCCCCTGGCCCCTCTTGACTCTTTCCTTAATCTTCACCCCAAGTGGTTTCATCTCTCACTTCTCTCTGTCTCAGTCTGAACTTCTATTTCTGTCTGTCTGTCTGTCTCTCTCCAAGGCCGTCTATCTTTCCTTAACATATCTGTTTCTCCAAGTCTGTTTTTCTCCCCCTTTCCTCATTCTTCTCTCCTTCCTCCACACCCCTCCAGCTCGCTGTCGCCATCCCCGCACTTCCTGGCCATCAAACACTTACCTGCGTAGTATCTGACCCTGGGCACGGGCCCCTGCCCGCCACCCCCCGTTGTCGCTGTCGGCAGCAGCAGGAGGAGCACTTGGAAGAGGAAAAGGCCGAGAAGGCTCCATGGGTCCAAGCCCAGGGCTGGTAGGGCCATGCTCAGCCAGAGGCTGTCACCAGATGGCTCTGAGAAAACAGGCACAGGGGCACTCTCTGAGTTAACAGTCTTTACCACATCCCCCCACTAGGGACCAATCAGAGAGCCCCAGGCAGCAGAAGTACGAAAGGCGAGAGTGTTAGGGAAGGGTACAGTTTCCTCTCCAGAGGGCTCTGGGGAGTCTCACTTCCATCATCCTCACAGGCCTCAGCCTGCTGCCTCACTCTCCCCTCTGGGTAAGAGTCTGGCTGTTCCCCATCCTGCCCTTCTGATCTCTTTTCACCAATAGCCCAGCTCTGCCTTTTCTCACCTTACTCTCAGGGAAGTCCTACTTGCTATCTACTCTTTGTCTGCCTTCTTTCCATCGCCAAGAGCCCAAACCATTGCCTGGCCCCAGGCAGGAGATTTTCTGGGAAACATATTCCTATGCTCAAAATATGAATTCCTCAGACCTGACTGTCCTGGCTCTTTCAGATCTGTTGGTGCCCTGTCTCTCAAGTTTACCCCTCTCCTGTGATGACCCAAGCAGGCATAGGTCTGAATCAGCTGCTCTGACCTTGCCCCACCCCCAGCTGGGCTTGGATCTTTGATGCTCAGGCCTACCCAGCCTTCTTCTTGTAGGGGGGCAATAAGAGTACAGCCCACCAAGCCTGGCTGAGAGCATTGCCTGGGAAGTGGCCCAGTGCAGACAGTGGCTAGCTGTCTCCCAGCCTCTCCAGCTGCCCACCCTCTCCCTGGACTCTGCTGCTGCTGTCTGTCTCCTCAGGTCTCCGCATAAACTTCTCCCCAGGACCGCCGACCCCTAGCCACCCGTCTTATCTCACCTACCCTTGAGCCAGCCACAGTGTAGAACCCAGGTGTCTGGACTCTCGGGTGGAGGTGCCATCCAAGAGCAAGAAGGTGAGTGGGGGTTCCAGGCCCCAGAGGCAGGAGACAGAGGCTCAGCCCGGCTGGGCCAGGAGTGAGACCCTCCAGCTACCCATCTTGCCAAAGCTAGCACTGGGAGTTCTGGGCAAGGGAAACCAGAATTTCCACCTCTCGAGTTGTGACAGATCCCAGGCTTGGGCGGAAGTTGGTAAATTGGGAGGGGAATAAAAGAAGACACACCTCTCTCTCTTTCCCCCTCCTTTCGCCTCTGCCTATCTAGAGAGTTCAAAAGGTGTGAAGGTTTCTAAATCATTGCAGCCATTTTCTTGTCCCTCTATTATGTCACATGTAGTCTAGCCAGCCTAGTAGTGGTTTCTCCTCTTGCTCAAGATTTCCCAGACAGGAGAGCCACACTCTGTTTCATTTTCCTTTTTACACTTATCCACAAGGTAGGGTCTCTCCACTCCTACCTCCTGGGAAGTCCCTGCAGTGATCTAACCTTCAAACCTCCCACTTCCAGCTGAGCCATAGTCTTTTAAAAATAAAACAGTTGCATTGGGCTCTTATCTATGGCTTCGATGAGAAAATCTCCCCTGCAGTCTAATCTCCATCACTCCTAGGGCAGCATCAGGCTAGTAGGAGGCCCAGAAAATTTCCCATGTGAGCTTATACTTCTGAACATACTTCTGAGGCACCCAACCCCCGCCCCCCCCGCCATGGTAGCTGCTCACCCCTCCCTGACAGCTCCGGGGGAGCCTCGTAATGCAGGGTTAATGATGCATCCAGCACCAAGGGCTCCTCGACCTACAAAGGGAGTAGTTCCTGCCCACTCAGCCCCAGACAGCCGGCTGCTAGTTAAAGAGCACAGCCATCCAGGGCAAATCGACTCCAATAAATAACCCACCTCCTTCTTAAGTGCACATTCCACACAGTCAGGAAGTCCTTCCTGTAGTGTAACTTCCATCCCTCTCGCCACAGCATCAGCCTGCAGGGTGATGGTACAGCCTGAGCTATTCCTTAGAAGAATTTCTTGTCAAAGGCTGTTCGGCCTTCTTTCCTTCTGCTCTCATTTTCCCTCAATTTCCCTGAAGCGTGGTCTCAGCCAGACCCCTCCTGACAATTGTTTCTGTCAAGACTTGCAAAAGACTCCCTCAGACTCTCCCAGAGGCTGGTTGCCAGGTCCTTGGGAGAGGCTATGAACCAAGCCCCCAGAGAAAGTCTTCCTGATTCTCAGAGTCAAGGGAAACTCCCACTCAGACCCTAGCTCCAAGTTGGGAAACTACCCTGCCCCTGGGCCTCCCTGCTTGAACAGACTGGCTTATCTGGGTTGCTGGGAGAAGTTCTGTTGGGGGGTGGTGAGGTGGGAGAGAAGGTCCCAGCCCCCCCATCTCAGCCTGATGCCCTGTTCTGGCCTCTCTGGAAGAGTTAGATTAATTCCCTTCTCCTAGTTCCTTCTTCTCCAGAAACCCAGGAATTCTTCTTCTAGTCCTAGGCCTCCTTTACCCCAGCCCCTCCAGCCAACAGCAAGCATTTGCATTATCAGGTTGCGGTCTACCCAACAATTTTAGCAGATAGGTACCACCAAGATCCCATTTTACAGATGAGGAAGGTGATTCCAGGAAGTTACACAACTGAAAGCCAAGTTCAACTCAGACCAGCCTCATTCAAAACGAATTCCTTAGTGCCCTGACTAGTGTGGCTCAGTGGGTTGGGTCGCCAGTTTGATTCCTGGTCAGGGCACATGCCTGGGTTGCAGGCCAGGTCCCTGGTTGGGGACAAGTAAGAGGCAACATATTGATGTTTCTCTCGCATATCAATGTTTCTCTCTCTTTCTTTCTCCCTCCCTTCTCCTCCCTCTAAAAATAAATAAATAAATAATCTTTAAAAACAACAACTAATTCCTTAGCTACACTGTCTCTCCAGAGTCCTACTCCTGCTTTAGTCCAGGAAACTCACTCAGCCTCTTGGGTGGAGGAAACAAGTGGGAGGGGGGCGGCAAGCTCTAGCCCAGCATGGGGACCCCCTTGACAACAATGCTGAGTTCAACCCCACCCCCCTACCCCAGTGTCCAGCTCTTCTAGGGACTCCTCCCACACAGCCCCTAGACCACATCAAACAGTAGACTCTTCCTGCCGGGGTTTCTGGCCCAGGGTAGAGATCCAGATGTGGGGGTGGGAGGGGAGATTCGATGTCACTCTTCACCCCTACCCCATGCTCACCCCAGAGCTCTGTCTCTTCTGCACCCCTGGAGCATGGATACCTCACTGAAGGAGGGGCTCCTGGAGCCAGGAGAGAAGCCACTCCGGGCTTCACCCAGCAGGCCCAGTGTCCCCTCCCCCGTCTCCCTTCCAGCCTCAGGGGCAGCCCCAGAAGAGCACAGTCCTAGAGAACATCAGCTTCCTGCTTCCCCTTCCTTAGCCCCACCTGCCCTGCCCCTCGTTGCCCTCATTTTATAATCACAGGCTAGTCAAAGGAACTTATATTTCTTAAGCGCCTTCTGTGTGAAAAGCACTAGGGTTGTCCCCAAGCCTCTACGCCCTCAGGATCCCCCCACTGCTTCCCCCCTGCTATCTCTCAGCTTTCTTGCCACCCGCCCAGCCCAACCCCTCCAATCCCTTACCCACCCAACACCTCCTAGGTTTCCCCCTCCAGTCTGACTAGTGCTGGAAGGCTGAGCTGAATATCACACACAATGGCCAGACCCCTCTGCCTGCCCCCTTCTCAGGGCAGAGCCAGAGCCAGACAATGGCCCGCCCTCTCCTTTCGGAACTGCCAGTCCTCCTGCTTCCTTACCTGGAGCTCGGGGATGCTGCCGCGTCTCCCTCCCCCTGGAATGCCAGGCTCTCTGTCTCCCAGTGCTTAGTCCTGCCACACCCCCACCCCCCATCCCCAACCCCATCCCACCTCACTGGTCCTCAGTCACCATGGCGACCACATCTCTAAGTGGGAGGGACTAGAATCTCCCCATATTCTTCCTCCTCCTACCCGTGTCCCCCTGCACCCCACCTTCTGCAGCTTCTGGATCCACATGTGGAGGAGGCAGGGCTCTGGACGTGGGGGGAGGTGAACAATGATCCCCTGGGGGTCATTGTTCAGCTCCCTTGCCCATTGTTAGGCAGGCACCACAGCACAGATGTCCCCAAGCTGGGTTCAGGGTCAGCTGGGGTCAATTCCCATTATGGTCAGTGCCTCTAGTTTTCCATCTTCCTAATGTATATATGCAGGGTGGTCATACCTGGATGCCAGCCAGCCTGACCCTGTGAAAATTGAGCCAAGACACAGGGTCTCGTCTCTGTCGGAAAGCCTAAGAAGCCCTCTTCTAGTAATATCATCCTGACCTCTGTGGAAGGGGAACAGCTCCAAGTTCCGGGTCAGCCACCTTCCCAGGAAGATGACTTCTCCGGAAGCCTTTGACTGCCTCCTGAGACCTATTAGGAGGGGAAGGTTTATGCTGTAAGAAGGCTTCAGGATTGACTTTCCAAAGATCTAGACGAGATAAGAGTAAAAAAACAGACAAGCCTGATGTGGGTCCTTTCCCATCTGCACAGGAGCAGAGGCCAAAGAGGTCCAGGTGGGAACTTCGGGAGCTGGGCCATGTGTCCTTTCCCACCGCTGATCCCGAGGAGCCCTAGTTAACAGACATCTCTCCTGCCTTCACTGGACTTCTTTACCCGTAACAGAGGAGTTGGAAAAGCCCCTTGCAGGCTGGCCTCTATCAGCTTGCAGGAAGACTGTGAAAGAGACACTATGGGACAGGAGAGCAAGAGCCCGGGGTCCCGGGCCTGACAGCCTCTTACTTGCTGTGTGATGGGGCAGAGGGCTTGCCCACTCTGACTCACACAGGCAAAATGATGTCTTTGCAGTCTATCTGGGAGCAGCTTGGCTCATTTCTAAACGTAGTAGTATTTTTTAGAAAGAAGGAAGTGAGTGTTCTGGTTCCAGCCCCAGGCAGAGGGTTTCACAGTGCCATTTGGTTCCTTTTTAGGTCTAGGTTGGGGTGGTGGGTGAGCATTTCTGCCTCGGGCGGGGCAAGGAGGACATGGCATGTGTTGAAAGCAGAAGTGGACCCTAAGCAGAGCGGCTGTCACATCCCCCACCACTCCTGACTCCATCCTTACTGCCCTCAGCACCGAGGCCTTGGGGACTCGGAGGTACCTGTTTCTTCAGGTTCTTCTCCCCTAGGCCTGGGCCACATGGTAGGAGGGGAAGAAATCCCTTGGAATCAAGACGACAGGGGCTAGAGGAAACTGGTGTTGTAATAGGAAGGAAGACTTCACACCCAGTGGATGTCCTTGGGTCCTCGCACCCCTCACCCCTGTTTCCTTCCCTTTTACGGGAATTGGACCTAGTCTCTGGCAGAACTGAAAAGGGCTGCATTTCTGAATAATCCGAGGGAGTAAAGTAAGGAAGCCTACAAGCTTCCCCTGGCTCCACTTCATCCCTGGTAACACAGTTGGGCTCCTGGGAGTCTCTCCTGGCCTTGACTGCCCTGATGATGGAGCAGGGACCTAGTCCAGGTGGTGGCCACGGGCACAGTTAGAAATTTGCTGGGGTAAGCTGGGCACCCAGGTTCCCTGTGTCCAGTTCTCTGAGGTGGAAAAGGAGGAAGACGCTTTCTGCAGTCTAATCTCCATTTCTCCTGCTGCCTCACACACAGTTCCATTTCCTTCGGTTTGCTGTGCCTCGGTTTCCCCACCTGTGGGAAGGTGGGGTGTCAGGGCCCTATGTCTCTTATTACAAGAGGGACAGGACCTGGCTGATGGAGTTTAGCAAATGAGGGTCCTAGGAAAATGACATGGGGGAGTGGAGGGTGAGGAGACCCGCACATCCTGCCCTTCTAGGCTCTGCCCCTCAATATCTTCTGCCCTCCCCCCAGTCTGAGGCCAGCCCCCTACGTTATCCACTGAGGTTGGCACACAGACACTCCAGGTCCACAGAGCTAGGAAACTGGCATCCCATGCCCCCCATCCCAACCCAGTGACCACGGTCCCCCTTCCCCACCACTTTCAAGCCTTACCCCCAGCCCAGCAGTGGAGACCCTAACCCAGGCGTCCAGACTTCCCGCAGAGTCTGTACCAGGCAGGGGGAGGAGCAGAAGAGAGCATGGCAGGGTGAGCAGTGGGGGCTCTGCCAGCCCCCTCCAGTGCCCCAGTTCCCAGGCAGCTTTTAAAGGGCCCAAGACGAATTAGTTAAAGGGAGCTTAAGGGAGTGGGTGCAGAAGAATGTGGGTGGTGGGGTATGATTAGGTTTGCCAGGAGCATGAGGGCCAGAGTGGGGGGCCTGACACCTCCTCTAGTCCCCTGGAAGCCTCAGACTCCTCACTCTAGACTTTCACTCATCCCATGTGACCCCCCATGTTGGTTACCCAGCTTCTGAGTACCACCTCCTCTATCCTGGTCCCTTGGGCCCTAGCCCACTTGCCCCTCCCACCCCTATATTCATGCCACCTCAGTCTCCAGCAGGAGCTGCCAGCTGGCACTGACTGGTACTAAGCCCGGAGAATCGGCCCAAGGATTGTAAGAGTCTGAGGCCTTGCCCTGGAGGGGGAGGGGAGGCCGGCACCTCAGAGTCACTCAGGGGTGTAGGAGCAAAAGGCACCTTCCGCTCCCAACGACCTCTCCAAGTCTCGTTTTCCTCTATTCCTCCGGGGACTGTAGAAGGGGCACTGAGGTGCTGGGGACGCTAAGAGACACAGGGTCCTGGCTCATGCCCGCCCTTGACTACTCCCTGGTAGGTTGTCAGGGTGGTGACATGGCAAAGAAAAATGACTTAGTTACTTCTGGCCATGGAAGGGCTGAGGACAGCTGAGAGAAATACACAGATAAAGAGAGGGACAAAGGAATGGAAACTAAAAGATGGCAGACAGACAGATGGTGACCCAGAGTAAAACTTAAGTTCTCGTGTCACTCCTTTGCTCGACCGCCCCCCCCCCTTCCCTGGCTCCCCAGTGCCCATGGCATTGACTTCAGACTGCTTGGCTGGTGTTCTTGGCCCCTCCCACCTCTGCAGTGTGCAGGCCCTTCCCCAGCCCACATGGACCCTGACTATCCTTAAGTTTCAGTTTATATGTGTATTGCATCTCCTGGCTGGAGTGTAGCAGTGTGGAAATACCTAGAATTTCTTCTCATTTTTACCTAACAGAATTGTTGCTATTCTGTGCCCACTGTAAAAGAACCCCTTCCTCCATAAAGCCCTCCTGGATTTTTCTGCAGTATTCTAAGTTGCCAAAGTATTTTCTGGCAGTCAGGAGTCCTGGGCTCCACCACCAACAGGCTATCTTTACTGGGTCTCAGTTGCCCCACTTGAAATGGGAATATTGCCCTGGCTGATGTGGCTCAGTGGACTGAGTGTCAACCTGCGAATTAAAAGGTCACTGGTTCGATTCCCAATCAGGGCACATGCCTGGATTGCAGGTCAGGTCCCCTGTTGGGGGCTTGTGAGAGGCAACCAACTGCATGCCAATGTTTCTCTCCCTCTTTCTCCTTCCCTTCTTCTTATCTCTCTCTGAAAATAAACAAAATTTAAAAAAACCAAACATCTTGTTATATTGTGCTAATAGTCTGCCCACTGGTGGTGAAAGTAATTTGGCAACAGGTGAAAGTGCTCACAGTGAGTGACTCCATTTCTGAGTCTATACATTTACAATACTCACAAAGTTCTTACTGTGCTGTCGGGTGTTACACCAGGTCCTGGGGACACAGAATGAATAAAACAGAGAAAAATACCTGCCCTCATGTGACTGTGCTCTGGTACGCAAAGCAAAAAATGAACAAATATCCACATGAAATATGTCCAGCCCTGGCCAAGTAGCTCAGTTGGTTAGAGAATTGTCCTGATGTGCAAAAGTTGTGAGTTTGAGCCCTGGTCAGAGCACATACAAAAATCAACCAATGAGCCCTGGCTGGTGTGGCTCAGTGGATTGAGCGCGGGCCTGCAAACCAAAGGGTCACTGGTTTGATTCCTAGTCAGGGCACATGCCTGGGTTGCAGGCCAGGTCCCCAGTAGGGGTTGCATGAGAGGCAACCACACATTAATGTTTCTCTCCCTCTCTTTTTCCTTCCCTTCTCCTCTCTCTAAAAATAAATAGATAAAATCTTTTTTAAAAAAATCAACCAATGAATAAATAAGTGGAACAACAAATTGATGTTTCTTCCCTCACCCCGCCAAGATCAACTTTTTTAAAAAAGAAGGAAAAAGAAGACTTTATTAAAAATGAAATATTAAAAAAGGAGCTATATTCAGTGGTGTGAAGTGTCCTGGAAAAAATAAAGCAGGGAGAGAGGCTGAAAGCAATAGAGCGTAGGATGCAGAGGAGGATACTATTTCTTAACTCTTGGTCGGAGTAGAGCTGTGGGGTGGGAAGACCCCTGGATATCAGTTCCGGACATGTTAACTTTGAGAGGCCATTAGACCATTGAATGGGCATTCGTGACTAGGGTTCAGGGCAAAGGAGGGGGCTGAATTGTACACTTGGGAGTCTTCAGTGTGTGGACAATGTTTAAAGCCATGGGGCTGGAGGGGGTGTCTCAGGGCCTAGTGCGCACAGAGAAGAATTGATCCCTGGGGCGCGCCATCTGGTAGAGGTCAGGGAGAGGAGGGAGAATCAGCGGTGTGGGCTAAGAAGGGCCGTAGAGTAATCATCTGTGACAATCAAGGTCGAGAAAGACGAGTTCTGAGAAGTCACCACCGGGTGAGCGATGTGCAGGGCATGGGGACCTTGACAAGGACAATCTTCTTGCAATGAAGAAGGAAACAGGTCAGCAGCTGAGCATGAGGAGGAGAAGTTTGAAGAGAGACTACCTGGAGAAAAGGGACCCTGGGCTAGGGACAGGAGCAGGGAAGGCAGTACCAAGGGTGTGTGGTTATGTATTTAAAGGGATTCCCCAGTCATCAGGGGAATCATTAGGGTTGCATCCTAAGAAATGATCTGAAATATTTAAAGGAAAGGCATTCACTATAGCATTATCTACAATACAAAACTGGGAATGAATGAAATGTGCAGAGGGGACTGGTTAAATGAAGTGTTGTATAAACACTCAGCCACGGAAAAGTATGTTTATGTGGTAAATATCCTTTATGAAATATTTTCAAAGCATATGATCTTAAGAACCAACATGAAAGAGATAGTCTTGACAATGAAAAATGAGCAGAAGGGATAGAAACATGTTACATCAGAAGAAAATGCAAATAACCAATGCACATTAATTTAAAATTTTCAACTTCTCTTCAAAGAAATGTCATATGAAACAATAATGAAAATTAATTGTTTTCCTATCGAGTTGGCAAAGATTAAAACTGACAAAACTTGTGGTGTTGGGAGGAGGGTGGGGGCAGGCGAGCTCTGCCACAGGTGAGAGTGACAAGGGTCCCATCCCTCTGGAAGGCACGTGGGAATATTAGCAAGGGCCTTTACACTACGTATACCTTTGAGGCAGCCAGTCCCCTTTTTGGAACTTATTTCGTGGAAATTCCCAGAGATACGTGCAAAGATGTGCATTCCAGGAAGCATTATTTACAACAGCCAGCAAAGAACTGTAAATGTTGCATAGGTTTCAAAACTGAAAAAACAAAATGAAATGCTCACGGCCTCCCACCATAACATTCATGATGACTGTCGCCGAGGTAACTTTTTTTCCTGCTCCTTTTCTATCCTCTCTATAATGACAAAGTATTACATACATGAAACAGAAAAAAATCAATTATTTAAAAATAATGTGTATGCCCTGGCTGTGCAGGCTTAGTGGACTGAGCACCGGCCTGGGAAAGGAGGGGTTGCTGGCTGGGAGGGCACCCGCCTGGGTTGCAGGCCAGGTGTCCAGTTGGGGGCGTGCGAGAGGCAACTGATGGGTGTTTCTCTCCTCCCTCACTGCCCCTCTCTCTAAAAATAAATACATAAAAATGCTAAAAAAAAAGTTGATAAACTTTGAAATAACATGGGAAAGTACTTATGCATGTTAACTGAGAAAAATCAAAATGAAATTTTAAGCCAAAGTGAGATCTTAACTCTGTAAAGTACACGTGCTCAGGAAAGAAGCGCCTGGAAGGAAATCCATCAGTGGTTGCCTCTAGGCGGTTGAAAAGGGATGACATTTTCCCCCTACTTCTTTGTACTTACCTGTGTTTTCAGTTTTACTACACAGTATATGTTACATTCTTACAGCACCAAAAAATGTTTAAATAATCACATGTGGCCTACTGAGGGTCGAATTATGTCATCGCGTGTGGTGACCAGCTTGCGGCACTCTTTGCGGGCTTGCCTTATCCCCACAGCCCTTCTCAAGAACCCGGACCTCGCCTGCTAGTTCTGGTGTTCTCCAGCCCACAGTGGTCAGTGGTCCCAGGTCCCTGTAATTCAGAGCCGGATCCATCCACCAGGCTCACCAGAGAGAGCCCTGGATGAGCGGCCCTTTCCCGTCCATGGGTGTTGCTCTGGCGCCCCGGAGTGCCTGGACCTGGAAGTGCATGCGAACGCCCCCAGACGGCGATTCCTTCGCTGACGTCCAAGACCCAGTGGGGAACCTGGGGTCTTCTCCCACGGTTGGGAGAGGGGTTTCCTTCTTCTAAGCTGCCCCCTCAGGCAGGGACCCCTCCCTCTCAGAACCCCTTTCCAAGCCTGTGGGGAATGAGAGGTTTCCAGCCTGAACTCAGAGGCTCTTTTCCTTTTATTCATTTTGCTTTTCCCAATGCTTTCCCATAATCCCAGACATGCTTTTCCTCACTGACTTGAAAGCAGCCTCAACTCCTCTGTGCCAGGGAATGTAAACTTATCTTTTATTATCACTATTTTCTGTTGGCGGGGTCAGGAGCAGGGGTCTGCAGCCAGAACTTTTGGGATCCTGCGTCTCCCATCTATGTGGCCTTGGGCAAATTAATTCTTGAGTCCCTGTTTCCAGGGACAAAGGGGACAATGACTGCCTCTCAAGATAACAGTAGGGCCGAATGAAGCAGTGCAGAGGTGCTTTGCAGTCCACAAAGGGCTGCAGAAAGTTTGGTTACCATAGCTCATTTCCCTTTCCGGGGGCCCTTCCCTCAGTCCCGGCTCCTTGTGCCCCGAGATCCCACGCCACTGCCCTCCTGAGACCCTGGCTCTGCCTGACACCTCCCTTTTTCCACAGTGGCCCATGTGTTCTGACTCCCACTGGAGTATAAGTTCCCTGAGGGCAAAGAACATGTTTTTTAAATTGATTTTTTTTGTGTGGGACAAGGAGAGAAAAAAAACATCAATCTATTGTTTCACTTATTTATGCATTCATTACTTGGTTCTTGTACATACCCTGACTGAGAATTGAACCTGTAACCTTGGCATTTTGGGCCAATGCTCCAACTAACTGAACCACCCAGCCAGGGCTGGACATGTTTTATTCATCCCTGTTCCCAAGCTGAGCACAAAGTGTGGCACAAAGGGACATTATCTGCGTGTTTGCAGTCAATCCTACTCCTGTCCTGTGGCCTTCACGAGCTCTAAGAAGTCATCACCTTCAGATTGGGTCCACACAAGGTGCCCAGTATGTGGGAGGTGCTGGGGCAATGCTGGGAGGATGAGGGGGGGCCCACTAGCCACCACTGATGTACACCATCCAAATGTGCGCCTGGGGTGCCTCTTGTCCCTCCCCCTAGAGCAGGGGTAAGGCGAGGCAGCAGTGAGCATGAGGATGCTGGTGACTGTATGACATTTGTGTGTCTGCCCCTCAGAACACACGGTGACGCCCACCAACAAAGACACCACAGCAGACAGGGATAGAAACAACTAGTGTATTGCTTCAAGGAGGAGAGAAGGGGTGCAGATGGGAAATGGGGAGGCAAGGGGGTCCTTAGTGTTTGCCAAAAACCACTGCGACATACCCTCCACCCCTTCTCACCTTCCACCTCTGGGGTGGGTCCCCACAGGCTCTCACCCTTTCTAGTAAGCCTCCCTCTCCCTCCACCTCTACACCCACTTGACTTTGGCCTTCAGTGACTGGGCAGACACCACCTGGCTCTAAAGCTGGGTAAAAGCAGGCTCAAACTAACCTTTCTTTGCCCTTCTTTTACCTTCCACCTCATTCCCATCTCTTGTCTACATAAAATACAGAAAAAGCAAGTGCAGCTGGTACCTGGGAGAATCAAGTCACCCCAGTGCTGGGGGCAGGAGTGGGACTGGGAGTGGGCAGGCAGAGGAGCCTCAGCCAGGTACACGGGAAGGATGAGGGCCGGCCCAGGGCCCTGGCTCAGCCCTCTTCCCTGGGAGGGTGGCAAAGAAGACTCCATACCTGCCTCTCAGGCACCATGTTCACGGGGAAGGGGGAGGGAACGGGGGCGGGGGGGGGGGGCGGCGGGGGGGAAGGTGTGCTGCGGCAGGGCAGAAAAGCAGAAACTCAGCTCTGTAAAAGCACCCCTACCCTTGGCTCCTGGAGGAGCCCTCTTTGGTTTAAGGCAGATACGGAGTTTCCTGGAAGCAGGGAAAATGAAGAGCAAATTGAGATAGATGCCTTTTTTTTTTTTTTTTTGGCTTGTGTTTTTCCTTCAGTATCAAAACACTGTAGAAAATAACTTCTCTTAGAAAAAAAATATAGAAGAAAAAACCAAAGGGGTATTTTTCTTTGGCTTCAAGCCCCCTCCCATGTCGTGCAGGGAGGGGGTGGGCATGAGGTGAGGAGAAAGCAGGAGGCCTGCGTCCCCACTTCTGCCTGGCAGGTCCCAGATTACATGATGCTGCAGTTCTGGGGGTTCTAAGAGAGAAGAGAGAAGGAGAAAGGTGTGAGCCGCCTTGCCTGCCCCCCACCCCACCCCACCTGTACCCTCCCCCCTCCCTCAGCCCTGCCCCTGCCCTCCAGTCTGGGGCTCAGACAGGAGGGGCAGGATGCAGCATGGACTGTCTAGATCTTGGGTGGTGGTGGGGAGGCTCCCACTCCCCCGGGCCGCGGAAGAGAAGGCTCTCGCCCTCACAGGGCCACCTTGTCCTAACCCTCAAGGACCAGGGTCCTCTGCCTGTGGGGTTTGGAAGCAAAGGGACAACTCACCTGGGTTCGGGGACTGGAGTTGCCCAGAAGGTAGGAGCGGGTGACCAGGTTGTCCCCGAAGCTGCCACCCCCACTGCCCCCCACACTGCGGTAGCTGCGAGTGACTGTGACACTGGAGGCAGAAGAGCCAGAGGAGATGGATCCGCCCACCTGGGCTCCCGAGCTGCTGGCAGACGCCTTATCGGCAGGCTGCCCACAAGTCCCGCACAGCACCGTGCGAGAGCGCAGGTTGTACTCAGCTGGGTCCCCCGAGCTGCTGCAGTGGGATCCCTGAGGAGGGAGACAAGGCTCAGGCGGGACGGCGAGTCTGGGACTGACTGCTTAGGACTAACACCCAGCTCCACGCTCCTGCAGGCTCCCAGCCACCAGGCAGGAAGGTGGGGTTCTGTCCTCAAGGACCAGAGGGCAGGCAATAGGGCTTGGGAGACTGGGCTGAGAGGAGGGGGAGGGAAGACATGAAAAGGGAGAAGGGTCAATCAGGAAGACTTGGGGACAAGGAACTGGAGTTGTGGTTTTGACTCTGTTCCGGCTACTCTAAGCTTAACAGGGAAAGGAGAGAGCAAGCAAGCTGGTCAGGGCAGCAGGCATGCAAAATAAATTGGAGAGGGCGGGAATGAGAGAGAATGTTCTTGCAGGAAAATGGGGAAGAGAGGACATGCATGCAACAGGAATGGGGAGGGACAAGAAAGGAAATGCATGCAACAGAAATGGGAGGGAGAGAGGCAGGGCTGGGTGCCCCACATCTGTCCTCCCGTTCCCTCCCCAGGAGTCAAATCCAGACCCTTGTCCACTGCTCCCATGGGAATACTCCATGGCATCAAAGAGTCCCCACTCCCTTCCTTACCAGAGTAGGGCACCCAGACACCTGGGTTCCCTGTTCAAGGTATAGGGAGGAGAGAGAAGAAAAGCCAGGGCAGCAAGTAAAGTTCCAAAATATTCTTTAATGAAAAGATTTTTGGCATGGAAAGGCCAGGGAGAGGCTGCCCCCAGGCCTGGCTGGGTGCCCCGTGTGGGCTCAGCCTCAGCGGCGGCGGCTACCACTCACGTGGTGGTGATGGATCAGGTCATCTCCATCCTCATCGTCATCATCCTCGACCACAGTCACTGAGCGCACCAGCTTGCGCATGGCTACCTCCTGCCAGGGACCCGGGACCAAGTCAAGCGTTAGGGTCAGGGAAGGTCTGTGTGGCGTACTTGCCCACAGTGAGCACCTAAAAACCTTTCTCGTGGTCTGCCCGTGGTCTGGCCTGCTGCTGACTTGTCCTCCGTGGTGCTGGAGCTAAGGGACTGGTCTCTACCCCAGAGGAACACTGCCAAACTGTCTAGGCAGGAGTGTGGCTCAATCTTCACTGCGTAACCTCCACCACTCGGGCTGTGGGGCACCATCTTTTGGGTTGCCCACTGGGTGGAGAGTTTAGGGCCCAGGACTGCACCACAGAGATAAAAGAAAGGTGGCCCCGAATAGGCTTCCTTGGGTTGGGGGCAGCTGCCCCTAGGGGAGCCTGGCCCGGGAAGAGGCCAGCCTCAGCATACTCACCTCCCCAGTGGAGTTGATGAGAGCCGTGCGCAGGCTATTTCCACAGCCCCAGGTGTTTTGCGCCTTCCATACCAAGTCGGTAGGGGGACTATGGGTGGCCCCAGCTCCTGCGGCCCAGATCTGGAGAGGGAGGGTTAGAAAAGGGCACTCACTCCAGCGCACCTGTCCTCAGGCCAACCAGCCCCACCCCAGAGTCCCAACACCCTGCCACTCACCGTCACCACCTGCCCAGCCTTTAGGGTGAACTTTGGTGGGAAGCGGTAGGTCAGCAAGGGATCGTCTCCATTCTGGCGCTTGATCTGCCAGTTGCCCATGGACTGGTCCTGCCAGGGAGGGGAGGGGATGGTGGGGATGCTTGTCCAGCTCCTGGATTTATCTCGCTCAGGCAGGCACAACTGGAGGCCTCTCCCTCCATCCCTGCACGCTACCCTCTCCCTCGAGGGTACTAGCTGTGACCTGTGGGCACTTATGCTATGCCACACGATACTTTCACCTTCTCTATAACTCAAAGAGTTAGGGACTACTGTTCACCCCCATCTTACAGGTGAAGAGACTGACGCTCTGACAGGTTAAACAACTTGCCTAAGGCCTTGCAGACAATGATGAATCCTGCAGCCAGGATGGGAACTAGAGTGTGGGAGAGACACGCACACTCACGGGGTCCACCTCTCCCCAAACTTCACCCCTTCACCGTCCCGTGTCTCCCTTACCCAGCTGTGTTCCCTCACACCTGGCCTGGGCACCTACCTCATTGGACTTGTTGCGCAGCCGCACGAACTTGCCTTCCTCATCCACCTCTTCCACAGCCACACGCCCACTGGTGCGAGCATGCTGTGAGAAGCTGCTGCGGCTCTCAGCTGACTCCAACTTGCGTTTCTTGGTGATGCTCCCCCCACCCTGTGTCTGGGACGAGTGGGAGGAGGCACGGCCACGGCTGCGCTGCGAGCTGGGGCTGGGGGACAGGCGTAGCCTGGAGAGGGGGAGACCAAGTTGGGGGCCTAGTCAAGGCCTGTCACAGGCCAGAGAGGCTTTGAGCACCTCCTGACTCCTCCCCAACCCACCTCTCCTCCTCGCCCTCCAGGAGCTTGCGATAGGCGTGGATCTCCATGTCCAGTGCCAGCTTGATGTCCAGCAGCTCCTGGTACTCGTCCAGTTGCTGCTGCATCCTTGCTCGCATATCTGCCATCTCCCGCTCCTTCTCAGCCAGCAGCCGCCGGCTGGTGTCCCGCTCACGGGCAAGTGAATCCTCCAAGTCTCGCAGCTTTGCTTCCTTGGCTGCCAGCTGGGTGAGGAAGGTGGGGGGCTGGTGAGCTCCCAAGGATCCCAAGTATGAAGAGGTAAGGGGTAGGGGACACCCCTACCCTTAGCCCAGCCACACTCCTTAGGATCTCCAGGCTCCTATAAGAAACTATCATGGGCCCTGGCTGGTGTGGCTCAGTGGGTTGAGCACCAGCCTGTGAAGCAAAGGGTCACCAGTTCGATTCCCTGGCAGGGCAAGTGCTTGGGTTGTGGGCCAGGTCCCCAGCTGGGAGTGAGCGAGAGGCAACCACACATTGATGTTTCTCTCCCTCCCTTTCTCCCTCCCTTTCTCTATAAATAAATAAGTAAAAACCTTTTTTTTTTTTAAAAAAAAAAAAAAAGAAGAAGAAACTATCATGGGCTCTAACAGGGCCTGGGCTGGTGACTCGGAAGCCGTTCCCAGTATCTAACTGCAATCTCTCATTCTGAGACTAGAACCTATTTCTTCCTGTCACAGTGGTGCAGCCACAAGAACAATAATGATGCTTTTAACACATCACACTAAGTCTCCTGGCAGATCTGTGCATTTAGGAAGAGCCGAATGGTTCCCATTTGCAAGTAGGAAACCGAGGCTCTGAGAAGTGCAGGTCCTACAGGTGACATAAGGGGTAGTCCTGGCAGGGCACGCAGGTCATGTGACTCCAAATCCTAGGCCCTTTGTCACTGCAGTTCCCTTCCCCTCAGGAAATCCCCCTGGACTTCTACCCTATATCCCACCCAGACTATTGGCTGACAGGGAAAGGGGTGAGGTGGGGGCATCACCTGCTTCTGCAGCTGGCTGAGCTGCGCCGAGAAGCTGTCGAGGCGAATTCGGGATTGCTGCAGCTCCTCGTGGGCGGCCCCCACTAGGTTGCTGTTCCTCTCAGCTGACTGCCTGGCATTATCCAGCTGCAAGGGAGGACACAGGGTTAGGGCTGCAGAGAACAGGAGGGAGGGAGGAGGAATCGGAGAAGGGTACCACCTCTGCAGCCGCACATCCTGGGCACCCTGAGCTCCCACCACCATCCATCTGACCCCTGCGCAGGTGGACAATGGGCAGGGTAGGGCTGCTGGGGCAGGGGCAGGGGCAGCACCTTAGCAGAGTAGGTCTTCTCCAGCTCCTTCTTGTACTGTTCCACCTGCTCCTCATGTTGGGCCCTCAGCTCCTGCAGGGCATCTGCCAGCCGGCTCTCAAACTCGAGCTGTTTCCCATTATCAATCTCCACCAGCCGGGTCTCATGGCGGCGTTTGGTCTCACGCAGCTCCTGGAAGGGTTGGACGCCGAAACCAAAATCAGAACTAGGTCCTTAAGGCTAAGACCCAAGTGGCCAAGCTCTCTGCCCAGTTCTAAGCCTGTGAGTCATTGTCAGCCCCACTTTAACCTGGGAGCTAGATGCTGGCCACCCCTCCACCCCGTATTCACTAGTGCAAGGCAAGCAGGTGGACCCTGCACACAGCTGATGCTCCAGCCCCAACTCTGGTGTCTGTCACTGCCCGCCCTGGTCCTCTTGCCTGCAGAGCACAACGCCCACCTCACTGTAGATGTTCTTCTGGAAGTCCAACTCCTCCTTCAGGGTCTGCAGCCTGTTCTCAGCATCTACCCGCCGCAGCATCTCATCCTGAAGTTGCTTCTTGGCCTCACTTAGGGCTGCCTCAAGCTGAGAGGAAGGGGGCAAAGGTCAGAGAGAGGGTCATAGAACGGCAGAGCTGGAATGAGGCTGAGAAGTGGGCTGCTCCCAATGCATCCCTGTATATGTGTGAAGCAGGTCCAGGGGAGTGAGCACCTTGAAGACTCACCAAGGTAATGATATCTCCTTACTCGGAGTAACGAGTGAAGAAATAAGAGATAGCAACTCCCCTCTCTGGCATAACACAGCAGCCGCTACAAAAGAAGTACGCCCAAAGTCTAGAGGGAACATGAGAAAAGGAATCTGGGGTGGTAGAAGAGGGTCTGGGAAGGGCGGAGACATGAGGGACAGGTTAGTGGGACCTGAGCAGGGACACTGCTGTGACTGCAGGGCAGAGAAGGGCACGTGCAAAGGCACAGAGGGACGCAGGCCCACGTGTACTTCGGGATCTTCAGGAGGGTCCGTACTGCTGATGCCTAAAGGGTGGGGGTCAGGGGTGGAAGAATGGCAGAAGTGGCTGGGCTCGGAGGCAGGGCTGGATCACGAAGAGATGCACCCTTATCTGCCACAGAAAGACCCTCTGAAGTTTAAGCAGGGAAGCACCTTTCTTAGATTTTCATCTTAGAAAGCACGGGCTGGCCTCAGGGCTGGGAAGGGCTGGGAAGGGCCGAGAGACAGAGTAAAGTGGGGGGCAAGAGACCCCAGAGGAGATCGGCTCAGGCTTGGTGTTGTCGTGGGCCTGTTAGTATGTCCTGGTCCCTCTGTGGTGTATTGTGGTGGCAGGGCCTGGAGGGCAGAGTGCCCAGGACAGAATCTTGGCGACTGACTAGTCCTGGCTCTGCTCTGAGCAGATGGGCTGTGGAACTGGGAATAAACCAGCTTTTTAAATTCTCTTTCTCAGCTTGTGACATAAGAGATTAGAGGAGAGAATAGACAGCAAAGTGTTTTGAAAGTAAAGACCACCACATATACACGTCAATTGTTAATAACAAGTGTCCTACATGTGATTAACAGTCAGTGCCCGACTCTGGGCTCTGTGTCTACACCCCTCCCCTGTCTCCCAATGAGGCTGCAGCTCTCTATAGGGGGGCCAAACGAGGAGAGAATCCAGGGTCGACCAAAAGTCATTGAATCATTGAATGGCCATGGCTTGTGGGTTATTTTAAATTCACTGTGCTAGATACCATGTGCAGCAAAGAATGGAATATGGCCTGGAGGGGTGAAATGATGCTAGGATAGGCAATGGCTCCGAGGCTGGCAGACAGGTCAGATCAGGCACCTCCCGAGAGCAACTGGGGTAGAAGAGTGAGTGTGTGTTTTTTTGAGGGGGGTAGGTGCCGTGGGCAGGCCTCACCTTGGCCACCTGCCCCCGCAGGTCGTGCAGCTCGCCCTCCATCGTGCGCTTCTCACTGAGCGCAGTGCTCAGGGCAGCCTCCTTGGAGTTGAGCAGAGCCTCCAGGTCCTTGAGCCGGGCCTGCGCAGCCATCAGGTCTCCCTCCTTCTTGGAGTTGCTAAGGAAGCAAGGGAAGAACGGGCTTAGAGGAGGGGTCTGTGTCCCTGGGGAGCACCTCGTTCCCCAGGGAGAAAAAGAAGTCACTTCTGTGGGACCTCGCTCTGCTGTCCCTCCAAATGCCAGGAGAGGGCACCCTGGGTTTTGGTTTGTTGGCATCTGCCTGCCTCTGGGGCTGGACTCCCACTTCCCCCAAAGTCCCCCAAACCCCTTTCCTGCTTCTCCACCCTTCCTATGACTCAGTGCTCTGGAACGTGCTCGGGGACCAAGGGCAAAGGCTGATCCCGTGAGATGAATGCTTTTCCCTTTCTCCCTCCCATTCCTTCCCAGAGACAGGGCCACCTTTGTCTCCCACCCCTTCCCACGCAGTGCCTGAACCTTCTGCTCCCTGACTCCACCCACCTTCCATTCAGCCAATTCTCCCCGCTTCTGGGACCCAGACAACCAACCAGACTCCCAGCTCTGAGGTCTACACATCCCTAATGTTTCTCAGTTTGTGCCCCAAAGGTGTTGCTCACCTCCCCCTAGTCCCTTTTATACTCTAGGGACTGTGGGGAGAGAAAGTCTGGTTGGAGCTCAGGGAGACCTGGGATGGTCTCCCAGGTGTGGTAGGAGCCCTTCCCTTTCTCAGACCCAGTCTGGGTCCCATGATCTGGGCAGAGCACGGGGTTCCAGCCTCCTCAGAGCCTGAGAGCATGCTGATCCCTACCCATCAACCACAAGCCTCAGCATCTGGCTCCAGATATGGCCTCCAGGCCCATCTGGGCTCCAGCCTTGAACCACCCCACTCCTCAAACTGGGTAAAGCTTTAGCTAGAACCAAGCAAACAGAGGTTGCCTCTGCCACTGCCTCCTCTATTTGGGCCCCTGATTATTTTTGCTGGATAGTGAGCTGGAGAAATAGAGGGGTCCTATTTTCTTAAAAACCTCTGGGGAATCCAAGAACTGTCCAGCTGTTGTGATCCCTTCACCAGTGTCTGGTGAGAAAAAAGGATTAGACCCAGGGGGTGAGGGAGAGTCAAAGGGCCTGGTCCCAGCTGCCATCTGTAACACATCTGTCCTTCAGCACGAGCCCACCACAGCAGATGGAAAAGAGAAAACAAACGTGGGCAGGGGGAAAATATTCTATCCTAGACAGGGAAAGAGTGGCCCTGCCAACATTTTCTCCTGCCGCAAAAACGTTAAGCTGCAAGAGCCCCAACAATTCACTGTGAAGCAGAAGGGAGAGGCCAAGACTGAAGCAGTGTTCTCCTGCGACCTTAGCATATTTCAAACAGGAGTCACCTCCCCTTCAACTGAGCTCTCCTGGGAGGGGGACAGGGCGACGCTCAGACAGGCCCTGGAAGGATATGAGCACCTCCAGCCTGCATGCTTGCTCCTGTCTCGGCCTCTGGCCACACCTCAAAACAAACTGTTTAATGCAACAGTGTCTGTCTCCTGTGAAAGAAGCTCTTCCAGAACTAGAGGATGTCTCCCCTCCTCCGTCTCGGCCCAAAAAAGCTAAAAATAAAGTCAAAACCCAGCTCAGGTTCTGGCTGCTATCTGGCCCTGCCCCTGGCTGGGAGCACAGCCCCAACTTTCCATGACTTCAGAACTTTTCCGAAGCTGAGGCAGCTGTAGGGGGAGGAGGGAGAAAGAAGAAAAACCGCTGGTAAAGTAAAGCGACGTGGCAGACATAGATTCCGAGAGCCTTGAATCGACTCCAAGGCTGGCAAGGGCTTCCCAGAAGCGGCCTCTCTGCCCTGCGGGCTAACAGTCACAGCTGCTGCACTGGGAGGCTCTCAGAATTTTAGAGAACTAGATGGAGCTTAGAGCAGGTTCAGCTCAACCCCCTCCTTTTACAGATAAGGAAACTGAGGCACAGAGGAAGATCAAGGGCCCAGTGTCAAGCACTGCTAACAGCAGCAGGGATGGGGTCACAGGACTCCTCCTCCACCTCACTGCTGTCTAAGCCATAGGCCTAGAGGGGGTGGAGAGCCAGCAGAACGACCCAGACAGCCTGAGCCGGGAGAAGCAGGAACGGGCAATGCTTTCAGAAGACAGAGAAAGGGTGTCTCTTCCCTAGTCCTGCTCCCGGGCTGCCTCAGACCCCAGAAGAGGCGCTCTAGGAATTCCCCTTGGAAATGACCTTTCCGTGGCAGTCACTGACCTAGGAAAACAGAGGTTCATGGTCCCTGCCCTCTGGCAGCTTACAGGTGAATGACTATAGGAACTTTCCCTTCAGTCTAATCTCTTCCTACTGCTCCCAAAAGTGGGGCGGTAATAGTAACAGCGATACAATAACGGCAGACACTTATTATGCACCAGGTGCAGCTCTCAATATTACACTGTTAACTCAATCGTCACAGCTTCCCTGCAAGATAGATGCTGTTACTATGAGACTGAGGAAACTGAGGCACGGAGCACCGAGTCCAGGTCCTGCCGCAGGTGTGTGCACAGCCGGTAGCAGCGCTGCTTCAACACCTGCGGTGGTACAGTGGCTCCAAAGAAGCTAAGGGGGCTGTTTTCCTTTGCCTCCTGGAGGATTAGATTGTCTCCTGAAACAGACCCCATTAAAGAACCAAGACACACCCTGCAGACTGGGAAGCCATGAGCAGAGAGAGAAGTGAGGAAGCGCCTCTGCGGTTTTCTCAACCAGGTTCGGGGAGCTCCCATCTGTGGGGAAGAAGCCACTATCACTCACGGCCCATGACTCAGACCTCGGAGCTCTGCGGCCGGGCAGCCACACGCACTCCCTGAGACGGCTCTCCTACCTCCTCCCCAGGCTTGCCTGTTCACCAGCCCCAAAGCTACTTCCTAGCTAGTTGGGGTCTTCAGAGCTAGCGCAGACCCCAAACAGACACTGGCCAGGGGCTCAGCCCTGGAGCAGTGGCGCTGCCTGTGTCCAAGTGCACTGTGGGCTGGCAGTGGCAGAACTGGGCACGTGCTGACTGCTGTCCCACACTGAGTTGGCAGGGGGACAGGGTGGGGCAGGCAAGGGTTGCTGGGAAGGGTGGGAACCAGGGGCTCCACAGGTGACTCATCCTCAGGCAGACAATACCCGGGCAGGGGTCGGGAAATCCTCTAGTGCTCACAGGGGAGACCCTGGCTTTGCCTGCGTCCTGCCCCAGGCTGCACGCCATGCCCGTACAGGGGTGGCTCCTTCCCTTGCACCCGCCAGGTTCCTCAAGCACAGGAGTGGCTCCATCCCAGGAGCCTCATGAGGCAAGAAGGGCTGGGCATCCTGTTGCTAACTCCTCCACAGCTGGTAAACCTGGTCTCTGCAGGAGGGAAGAGAGTGGGGTAGAGGGAAGGACAGCACAGCAGTGAGGAGAAGAAAAGGTAGAGAGGGTGGCAGGAAGCTGGCTGGCCTGGCCCAAGGCTGGGGGCCTGCTGGGCTGAGGCTGGCCAGGGGCGGAAGCCCAGATCCAGGCCTCTCTGCGGATCGGGGCTCTGGAACTGCTTTTGGGGAAGAAAGGCGCCCAGCACGGCAAAGGGGCTGGTGGGCACAAAGCCAGTCACCCGCTGAGTCACCCTCCTGGGCCCAGCTTGGATGCCAGATATGGAAGCCAGGGCCTGCCGCAGGCCGGTTTGGGCCTGGTTGCTGGGAGCAACTTGCCAGGCCCTGAGGGAGGGCCCCCATTTCCTCCCCTGGGCTGAGGAAGAGACAAGGGGAGACAAGGGCTGGGGCTAAAATAAGAAATAGGAGGGGAAGATGGTCAAGAGGGCTCCCTCAGCCCCACCCCAGGCCCCTTGAAGGCCACCCTTCAGCCCCTCAGCCTCACCAGGCAATGGAGTTCCCCATGGTCGAACAAATGGAGACCTGGAGGAGTGGGGAGGGGAGGGGAGAGGGGTAGGAGAGTGAAGGTCCCCTGGGCATTTCCTGCCTCACAGGAAAGGGCGCCCCCTGTGGCTGGGCAGAGCTGCTGGGCAGAGGGTCCTGGCTTAGGAACAGTTCTCTCCTGTCCTCCCAGGTGTCTAAACCTGTGGGCTGGCTGATTTCCTTCCTGGACAGCTCCTAGGGTCACCCCAAGCCTGCCTGCCCGCTCCTACCACTCCTCCCTTTGTTCCAGCAACTCCTCCCACTGCAATATATCCCTCTTCCCTTCCTCCCTCCACCTATCCAAATCCACCCCCACCTCCAGCCCGCCTTAGCCTTGCCTGTGGGGCTGAGGCCCCAGCCCCACCCCAAATGTGTTAAGCTATTGTTTTACCTGCTGGTTTTATCTCTTTCCACGCACACTGCAGTCTCTGGGGCTTTTTCTGTATGTCCCCTGATGCCCTGACACTAGGAGGTTCATTTGCTCAAGACTGCTAGAGGGACCTTCTCCGGGACCAACTCCTGCACTTTTACACATGGGGAAAGGAGAAGGGCAGTCTCAGACAAAAAAAAAACCTGTCCACCTGGTCACCTGAGGACCCTAATAGCAGACAGGACAGAACACAGACAGTGGTGTGATGCATGCAGGGGGCACAGAGCGTGGCAGAGACACTCAAGGGAGAGAGCCTGGGAGACACTCCAGTCAGAGAGGGAGACAGAGGCCTAGTAAACAGGCCATCAAACGTCACACACTTCCACTGTGTGCAAAGCCACGAGGTTTGACATCCTCCACCTTCAAAAGGCAGCACTGCTTGGTTTCCTGGCTGGCCTGTGGGTCTGGCCTCACTTTCAGGTAATGGCAGGGTGTGGGTGGGACATCCGGCTTCCCTACTCTAGCACTCAAGGCACCATCCTCTCTGGAGAGGAGACCATAAAAGACAGGAACGGAGGGGAAAAGTGTTCCCGGGATGTAGAAACCCCTAGAGGCTTCCTCAAACTCCACCTTGTGAGTTCCAAGTGTCTTGTACCCAGAAAGCATATGGTAGGCCCTCCAGGATGGACCTCCCACTCCTGACCTCCCCACACAGGCACATGCGCCCGCAGCAGGCACAGCTCTGCTGCCACGTGCCTCTCCCTTGGGTGTGACACGGCTACACATGCTCTGTATCTGAGGCCCATCAGATCTCCTTCCAGAGCCGCCAGGCTCTCAGCTGTCCTCCCTCCGAACAAAGCCGGGTCTTAATTTCAGAGGGAGGGCTGGGATGGGAGAACTTGTGCTGAGAAGGGGGATAGGAGACCTGTTGACATGTTCAGACACTGGGTCTGGCAGGGGCCCAGCCTGAGTCACAGCTGCTGAGTATATCAGCGTGGCATTGTACAGCAGCAAGGGAAGCCCACAGCCACAGGCCAGGGCACTGGGGTCCTGGACAGCAGGAGGCTGGCTTCCTGACCAACCGCTCGCATAAGGTCCCCTGCCAAACTTCACTTTCCTTCTTCCTGGCCTTTCTCTACAGAAATCACTCCTGTGTTGTCACAAAAATGCAGGGGTGAGGCCTGGGAACAGACCGGAAGAAGTGGGGGCATGGAGGGAGGAGCGATGGCCTAGGAAGAGATAGAACATCTTGGGCAGTGGGAGGAAGGGAGGCCCCTGGCCAAAGGAAGGGACAGTTAGGAGATCCCCACAAGAAGGTGACTCAGCAGGCCCCTGGTTATTAACCCTGACAATAGTGGGAGGGCACGGGAGCCGCACCCCAAGTTCAAGAAATGGGGGGGCGGTCCAGAGGACCTAGGAGTTCTGATCACATTGCATTCCAGCTCCAGTCTAGGCAGATGCAGCTCTCTCTCACAGCCAGCAGGGGGTGGCAGCATTAGTGCTGGGGAGGAAGAGGGCACTGGGGATCACAAACTGCCTCTTCTCAACTCCCCAGAACTGGGCTCCTCAAAATGAGGAGTCTCTGGCTCCCCTGAGCCAGCCTGAAAAAAACTCATAGGTCCTGCCCACCTCCATGTGTCTCCCATCTGATTCAGACTCATCCCTCTCGCTGCTCCTCAGCAAGAACATCCATGGTAGTTCTCGAAAAAGTTACCCCTCAGCCTTTCCTTTGACTGGGAAAGCTCGGGGTCTCCTGTCCATGCTCCACTCTGCCCTCTACTGTGACTCAGCTCCTCTGCTGGGCCTGGGATCCCAGCCAGAATTATTCCTGGCTTCCACAGGCAGGATTCAGGCTTCCTCTCCCACAAAGGGATGAGGAGCACCCTCAGCCGCACCTCCTTCCCAAACTGTCCCCTCCTTTGAAGGATTGTTTAGGGCCAAGACCTCCTCACAGCCTCGGGTTGGGGGAGAAAAAATGGGTGCAGGGAGGGTATAGTAGGTGGGCATCTCAAGACCACAACGCACCTCCCTCTGGCTCCAGGCACAGGCCATCTAATCCTGGCAAGCTCTGCAGGAACAGTGCTGCCTGCCCAGGGCCTCCCTCCTACCCCCAACACAGGTCCATGAGCCTGGCCCTCTCCCCCACACGATGCGGCCCTTTCCGTAGTCCTGAAGGGAGAGGCCTTGAAGGTGAAGTGCCCTGTCCTACTAGCAGTAAAAACAAAGCATGAGCCAAGGGTATGATGTCATAATTAATCGTTCCTAACGAACTTTTTTTGAGAGAGAAAGAGGGTGTTAGGACTTTTAATTTCATAGCTTATGGGAAATATTTCTATTGAGAATAGCCCTGGCTATTAATTATATTCACATTAATGGCATTTGATTTTAATATTTATATTTATTTATTTGTTTATTATAATTGATTTTAATGTTTATAGCTTGGTATTCAGAAGGACGTTTTTTCCCTTTGTGGGTCATTGTACTATTACTTTGGAACCTGAGGGACCTCTGGAGACCTACTCTGACCACTTTCTTTAATAGCTAAGGAAATCCAGAGAGGGGAGGTGATTTGCCTAAGGTCACACAGCAATTCAGTGGCAAGGCCTAGGACTAAGGACACCAAGGGCCAGGGCTGTTTCAAGTCCCTCACTCAATCTGTTGTTTTGTTGGTGGACCACCATGCCTCCCATTAAGGGGTGAAGGATGAGACTCTGCAACCTCCCCAAAGACAGCTCCAGGAAGATTTGCCCTCAGCCTGTGTCACCTTCAGTCCACTGGGGGCCCAAGGCAGTAGGAAATGGACGAACTGCTCTCGTGTCTGGGCCTCTGAGCCAAACCTGGTCTTGGCTGCTACAGCTGCTAGAGATGGTAAGGGGCTGAGGGGGGTGGGGCTGGCGAGGGGAAGGAGAGCAGAGGGAGCAGTTGGTAGGTGAAGGTGTCTCTCACCAGTTGTCTTCCCAGCTGTCCCTGGCTTCAGCCCTGACACCAAGCTACTGAAACACTACGATGGGACTGGGAGTGGGGACAGTGGGCACAGCCCAAACAAGAGTAAGTCGCAGACTCCTAAAGGCCAGGGGGAGTGCCAACCAGAGGCACTGATTGTGGGAAGGCAATCGGGGGCCGTAGTAGGAATTAATATCTCTTATTTCTCTTAGGCTCCTCAAGTGGTGCTCAGTCCCAGGGTTTAGCTGCACCTTCTTCTTTCCTTTTGAATCAGAAATGTGGACTTGGCCCTGGCTGGTGTGGCTCAGTGGGTCTGCAAACCAAAGAGTCACTGATTAGATTTCCAGTCAGGGCACATGCCTGGGTTGTGGGCCGGATCCCCAGAAGGGGGCGCTGGAGAGGCAACCACACACTGATGTTTCTCTCCCTCTCTTTCTCCCTCCTTTCCCCTCTCTCTAAAAATAAATAAATAAAATCTTAAAGCCCTGGCAGCGTAGCTGGTTAGAGCATCATTCAGGTGCACCAAGGTTTGTGGGTTCGATCCCAGTCAGGGTACATACGAGAATCAACCAATGAATACATAAATAAGTGGAACAACAAATGTTTCTCTCTCTAAAAAAAAATAATGAATTTAACAAAAATGTAGACTTCAGTGGAAGTTGGGGGTAGGGCAGAGATAACATCAGTAGGCTTCCTCAAGTGAGGACTGGGGCTCAGGTGTCCTCAAAGGCCTCCATGCAAAGGGCACAGCTTCCTTCGGATCCAGGCGGACAATTCCCATGACAAGTCCCAAGATAGGAATCACCAGCCTCCTGATCCACCGCCCGGCAGGGTCCTGGGGCTGGGGCAAAGGCTACTGTTAAGTGTTAACAGGCCCTGGCAAAATAGCAGAGCATTGAGGTATCATTGGTCCCAAAGCAGAATCTCCAGACCGCAGGAGTGAGCCTCGATAACCTCATCTCTCCCTCCTGGGCCTCCAACCTGTTCCCTAAGCTAGAGGAGTAAGGTTTAATGGTATGATCACTCAACCGGAAGTCAGAAGTGGACCTGTGCTCAAGCCCTGACTTGTCACTCCCTTGCTGTGTGACATGGAACCTCTCTGACCTTTGCTATTCTTATCCTGATAAGAGTTTGGATGAACCTGGGCCTGCACCTCCCTGCCTGTCCCCACTGAGGCTGCATGAGGCAGGCAATCCAGGAAGTTGTCGAGTACACAGGCCTCGTCCGGAGGGAAGAGGCGCTTCTGCTTTGTGGGCCAGGGATCTCCCCACTTCTGACTCATCCTTCCTCCACCAGTTCCCCATGGGAAGACACAGACCCTGGCACTGTCCTGCAGCCCAAGCCCATAACTCTGGCCTCAACTCCAGAACTACTTGTGCGCACTGCCTGTCCCCAGCCCTGGTTCCAGGCCACCACCAGAGATCCTAAGGAAGGAGGCAGGAAAGAATCCCAGGGTGCTGTGGTGAGTGGGGAGCAGGAGTCTGGGATGGAGATACAGACATTCAGGCCCCCATTCCTCCCTTTAAGACACCTGCTGTCTCTTGTAAAGCCACCAGGATGGGAGGGAGAGGGGCAGCATCTGAGTCACCCACCCAGCTGTCCTGCCCGGGGTGGGGCCCGGCCCAAACCTGGACCCCAAGGCGGGCCTTCCCTGCCGCTTTCAATCTCATTCTCCCTGCACTTAGGCTCCAGAATAGGAAGAATGTGTGTATGTGTGTTGGGGGTACAGAGAGTGTTTCTGCTTCGAGCCTATATCCCAGTTCAACAAGAGGGCGTCCCAAACCCCTGGGTGTGGTCGAGGTACCCAGGCTGGGCCACGAGGTCTGACAGGCGGCTCTGCATCTCAAACCAAAGCCTGGTCCTGAACTCTGAGCTCTAATTAAACATTAAACCAGACAACACCTTCTCTTTCAACTTTAGTGGGAGAAGCTAGGACAATGCCTTTCCTCCTCTCCCAAATCTTTCATTCTACTCTTCACCTCACCCTGAGTACAGTAGACAAAAAAGGGAGCAACAAATCCTAGCTCCTCCTACTAGGGACATAGAGGAGGACTGTCACCCCAGTCGGAGCCCCTCTTTGTCTCAACCTGATGTCCATCAGCCTGGGACCCAGATGTGCAAACCCACCCCCCCTTTTCCGGAAGCCCAGCCTCCCCAGCCAGGATCAGTGGGGGAGAAGAGAGTCAGGTGGCTAAATATAACAAGTACATACACCACCCCCGCCCCTGACCTACGTGTGCACACCCCTCTCTGGTGTTCCAGGCCTGGACAGCTGCACCAGCAGACAGAGGAGACAGACTGGTGTGGCTGGGTTAGCATGAGACCACAGACTCCACTGTCCTGTGTCCTGATCAGTGTCTACCCAGAAAGAAAACTGCAGAGAATGCCCTTCACAGGGATCTGCCATGGGGGCTTTGGTGGTTGAGTGGACCAGTTTAGAACACTAACATTCTCTGGGGTTCTCCTAGCTTGCCTCCCGTCAGTCCTACTAACTAAATTGTTCAAATCTCCAGTGAAAAAGTCAGGAGTGCTCCCTTTCAGCAGAAATAAAGTCAGCCTATCTGCCCACACAACTTCCACCTACTCTTTACAAGCGGATGGATCTGCCATACCCACCATGCCTGGGGCTGGAGCTAGTGAAGGGGTGGAAAGAATACAGAATGTGTGCGGGCAGGCTCTAAGAGCAAGAGTTTGGTAATGATAGAGAGAGCGCAGCCCTGGCCCCGTAGCTCGGTTGGTTAGAACAGCGTCCTGATAAGCCAAGGTTGTAGGTTTGATCACTGGCAGGACATATACAAGAATCGACTAAGAAATGCATGAGTAAGTGGAACAACAAAATTGATGTTTCTTTCTCTCTCAAATCAATCTTTCTTTTAAGAAATGAGAAAGAGGGGAACTCAAACCATAGTCTACACCCCGCCCCCACCCATGCCCAGGGATCTTCGAGCACATTTAGAGCTTTTTGGCTTGGGTCTTCATAGAGAAAAGGGCAAGAGAGAGAAGGAAACCAACTTCTTGGGGGACTGAAAGAGGGCCTAAACTTCCAGGCTCCAAAGGTCTTTTTAGAAAAGAGGGTGGAGTCAAGTAGGGTGTGGTGGGGTGGGGCAGGGGTGGGTGAGGTAAAAGAGGCCTGGAGCTTCCAACTGCTGGATTTCAAAAATGTCACTGTATTCCAGCAAATTATTAAGGGGCGGGGAGGCGGGGGGAAGGCAGTGGCTGAGAGGATTGGCCAGAGCAAAGACAGCTAGGCTTGGCTGGGAAAATGAAAGTGGCTCACCCCAAGGAGGGAGGCACACAGCCCTAAACCTTGCTAGGCACCAGGCAGAGGAGCCCCTAGGAGGCTGGGGGGGCCACCAGACCTGGGTATAACACAACTTCCTGAGGTGGAGCCTCTGCCCTCTGTCTCCCTCCCTCCCTTGCATTCCTGGGCCAAGCAGGCCAAGGGCTGTGGGAGTTGCGGGGGAAGAGGAGCAGATCTCCTGGAGCTGTATGGTGGGCCTGTCGAGACCCGGGGAAGGTCCCAGACAAGCAGGGAGAGGAGGTCAGCCTCCCAGGTCTTAAAACCCCAGAAAGGGCTGTGCCAGGAGGGCCAGCTACAGGCCCCGACAGGGGACAAAGGGTCGCCCTGCCTTGTGACCTCTCTCCAGCACCACTGGACATCTGCCAGTTTGGAAGCTCTGTCTTAATGAATATCATGTGTTCAGAGCCAGTCTGGGCAAAACTGGCTCTGTGCCAAGCCTGCCAAGAAAAGTTCTAACAGGACCCTTTCACCCATTCCAATACGCCCTGGAGTGCCCAGATTTCTTCGACCAGACAGGGTTAGTTCTGCTTCGCTCAAGTTCCTCCCCCAGGCTCCAAGTGGCCGGCAAACCTTACCCTGACTGAATGTGGGCCTGCCACCTGCCCCTATTTGGCTCTGAAGCCCCCGCCATTCTTTATGTACCCCACCCTCTCCCAGAGACCGCTCCCTTATCTGTCCTGTCCAGATTATTTCCCTTGGCACTATCAGTCACCCGCTGGGGGCAGTTCCGGGGAGGGAGGAGACTATATGGCAAAGTTATCAGAAGCCTGGGGCCGGGCAGGTGTGACCAGTCTGCCCGCACGCCGCCACCTGGGCGCACTCACCGCGCTTTAAGCTCCTTAAACTCCTCGCGCACTTTGCTCAGCTCCAGCTGCAGGCGGGCGCGCTCCTTGGCCACCGAGTCAAGGGTTTTGCGGGCATCACCGAGCTCGGCCTCATAGGCGGCCTTGATGCCGGACACTTCGCGGCTGATCACCTCCTCAGACTCGGTGATGCGAAGGCGCAGACCAGCGTTCTCCGTCTCCAGCGAGCGCACACGGTCGATGTATACCGCCAAGCGGTCGTTGAGCTCCTGCAGGTCCTCCTTCTCCTGCAGCCGGGTGATTCGGGTAGGCGACAGCGGAGTGGAGCTGGCCTGCGCCCCGCTGCGGGTGGCGCGCCGCTGGGACGGGGTCTCCATGGCCGGCAGGGTGGCAGCGCTGCCCGCAGGGCAGGGGTCCCGGGAAGGGCGCTGGGCTCGGGCCGAAGGACACAGATGGCTCGGAGTTGGAGCGCGCCGGCCGGCTGGCTGTCGACTTGCTCCTGGCAGACGTGGAGATCTGGGCTGGGCGCTGTCAGACCTGGGATCGGGGTTGGCTGGTGTGGCTGCGGCACTCCCGCGAACACTGAGTCACCGGAGTCCGGGCAAAGGCTCTAATAGGTCCTGGGAATGGGAGGAGGGGCCACTGTCCTTAAAGGAGCCGTCGCATACCCACTGGGGTGGGGGTGGGAGTGGTGAGCAAGGGAAGAGGACCGCCCAGCCTTGGAGGAGTCGGGCCCCACCCTCTCCCGCGCACCCCACACTGCCTGGAGCTTCGCTGAAGCTCGCGTCGCTGTTCTTGGGCGCTTAGCCCTCCTACTGTCTCACGCCTCAGGGGTAGAGGGCAGAGCCAAGGGGCGAGAGTGGGTGGGTGAAGGGCAGTGGGGAGAGGGAAAGTGCAAAGCAAGTGAGAATGCCAGGCAGGCAGATCCAGGAAAGGCGGTAGGGGGACGGAGGCTAGTGCCCTTCGGGGTGACTCACTCTCAGTCCACCACTGGCTCCCCATGGCAATAATGAGTCACCCCTACCCACCCATCCCCCCACACACGTGGGCAGCCCATTCAAAGTTACATCTCAGTAAGCCAGGATGGGGGGGTGGGGGCGAGGTATGCCTCGGGGGAGTCAGGGGAGCACAAAAGGTTCTAGATTCTGAGTTCCTTTTACATCCTCAGTTTTGGGGTGGAGACCAGGAGTTTGGGGTCCCTATTTTCCTAGCTTCTGCACCAATTAATCTTCCTTCAGATGAGATCGGGAACATTCAGGGTGGTATGGCTTTAGACTTAATCTTCCTTCAAAACCAACTATTGGGGTCTTAGACCTAAAAAACAAGCCACAGGCCCCCAGAGAAGGCCATGAGTAGGACTCAGGCACTGCTCTCTCCATCCCCTGCCCCCTTCCTTTTGACCCAAGCAGTTGGAAAAAGAGGCTGCCTAGGTTCCTCCCCTCTTCAGTCCCTTCCTACTGCTTACCCCACCCTATCAACTGTAGGACTGTACAGGGTTCCGCCCCACTGCCAGCATTGTACTTATTTTAATGGATAATTTAAAACAGATACCAAAGCTGTGTGTGCACTCATCATGTTGCCAGGACACCAGGTCCCAGATTTTTGTGGTTCCCAAAGGGGCCTGAAAAGGGGAGCAGAGCATGGGGCTGGACAGCCAGTGGTACAACAGATCTCCATCCTGGCTGCAGCCAGAAAGGGGTAATGGGGGGCAGTGACAGCAAAGACCCCATAACCAGTAGCCAGCACATTCCTCTTTAGCCAGGTCTGCTTTGCAGCTGGCTCTGGGGAAGGGCCAGGCCCTCTAATAAAACAGGACCATCCAGGTCCCCAGGCTTCCCACCCCAGCTCTAGAGCCTCCATCCTCGGGCCTCACCAAGGACTCTTTTTTTCTTTTTTAAGATTTTATTTATTTATTTTTAGAGAGAGGGGAAGGGAGGAAGAGAAGGAAACATCAGCGTGTGGTTGCCTCGCACACACTGGAGACCTGGCCCCCAACCCAGGCATGTGCCCTGACTGGGAATTGAATGGCGACCCTTTGGTTCGCAGGCCTGGCACTCAGTCCACTGAGCCACACCAGCCAGGGCACCAAGGACCCTTTTGATCAGTCCTTCCACTCTTGTCCCCTAATCCCGGCCCTAACCCCACCAGTCACCTAATCCTCTCTAAGAGGTGGTAAAGCTTTGGAACCCATGGGTGCCCTGACCCTGCACCTCCCACAGTTTATTCTGATGAGGAACCCAGGAAATGAAACGATGTTGCTAACTCCTACACCTCCAGGACATCAGGGTTTCTGTAATATGCAAAGGAAGGAGAGCTGGACAGGCCCTCTGTTCTGGGCTCTAGAGCTGGCCTCCAACAGACATGGGGCTGGAGTGGGACTACTGCAGGACTCTAAGTGCTCAGAGAGGTCATGTGGGAGGGTGGGGCTGCTCTGGCTCCCACCTCTAGGAGAGTGCTGGACAGTGTGGTGAGCATCCAGGGTGCGTCCAAGTGAGGGACCCAGGATATGGCTTCCCCTCCGGGCAGTCCCCTCCTCCCAGGGTACAGGACCCACCCTTGGCTTCCCAGACAAAACAAAAAGTCTTGTTCTGCTTCTCCCTCTTCTGTTCCCCAAACCAGGAATGGAGGAAGGGTGGGTGAGCCAATGAAACATGAGGGATGGGGCTTGTGCTGTTCCCACTGCCTCAGCAACCCCTGGCACTGAGCACCCCCTCTGCCCCACCCAGTCCCCCCCCAACTGTCTGGCTTCCCCTCCTGACTGGGGAAGCAAAACCACACTTAACTCTTCCTATCCTGGACCTCCCTATCTTTGGGGAAAAGAGGCAGGAGAAAGAAGGGAGGAACCTCACCCCAAATTTCATTCTAGGCTCTTTCCAAAGAACCCCCTGCCTCACGATCACTAAAATGACCTCAATCCTAAATCTGAACTCCAAAGTGGGTTTTTATCCTAAATATTCGATCCCCACTCTGGACCCCAGGTGCTATCAGTCTGCTCTCCCCCTGCCAGGGCACACACAGATCCCCAGTCTTGGAAGAAACAGGAGAAAGCAGGGGAGGCCAGCCAGGTGCCGAGGAGCACAGCCTGCTGGGGGTTAGGGTGGGCAGTGTTGTGACAGGTTGGAGACCAGGTTCCAGTCCTGCTTCTCATTTGCTATGTGTCAACAGATCTAACAAATTATCTGGGCCTCAAGTTTCCTGATCTGGGCTGAGTAGCTATCAAGATACAGGGATTGAGCCCTGGCTGGGGCAGCTCAGGGGACTAAGTACTGGCCTGTGAACTGAAAGGTTGCCAGTTCAATTCCTGGTCAGAGCGAGGCAACAAATTGATGTTTCTCCCCCTCTCTTTCTCTGTCATTTCCCCTCTATCTGAAAATAAAAATAAATAAAATCTTTAAAAAAAAAGATACGGGGATTGAGCTACTGTGCTTTCTCTCAAGGGAGCTGCCCACTGGGAGGGAAAATGGGGAGAGGTGGGACCAAGCACAGAGGTTCAAGGGCAGCGCAGGACCCTGAAATGGGTGAGCTCTGAGTGCGTCCCAGAACCCTGGGAGCTGAAGCACTTATGAGTGATATAAAAATACTAGTGGTGTTTTATTTTTTTGGTTGTATTAAACTATAATTATGTTCTGTTAAAAAAAAAAAAAAGAATATAGTGGTTGAGTCCAAGGGGTAGTTTGGGCACTGAAGGGGCACTTGTCTTGAAGACCAATGACCTTGGAGGGGGCCCTTCTCTGTTCCCATAGCATCCTGGGCTTCCCTCTATGACCCTTCTCCTCAAAAGTGCTGTGAGGAACAGGCAGGACCAAGGCTTGTCTACCTGTGTCCCTGGCACCTGGTATAGCGCCTGGAGCACAGGAGGTGCTAGTGTTTTAAAATAAACAAATGGCCCTGGCCTTGAGGCTCAGTTGGTTGGAGCGTTGTTTTGAGTTCGATCCCAGGTCAGGACAACCAATCGATGTCTCTGTTTCTTTCTCTCTCTCCCCCTCCTCTCTCTCTAAAAGCAATGAAAAAATGTCCTTGGGTGAGGACAAAAAAAAAAAATTAAAATGAACAAATGCATCTGGCCCTGCCACTTTCAGGTGATTCACTCTGGGCAAGTCTCCTTACCTAGAAAATGGGGATACTGTAATGATTAAGTTATCGCAATACAAGCACTTGAAGGGGGGCTTCTTGGAGGAGGCAAAGTTAGGGGCTTTACAGAAGCGCGTTACACACAGATAGAGAATTCACTCACCCAACACGTGTTTGAACACCTACTGCTCTAGACGCTAGGGCTACAGCAGTGAATAAAACAGACAAAGTCTCTGCCCTCATGGAGCCTACATACTAGCAGAGGGAGACAGTCAATCAATAAAAGACAAAATTATAGCTCGTTAGAGAAATTTAAAAAACAAAAATTTTCATATTATGCTAATAAAATGTTTTCAAATCACAAAAAAGAGAAAAAGAAAAAGGACAGTGTGGTATTGGCCTGAAGGTGAGCAAACAGAGTAACGAATTAGGATAGGGAGTCCAGAAACAGACCTGCGTAAACGTGGCCGACAGGGTACTGACAAAGGTGCGCAAGCAGCTGAGCGGCCCCGGGGTGATTGTGCCCTGATGAGAAAAGATGAGTCCGACCCACACCTCACACCGGACACTAAAGAGAACGCAAAATGAGCCACAGACCTACATGTAAAACATAAACTATAACACTTTAAGAAGAAAAATAAACTGTTAATATTTTGGTATATTATATCTTTTGTAGTATTTTATTCATATAAAATTTTGTCAGACTGTATACACTGTGCCTATTACCAGATTTTGTTACTTAACATTAATTAACATTTTTCCACTTAAAAAAAAGAAGATGGTAAACACTATGAAAATAAAAATATAATGCAGGACAATGCTCAGCAAATGAAGTAACTTACACTTTTATACTTTTTACAGTTGTATGTTTTCACCTGCATTCTCAACTTGGTCCACAAAACCACTGTATGGGCTAGAGTTTATTTTGCTATTTTACAGGTGAGGCTGACCTTCCCAAAACTGGAGAGCATCCCGGTCCAAATCTGAGATGTGCTCCACTATCTTATGCCACGGTGGAGAGAGGTGTGGGAGGAGATGGGTAGAGTAGGGCAGGGCAGAAGTCTGTGCAGAGGTGGGAAAGTGCAGGAGGAGGTGCAGGCTGGGAGAAGTGGGAGAGGAGGCAGGACCTGGTGCTGCCATGGGGTCTGAGGGACAGGATCCGGCTGATGGATAAAGCGGGTGAAGATGCAGAGGAGGGAAGCATGGAGACCAGCAAGTAAGGAGTCAGAGGCACTGGCCTGGCAACAGGCAAACAGAGTGGGCCTAGAAGGATGAAACCAGGAGGGATTCCAAAGCCTAATGATGGTTTGTGTAGGGAGTATTTGTAAGGACCTACTGTTATTAGGCACTAGGTATACACATTACCTTGTTGAACCTACACAATAACTCTACAAGATAGATACTAAGCCGTATTCTGCAGATGAGGAAACATCTTTACCCATTAAATGCCTGTAACACCTCCGCCCCTAGGTTGTGACAATGGAAAATGTTCAGACATTGCCAACTCACCCCTGTGAGGCAAAACCTTCCCCAGCTGAGAACCACTTGTCTAAGATCACAGGTTAGCAGCAGAACTGGAATTTTAAGACAGGCTGGCCTGACTCAATGCCAAGATCTCAACAGCCTATAACCCTGGACAGGTGGGGCAGGAGGGAGAATTCAAATGCATCCCAGGCTGTTGGGGAGACACTTCTTTTTCCCCATAGGGGTGGAGAGAGGCCACTCTTTGGAGGAGGGTCTAGGGTAGGGGGGCGATTTTGAGAGGCAAGGCCATGGTTTGGAAATCCCTCTTCAGCGAGTTCTTGAAGGGTGCCTGTCCCGCCCGCCCTTTGATCAGGGTGGTCTGATACAACACGGCGCAACTGTTAAACTGCCGAGTCACTCATGCTTCACGCATAGGTGATTGCTTTAACCTTGAGACATAAGAACGCGCTTGTTCTCTAACTGGTTGCCATGTCCCAGGCAGCGGCACAGGGTGTCCAACCCACGGCCCAGGATGGCTGTGAATGCGGCCCAACACAAAACTGTAAACTTACTTAAAACATTATGAGATTTTTTGTTTTCATTAGTGTTTGTGTATTTAATGTGTGGCCCAAGACAACTCTTCTTCTTCCAGTGTGGCCCAGAGATGCCAAAAGGTTGGACACCCCCGACTAGGGGCTGTCTGAAAGTGATCCCATTTATCACTTCAGTCTTATGAGGTAGGTAGTAACTACATTTTGTGTTCCGAGAACCCAAAACTCCGCGAGGTTGAGTAATTGGCCTGAGGTAGCACAGCTGAGTAGACTGCTTTCTTTCCACCCAGGCTCAGGGGGAGACATGATGCAGGTTCAGAGAGGATTAGCTCAGTTTAGTTGCAGGACGTCCAACCTTTTGGCATCTCTGAGCCACACTGGAAGAAGAGTTGTTTTGGGCCACACATTAAATACATTGTGACATGTAATCACACACAAAAAGAAACAACTCATAATGTTTTAAGTAAATTTACGACTTTGTGCTGGGCCGCACTCATAGCCATCCTGGGCTGCATGTGGCCCACAAGCCGCAGGTTGGACACCCCTGGTATTGAGTAAGGCTCTTAGGAGGAGTGATTGACAGCCATTAGTAAACCCAGAGAACCTCTCATTTGAATGAAATCTCACTCATAAAGCCCAATGTACTAAAGAGGCAAAGGGTCTCTAATAGGGGAGTTTGGGGGCTCCTGCCTGGTGATATTTTACCCCCCACCCCCACCCAGACGGCTCCCAGGGGGAATAAGCCCCACCCTCTCTTTACAAGTGGGCCTCTGAGGCCAGGGGAGGAAAGATTTGCTTAAAGTCACACAGCCAGGCCCGCTCAGAATCCCCAAACAGTGCTTTAACCCCCATCTCACTCTATCACAAGACACAGGACGTCTCTCCGCACAGATCTGAAGGGGCCGATCCACCTTAAGGGACCGGCACTAACGTCTCTACAGTACTCAGAGGCCGGCTGCTCAGCCCGAGCTGGCTATCTTCCCTCACTGCTCCAGTCAGACCGGAAATGGTTGGGTAGGTCTCCTTGGTGACAGCCCTTTCACAATCAAGATTACTACCTTGATCCTCTGAAGTCTGTATGAGGTGCACAGAGGAAGCACCATTACGCCCATCATACAGATGAGGAGACTGAGGCTTGGGCAGGTTAACTGATTTGCCCAAGGCCCCGTAGCTGACCAGTGACAGCAGCAAGTCCCAACCTCTATGTGGGCCTCCAGATTAACTACACCCCACCGCTCTTCCGCCTGGACCTCAAGGAGACCAATCCAATAGCAGAATCCTGGAGTCTGCCCCGGAGCTCCCTCCCAACGTTTCAAACCTCCCCCACCTGCTGTTTTTCAGCGCTAGGTAGGCTGGGCCGAGACAGCGGCCCCCCGCCCCCTGAGGCGCAGGCTCGGAACTGTCACAGTGCACAATACCTCCATAATACACACCAGGCCACAGCCAGTGGGACGGAAATTCAGCAGTGATACCCCTTCTCCCCTTCCATCCCCCGGCTTTGGCCCTGTCTCACCTGGGGCGGGTGGGGGAGGGGAGGTAGGCGTGGTTAGGGGCGGGGCCTGAGGACAGGCGGATCCCGGGGCGCAGCAGCTGGGAGTCGCTCAGAACCTCGGCCCGGGCGGGGTTGTCCCGCCCCAGCCGCAGGCGGGCGGCGCTGCCGCGGTTGCTGACGCAGGCTTCTGCGTGTGGGCGGCTGCCTGCTAGTCTGTGTGTGTCTGTGTGTGTGGTTGCTGGGGCCTGCCTGGCCTCCTAAATAGGGATTTCCTCTCCCTGTTGCCAAGGAAACAAACAGAAACGCCACAACTCTTGGAAAGGAGCTGGAGGAAAGGGCCCCCAAGTTCCACGCCCCTACACACTTGCAGGAAGTGAGGCAGAGAGGGACTCCCTTTCATCCTCCCGTCGTCCAGGTGCTCACCTACCGTTTGTGGGGCCTGGAACGAGTGCGGCCCACTGCCCGGGTTTGCAGAGTGCTGAGGAGGTCCCTAGGTTTGCGTGCTACAACCGGGACAGTCCCTGGCGAACCCTAGCAGTTGGTCTCCCTGCAAGTTCGTCCAATTTTTGTAGGGAGGCTCTCTTTAAAAAATATGAGAATATCTTTTTACAAATGTTACACAGATACACGACCATGTGGAAACGTAGGCAGGCTCCTCGCACCGTCTGGAAAGGGCCTGTGCAACTGAGGGGCTCCGAAGCTTCACCTTGGTTAGCTTCATAATACATCTCACCCTGTCCCCAACGCCTGAAGCCCCCGAAGCCCCCAAGCTCCTCAGAGTCTCCCCGGGACTCAAGCCACTGAAGTCAACTGGGAAAGTGAACCCTCACGAAGAGGATGGTGGTTAATCAGCTGGTGTCCTTGTTGGGGGGCAGAGTTGGGGCAAGGGGCACTTTCTGGAGAAGTGGCAGAGGATGCCAGATGGGGTGGGGGGATGGGCTGGGTCTCTGCCAGGTCAGGAGCTTCTGGAGGGAGGGCCTGTGGGATGGGGAAGGGACTATCTTGGGCCAGAGTTTCATCATCAATTGCCTAGAAGCCAGAACTTCCGAGCCAGGAGGAGTCTGAGGGCATCGTGCTGGCCAACCCCTTCATTTCCAAACCTGCCTCAGCCCGGCTCCCCAGATCCTCTGTCCCACTGGCCCCAAGACAGCCCAAAGGCCTGCCCTGGGGCGGCACCCCATTAGTCATCTTTGCCCAGTAAGTCTAAAGCTTACTGGGCACACAGAGAGCCCCCCTGACTTTGGCCCTCCACCCCTGACAGGTAATGGGGACCCACTGGAGGGGGGTGTGCAGCAGGGACCTGGCTGGGAGGGACAGGATGCACAGGCTGAGGCTGTCTGCTCTCAGGCTGCCCATGGAGAGGCCACGGGGGCATCTGTTTCCTCTTGGCCATGTTTCCCTCAATCCTACCCCGAGAGGAGGTAAAAATGGTGCTGGTTTCCTGAAGCAGAGCTTCCTGGACGGATAGGGTGTCCATCAAAACATCCCACATCCCCTCACCTCTCTCCTGGAGCTTCAGGGAGCTGAGGTAAGGCTTAGGTGGGGGCATATTTCCTCTTGGAACAGAGAGGTGAGGTCCTGGGGCGCAATGAGTACCAATGATTATCCAGATCGATAGCTAGGCTGAGTCCCAGTGGGATGTGGTCCGGGAGAGGCAGGCGACCCCTCTGGTTCATGGGTGAGGTCTCACTCAGGCACCTTCGTGGGTCAGGGGTGGAGGGTGGACCAGAGAGAGCTGAGCAAAGAGTGTCAGCAGGATGAAGGGAGAGATGAACAGGTAAAAGGAGGCGGCTGGGGGGAAAGTCTACTGTGAGGGAGGAAGAACTGAGTTTTGAAGTGAGAGGGGTGGGAATCACATCTGGAGGCTGGGCCAGGATTTGGGGAGCAGGGCAGAGGAGAGGCCTAGGAATTGAGGAGAGGGGCAGCTGCCCAGGCTGTCGCCACAGCTCCAGCCCCAGATCCTAGTGGGGCAAATATTTACCCAGCAACAGTTGCTAAGCAGGGGAAGGAGGAGGGAGGCCAGTAGCCAGAGGGCCTTTGAGGCTCCACCCCATCCCTCACGAAAGACAGCTTAGAGAGAGTGAGCCACACTGTTCACCCAGCCTGAAGGCTCTGCTATATCCCTCCGAACACACATATCTTGGGGTCACCTCTACCCACCCCCCAACCCCAACCTGGCAACAGGCCAGAGGGCTGGGCTAGGGGGAATTTAATCCCTGGGCTGCCAGGCCTTCCCCCGCCCCTGGGGCAGCTCTGGGGACTCAAACCTTAGAAAATGCCCTGTTCCCAGCCTGCTGTACAGTAGGGGCTGGAAGGAGTCAGGACACAGTGAGGAAGGAGATGCTGAAGAACGGAGACAAGATGTCCAGGGGAGGCAAACTGGAAGAGGGGATGAGGGGGCTGAAGAGTGGGAGAGGAGTGACTTCATCAGAGGCTGTGAAGGTACAGGTGGGGGATGTTGATGGGCCCAAAGAAGGGTTCTCAGCGCTCCCTGCTTTGGCCCCTGGGCAGGGGTGGGGGAGACAAAAGAAGGGAGGGTGTGCTCAAATGGAGCCAGATGTGGCCCATGTGATGTGGGCTGTTGCTGGCATGGGCACAGTAGCGACAGGACACACCACTGTTGCCAGGAAGGATTAGTCAGAAGCTGGGAGGGGGCAGAGGAGAAGGACAGCTAGTCCGGGACCCCCAAGGAAGCAGATGGTAGCTTGGGGGAGGGTGGAAAAGCCCACAGCCTGCAAGGAGGAGGCAGCTAGGGGCAAGGCTGCCCTCCGCATCCCACCACCGCCCTCAAGGTTCCCATCTATTCCCCCACCTGATACTCAGTTTCCATATGCAGAATGATACCCCCTCCCAGGGCCCGAGATGTGTCCATCACACGGATGGACAGATAGTGGTTCTCTTTCTTATCTACCTCCTAGGGTGAGGCTTATGTTCTGCAGGGCTTCTCCCTGGGGCTCCCTCTGCCACAGGCCCTCTGGAAACTGGGGTATAGGAATGGGAGGGAAGGTCCCAGAGAGGGCGCTGCCGGGGCCAAGAGGAGGTCCTTGGTGCTCATGGAAGTTCTTAAAGTTCCCACGGCAGCCAGAGCGGCTGCAGGCCCCATGGGTTCACCCTGAGAGGGTGAGTGCAGGGCGGCCACTGCGAGATGGCGCCAAGGAGAGACTGAGATTCTGCCCCAGGAGGGGCTTTTTGGGGCCCCACAATAGCATGAGCTGGTCCAGAGGGGGAACCCCAGGAAACAAAGCAGACCCAAAGGGTGGGCCAGGACACAGCCGTTAAGGCAAGACCTCCAGAAAGAGAACAAGGGACCCTGGGAGAGCCAGACCCAAGCTGGCAACCAAAAGAGTGTTGTTTTCCAAAGTCCCATCGGAAAGTTTGAAAAATAAGCATGGAAACATGACTCACTGCCCCCCCCATGGCCCCCCTTTCCTGGTTTCTGTGATTTTTCTCCCAAGAGTTAATTCAAATCACATTCTCACAGAAACCAACTTCAACGAGGGAAGGCAAAGAGCTGCTGAAGGAGGCAAGTAGGCGCCAAGGGAGGGGCTGGAGATGGAGATGTGCTGGGCTGGGCAGACAAGGCTCCAGTGACTGTCCACTACTGTCACCTTGCGGGGCAGGGACTCATTCCCACCAGCACCTCCGAAACTATGGTGTGACCACCATACCCTATTGCCCTGTGTACCCCAGGACCAGAGACTTGGCTTCTGGCCCCCTTTGGAACCTTTCCCAAGGCCACAACCGAGACCAGAGGCTAGGAGGTGGGGGTGGGGAGCCCCCTGAACTCACCTGCCTCCACTGCTCCTTCCCTCCAAAACATGTGTCCCGGAGCATCCTCCCTTTGGGCTGGAGAGGGTCCCACTCCTGATGGTGTCTCTGAGCCAGGAATTCCCAGCCTGTCCCGAAGATGGGGAGCATGGCGCTTGGCCAAGGGTGAGTGGCCCTTTCAGAGAGTTCCTGGAAGAGGACTCCAAGCACTCCTAGGTCAGGGCTGATCTCTGAGCTTCTGCACTTGCCACCCCTCCTCCAAAGCCTCAGACGCTCTCCATGTCCCCTCAGCACGCACAGCCCTGCTCTGCCCCTCCTTCCTCATCCTCCTCTGCCCCGATTTCCTTTTGCCCAGTGAGTCCCCAAGTCGTGTGGATCCTACCCCCAAATCTGCCTCCATTCTGAGCGCTGCTTCCAGTTCCCCGTCCTGATCACCCTCACCCCTGGCCAGGGTAACAAGCAGGCCTCCCCCAGCCAGCTTCCCTGCCCCCACGCTTGCCTCCATTCGGATCCTGTCTCCTCACTGGACCACAGTCATCTTTCCAAAAATGTCAACCTTGACACGTTCGCACAAGACTTCAAACTAACCGTGCATCCCATCGTATTAGGGATAAAGTCCAAACACCTCGAGCGGGCTTAGAAGCCCTCCATGACCTCCGCTTGTATCTCCAGCCTCATGGTTTGCACTCTAGGTTCTAGCAATCCCGGCCTCTCTTCTTCCACCTAAAGTAACCTGCTCGAAGTTGGCACATGCTTTGCTCTCTGACCAACTCATACTCATTCTCCAGCTACAAGTGCCAGTGAGAAGGGGCTAGGTGTAACCGCTAAGCCCCCAACATCTCTTGTCATACGGTAGTGACACTGTCTGCACACCTGTCTTCCCCCATTAGGGAAAATCCTTGAGGGTAGATGCTGGGGGTGGGGTGGGGGGGTCTGGTCCTCTCCTGTATGCCCAGCCCCCAGCACAGTGCCTGGGACATGGAAGGGGCTCTGTTCACACTTGAGCTGACAATCCCACCATAGTTCCATCACGAACCAGCACTCTCAAAGTGCTCGACTTCTCCCTTTACTTTCCCCACACACCCTACTCTTTAATGCCCAATTCTAGCCTTACTTTCCTTCCATGCGCCCCTCACCGCCTCCCTTCATCAGAGCTCCCTGCGTGGCCTGCAACTAGGCTTCTCCCCACACCCACCCACGGGCGTAGTCACAATACTGCCTGTAGTAACAGCAGCCACTGTTCATAGAGGCTCACTCTGTGTCCGGGCCTGTTCTCGGTTCTTTCCAGTCATTGGCTCATTTGATGCCCAGCAGGAGCCAAACAGGTTGGCCCGAGAATTTGACTTGTCTGCCGGTTCAGGACAGATCTCTCCAGGAGCTTACATCTCAGTAGTCACTGTGTGTAAAGGAGATAGGGTATATACTAGGCACTTAATAAGTGTTTATTGAGGAAATGAACAATACAATTGCCTGCCTTTAGAGCAGGTCCTATCACTACTGAAACATCTCCAGGCAGCCCTGGGAAGTGAGCATAGCAAGTACATTATTCTAATTTTATAAAGGAGGGCCCACTCAGTTCAGGTGAGTGAGGAGGGACCTACTTCCAGCCATACCATAGTAATGGGCTCTCAAATTCTAGCACCTTCAGGGCGATGCAGAGTGCCACGTGGTGTGGGACAGGGAGCCACTGTGCCAGGGGGTGGATTAGTGGAGCTTTCAGGGCTCACGGCTGGGGGGAACCTTGGAGACCACATATCCAGTGGTCTCAACCCTCATTGGAAATCATAACAGCTTGGGGGGAGGGAGCTTTCAAACCGCCAATGCCCAAAGTCTCAGATATCTTGATTCATTAATTGGTCTAGGGTGGGACCTGGGCGTTTTTCAGCAAATACCACTTCAGACTGTCATTTTCCAGATGAAGAAGCAGAGGTTTGGAGTGAGAACTGTAATAACAGCTAGTACACGCTGAGAGCTTACAATGCCAGACACCGTTCTGAAGAGCGCGGGTATGTCACCCACCTGGTCCTCACCATACCCTGCACAGAAGGGACTGTTATTACCAGTTCCATTCTGCAGTGAGAAAACAAGGCACAGTGGGTCCCCAAGGTCACACAAACAATAAGTGCTCGAGCTGGCTTTGAAGCCTTCACTCAACCTTGACCCCACAGCTGTCCACTCCAAAGTGGCGAAGGAGCCCACGGAGGAGCCAGGCCCAGATCCCACAAGTCTGGGCAGAAAAGCCCAGAGGCTGGTGAGAGTGGGTAAACTGAGGTCAGAGAAACCACGGTCCAGGTGGGAGGCTGGGAGGGTCTTGAGGGGCTGCGTGGAGAGGGGCCGGGCAGCACAGCAACCTCTCCTGAGTCCCATCAGCCTGCCGCCCCCCCTCCTGAAGGGGCCTTGACACCCTCTGCCCCCCCCCCCCCCCCCCCCCCCCGCAGAGCTGTGCCCCGCCCAGTGCTGATGCAGCCTCCTAATTGCTGATCACAAGGAGGCAATTACATCCAATTAGGGAGCAGAGCTAATTAGTGCTCAGCTTCCCTGGCCTCTGGGTCTGCAGGAAACTGCTGCCCGTCTTCCCCCACCCCCAGGGAAGAGAATTGCTGCTTGTGCTGACCACGCCAGACCCTACGTTCAAATTCCTTCCTTGCTCTTCCAGGGATCAAGGGTCAAGCACTTCGGTTGGTCCCCCACCTTTGCACTGAGAGGCAGCTCTGTCTCCCAGTCTCACTAGACAAGGACATTCACGTCAAACCATAATTCACACGTGTTGCCCATCATCCCATCTCTCCTCCCCACACTCCTGGAGGTAGGGGACCCCTCTTTATCACTGGGGCCCAGAGAGGGTAAGTGATCTGCTGAAATCAGTCCACTCTGACCCCAGATCTTGTATTCCTGATGCACGTTTGTGATAAGTCTTTCCGATGACCTCACCTCCATTATTCCTGCTGTAACCTGATATAGGTGGAACAGGAATCGCATACCTTCTTTCTACTGCTACACTGTGCTAGGTGATCCCATTTAATTTGCTGTCTCCCTCTGTCCGTCTGCTGACTGTTCCCAAGAATCCAGTGCCAAATTCAAGAGCCAGGAGACAAGGGATCTAGTTCTCTCTTCCACTAATTCACCCGGTAACCTTGGAGAAATTGCCGTTCTTTTATGGGCCTCAACTTCTTTACCTACAAAACAAGTAGACTGAACTGGAAGACTTCCAAGGCCCTTCAAACCTCCATCCCTCTGCTGCAGAGCGAGAGAAGGTGAAGGGCTGGGTTTCCCTCTTACAGGCCATCAAGGTCCAGGGGTGGAATGGGGATACCTCTTTCATACTGAAACTGTGGGGGCCCCACAGCTAAACAAGAATGAAACTGTCCTGCGGGTGACTGGGGTAGATGGGGAACTCCCAGGCTCTTGAAGGGCTGGGAGTGGGGAGTGGAGGATGGGTGAGCAGGGCAGATGTGACGCTCACAGCTGCACACGTGCGTGTGTGCGCGCACACACACACACACACACACTCACACACACACTCCTGCTTCCAGGACTAGAACTGGAGGAGAGTGACAGGCAAGGAGGATCTCAGTTTCTGGTCCATATCAGGCCATGCATTTTGCCAGCCTTCCTCCCCATCAGTGCTGGGCACACAGGGCAGGGCAAGCAGGGAGGGTGGGGAGGGAGATGGTCCCTGCCCATCTACTCCAGAGTCTTAACCACACTCTAACTTCCACGCCCCTATTCTTACTTTTCTGTTTTCTGGGTCCTCACAAGCATGGTTAGAGTCAGACTAGCCTGGGTTCTAATCCTGGCTCTGCCATCCATGTCCTGTCCTATCTGTGTCACCCCGGGGCTAGGGCGACAGTTTCCTCTTCTATGAAAGGGGGTAACAGTAATTCTACAAGGCCGTTGTGAGCAAGAAGTGAGACGTGCAAATACAGCGAGAGCAGACAGCGCAGGCCCCTCCTAGCATCTGGTAGAGCACAGGCCCAGGGGCTGAGGCTGGAGGAACACGTGCTGAGCACAGAGAAGGAGCCCCAGGGCATCCGGTCCCCAGCACCCAGTCCCTCAGCAGCCTTCCCTTTCCTGTGGTGAATCACGGTCCACAGGCCCTGGGGATGCGGGAGTCCCCGGCTTGCCACAAACACTACCATTGCCATAGAAACCAAACCTCCCCTTCCTTTCCCGCTGATTGATTTCTGCACACTGTCCCCCACACTGTGTCTGGTTCCTAGATCTCAGCTTTTGACTCATTGATTGAACTGTCTCTTACTTCATGTCCCCAAGATTCTGTCAGCCTCACTGCCACTCCATGATCTGTGCCCCCACAGCCCCTCGGCCAGGGCCTTTCCCCAGAGGCCTCACACTCCCTTCCCTGCCAAGTTAGCTTGGGCACTCCCTAGGAAAACATCTGTCCATGATTGTTGAGCACACATCAGCTCCGGCTGCCTGGGGCCTGGAGCCCCCTCAGGCCTCAGGAGCCCAGCTCTCCCGCCCACTTGACTCCTCAGCTCTGGGATGTGAGACCAGCAAGGGCAAGGGAGGTGGCCACCAGCTGAGACTGACAGGCGCTGGCGCCATCTGCTGGCCTGGGGGGGACCAGCCCCACCTTCTCCTGGTGGCCATGTCCAGGCTAGCCCTGAGCGGCAGAAGGCCCTGGCTCTGCCCGTCTCAGGAGAGACAGGCATCCACACCATTTGTTCATTCATCTTCTCACAGATATTTACCATCTGTGTGCCCAAAACGGTCCTCTTTCTCGTGGCACAAGCCATTAAATTACAGTGAGTGCCTCAAAAGGGGCAGCCCAGGATGCCCAGGAGGAGCGACCAACCACCTAACCCAGGCTCTGGCTCTGGAGCAGGCCTCCCTGAGGGAGGGGTGACTAAGTCCTGAATAGCGATGACGACATCTGTTAGGCACTTTCTGTGTAGTCGGTGCTACACCAGTACTTTACATGCCTCCTTCCGCTAATTAGACAACAATCCTGTGAGGTAATTGCTACTATTATCTTCATTTTATTAATGGGAAAACACGTCCAGAGTCATTGCGTAACTTGCACAGGTAGTAGGCAGAGCACCACCACGCCCCTGTAGCCCAGGTGTGGAGGGTGCCCACACTGCTGCAGACAGGGACAAGACAGTGTGGTCTCTGCAGAATAAACTACAGGCATGGGCACCACAGTCCACATGGACAGAGGAGAGAAGGGCCAAGGAGACTGCAAAGGAGCACCCAGGGAGGTAGAAGAAACGCCAGGGAAGAAATAGTTTGGAGAAGGTGAGAGGAGCCAGCAGGGTCAGAGGTCAGAGGTCAATTAAAAAAAAAAAAAAACCTGAGACTGGACACAGCCCCTGCTCTGAAGAGCCTTGGTTAGTATAGGAAGGTGGGACACAGAAGCACAGGGAGTAGACAGTCCCTCCGCACAGGTCTGATGTCAGGGCTCGGGCCAGCCAACAGGCCTTGAATAATCCGCCAAGGCTGCCTGGGAGAAGAGTTACCCACCTGGAAGACACGGAGGTACTTCTAGAAAACTGGCAATAAGGGGTACTGGGAAAGCCTGGGCACCAGGCAGCCTGGCATATAGTGTCCCTCCTCTCTTTAGCACCTAGTCTGAACTCGTTCACAGCAGGAACTCGGTACTGGTGCGAATCACTGACAGGACTTCTGATGGCTCAGGAGGGAGCTCTACCACGCGAACCCCGAATCACCACTGGTAACTGGAGTCTTACACGCAGTACGCCCTTGAGAGGGAGAAGGAGCAGATACACACAGGTCAGTTGCTCCTGCCAGGCCCCCTAGGCCTTTGCAGGTGCTGTTTCTTCTGCCAAGAACCCTCTCTGCTCCACTCCTCTTGGCTATCTCCTCGTCATCCTTCAGAGGGGAGCTGAGGAGTCTGTCCTCTGGGAGGCCGTTGACCGTGCCGACGGCCTTTGGTGCTCCTCCTGCACCTGCCGCGGCACCCCGTATTTACCTTTTGCAAATACTCAGCCCACAGTGCTGTCAAAGCCAGTTTACATGTTCTGCATGCTACACCATACTGGAAGCTCCCCCAGGACAGTCCCTCCAAAATCCATCAAAGGGGAGGCACTCAAAAAATTTTTTGAGTGAAAGATTAATTGAATGAGTGAAAGGAAGAAAATTACTGTGTGATATTGGACAAGTCACTCTCCATCTTTGGGCCTCAGTTTCCTCTTCTGTAAAGTTGGGGCAGGAGAGTGTGGAACAGCGATGTGCTTATACATGTTTAATAACTATGGGGGAGGGGGGAGCCCTGGCTTGTGGCAGTTGCCAGTTTCCACAGTGTAAATTCTCTCACCGTGGCTGATTTCAAGTTGAACGAGCTCTCACCAGCAGGTGCAAGGCACCCCTAGCTCACCACCACATGTGGGGTGGCTTGGGCCAGAGGGCCTCCACGGCACTTTGTAGCTCAAGATCCCCTCCCAGGAGCCCGAGGATCGGAGGTTAGGCTGCTCCCCACTCTCATGGCCTCCCTAGCACCTTTGATTATCTCTTGTATCCGGTTCCAGGACCTGATGTCCTTTATTCCCATGGTGTGCTCGAAGCCCTGAAAGAAGATGCATGTGGCCGGAGTGGAAAGTGGGAGGAGGGCAGGGTCAGCCGGACAGGTGTGCAGATCCCAGAACATGAAGGGCGTTCTAAACCATACGGAGGAGTTTGCTTGTGAATCTAATGGCAATGGGGAGCTAATACAAGGGTTTAAAGAAGAGAGTTTCGTGCATGTATTTTTAAAAGTGACCTCTCTGGCCACTGTGTGGAGAGTTGATTGCAGCGGGCAGGGGAGACAAGAGCAGAGGAGGGAGACCAGTTAGGGGCTACTGCAGGCAGGAGGCATGATGGCTTGGGTCAGGAAGGCAGCAGTGGCGGTGAGAAGTTGGTGGGTTTGGAAAATGCTCTGAGGTATAGTTGAGAGGACTGACTGATGGACTGGATGGGAGGAGTTCCAGAAAAGGCAGGAATCATAGATGGCTCCAGATTCCTGACCGGAGCAACCACGTGGATGGTGGTCCTTTACCAGAAGCTGGGGAAGCTGGGGAAGGAGCGGGTTTGGACAATTTCAGCAGTGCCAGGACTGAAAACTCAGGGCTCCTGGTTCCAAGCCAGGAAAATGGAAGCACCTGCTTTCCTTGTGGGAGCGAATGGGACTAAACGTGGAAAAAGTTGGGACAGAAAAAGGGGAACATGGCAATGTAGAGGGACAGAAGCAAGGGACCAAAATAATAGTGACAACAGCCAACACAATGCCAAGCATTGTTCTTGATATATGTCCAGTTAAATTCTCACCACGACATGACCATCCTTTCACCACCTCGTGCCTTTTTACCCCCATATCCTGCTTTGGCTTTCTTCACGGTGAGTGGCACTCCCAGAAACTGCATGGTCTACTTCTGTCCTGTGCGCCTCCCTCTCCCACAGACCACCGGCTCTGGGAGAGCAAAGACTGTCTTGTTCAGTCGCATTATCTCCAGTGCTTAGAGCAGCGCCTGATGCAGCAAGTGATCGACATATATTTATTTTGACCGCTTATTAGGTAGGGATTATTACCATTGCCCTTCAGACTCAGGTCAGTTGGACTCAGTGCTTGTTTCCTCAGCCTGTCCCCTGAACAGTGTCCCCCTGGATCCGAAGCCAGTCTTAGGCTCAGGATAACCTGGGGAGCTTCTCAGACCATGGTGACATCCAAGTCTCAGCCACCTGGGTTTCGGTACTGAGTCAGGAATGACCGGTAGCCTCTCTTTGTCTCCTATGTGTTGGATGCCCTGCCAGAAGGTGGGAGCTTGAGATGACACCTGAGGAGGCAGGGCTGGGCATGGAGCCCTAGCTGGGCAGAAAAGAAACATCCGGTCCCTGGTGTCAAAGCCCGGACGGGAGCCGGTTCCAGTAGTTGGTCTGCTGCGCCACCTTGTGGCCAAGGTTCAAAGACCCTTTTCCTCCAACTGTCTCCTGCCCCTTCAGGATCCAGGCAAGCGGGCCACCTGCCCCGCCGGTAGGTTTTCCCTGGGAACCTCTGGCACCAACCTCCAGTCATTCTTCCAGTCCTTTTCCTTCAACTGAACCTCATTCATCCTTTAGGGCCTGTAGATCCACTTTACCCAGGAAGCCTCTCCAAATTCCTCCAGCTTTAGTGGTCCCTCCCTCCTCAGCCTCCAGAAACTCACTGGATGTCACTGTTGACCTCTGGGGTTCCAGGCTCTGGGGTCGGACAGATTTGACTTTGGACATTGGAGTGTCCATGTACGAGCTGTGTGACCTGAGCAAGTTACTTAATCTTTTGAGCCAGAGGTCCCTGATGTTAAGCTGAGATGGCAGTTCAAGCCTCACCTAGTCATGACAAGGATCAAATGGAGTCACGTCTGTAAAGGCCAAGAGAGCCCGACAATAAGTAGGCACTCAGGAAGAGCCAGTCCTCTCCCATCCCTCTCTGGCTTCCTCGTTCTTTTCCTGAAAAAGGAAGCATGATGGAACAGAAGGCACAAGAGAGTCACAGGTCCCGGGTTCTCTGGGCCTCAGTCTCCTCCGTAAAACAAGGCCACTAGGTAGGTGATGAACCTACTCATTCATTCAACTTCACTTTCATCTATGACATTCTACACTTAGTTCATCTGTGCCAGAGTGTCTCATGCTTCCGTGCCCCCTGTTATTATCTAGCACAGTGCCTGGCCCAGAGAGGGCACTGGAAAAATCCCTCCTCAACAACCTACCAAGGGGACGTTTAATGCATCCCCCTCCCTGCCCCAAGAGAGCACCCAGCCCTGGCTGGCACCAGGAGCCCCTCCCCCTCCCTCACCCCAGCCCGAAACCAGAGCTGGCGCCACTGGGTGAGGAATCTGGGGACCAACTGTCACAGCTCCGGTATCAACTGCCTCCTGGACGCCTGGGTCCAGCCCTGAGTCCCAGAGGGGCCCTGTCAGCCAGCTGTCCTGGGGGACCCCAGCTCTGCCCCAACCCCTCTGAGCTGCTGTCCCTGGGGAAATCAGAGAGTATAGGAGACCTGGGGGGGAGTGTTGGAGTGGTGGTCCCAGCGGAGCAGCGGGGGTGTCTCTCTGTACAGGCCCAAACCTCAGGCTGGGCTTCAAAGGAGATCGGGTCGCAACAACAAAAGGACCCACATCTCTCCTCCAATCTCTGAGCCCTCCCAGTCCCAAGGACTGTTTTGCTCTCACATTTACTCCTCTTTGTCCATGTTAACTGGGTCACGTAGACTAGTTTCTGTGTCCTGCTGAGAGCAAAGATCAAGTTTGATGTTTCTTTTGTGTGTCCTACAGAATTTTCCTAGGTATATTCTCACTGATTGGAATTAATGAGTTGAGTGTGTTCCAGCAACTGAGAGAGAACCAGCTGCGCTCTCAGCAGGAAGGATGGTGTTTAGATAGCAAGATGGACTTCCCATGAGGGAGGGGTATTAAGAAAACAGAAGCCCCATGGAGCATAGGAGAAGAGGCCCCTGGCTAGGACAGATGGAGAAGGCATCCTGAGAAGACTAGGGAGATCCGTAAGATAACCCCTATAAGGGCCAGCCACCTGGGTAGGGCAGCCTTGGGGGTGTCTCCACCCTCCCTAGGGGCTCTCAGAATAGGGCAGAGGGGGGCAGGCGTTAGGTGTGTGCCCCCTTCCCTTGGGACTTGGTGTGTAGACAGTGATAATAGGTGCCCGGGTCTGCTCAGACAAGAGAAGAGACACAGATACACAGACAGACAAGCAGTCTGGATCACTCATCCTACTCCTGTCTTCTAGCCTCTACCGGAGCCCTGGGTCACCCTCTCAACTGGGTCGTCTTTCCTGCCCTGCTGCCAGGCCTGCCTACACCCACACACACTTGCACATGAGCACACGCCGCACATACAACCAACTCAACAACTCCACAGGGTCCTTTGTTCCTCAGCAGCCTGGTGTGTGTGTGTGTGTGTGTGTGTGTGTGTTAGAGTTCCCTGCATTCCAGTGCTCAACAGGAATTACTCTTGGAATTATCTACTCTTTGTTTAGGATGATCTTAGTTCTGCAAGTCTGCTAGATCTAGAACTGACTCTCGGCGGGCCAGGATCCAGTGCCTGGCACATCCTGAGAGTTCAATAGGAAGCAGTTAGCTGAATAAGTGAATTAAAATTAATTAATGAAGACCACAGTCTAGCCAAAATCAACTGCAAGGGGAGAACCAGGGGCCAGGAAACCGACACTGATTAAACACCTACGAGGGGCCAAGCACTGTGCTAGGCACTTGGCTTATTATTTCCACTTTAGAGATGAGGAAATTGAGGTTCAGCAGTAAATAAATGCCCACGGGCAGAACTAACAGTCAGTAGTTTGACTCCAGAAGCCTGCTGCTTCCTCTTACACCTTGAAGCTTCAAATGTGCAGTTACAATCAACACACTCTTACTGAGATTCTCCTCTGGGCAAGGCCAGTGGACGCTGGGAGGTCAGGATGGGTGACAATGACAAAGATGAGAGACACAGTCCTGTTCTCCGATGTCCTAAAGAGGAGAGATATGCCACCTACACACCTTTCTGGTCATAAGGCAGAGAGTGAGGGGTGGGATGCGGTGTGGGGAGCAAAGCCATCTAGCAAAATAGTTTAAGTAAGGCCTTGGGCCCTTACATCATAATTCTAGACCGAGCAGGCAGCAGAAGGGAGGAAAAGCAGGGCCATGGAGAGAAACCTAGCTTGGCCAACACGACCGTCAGTGGAAGAGAGTTGTCCGCCGAACAAAGGAGGCCACCGGACTCTGGGAGAAAGGGAAAGTCTCATCAACACCCTGCCCTAGAACTGGCTCCTCAAGGTGCCCACCCTTGGGCTCCTCTGCTGTGTGGACACTCTGGTGGTCCTCAGTGTGGATGGACACGGCCTGCACCATCTGCAGGCACACGTTCCCGTGTGTACACCGGAGCCACAGATCTAAGCACACTCACACACATTCTGCCCTCCAAGGGCCAGGTTCACAGCTGCCTCTTCCACCTTGGGTATCTGGAGCCTCACAGGACACCTGAGGCGGACTTATGGAGCATTAACACACAGATCTGTCCTGGTTGGACCAGGGAGGTAGGTCCAGCGGGGACAACCGCCTCCCGTACCCCTTGCTTCTGTTTACGCTTTCCCATCCAGCAGCCATCCCCCTCCTCACTCATAGCACAAGTTTCTGCTCTTTGTTTTTCCTCCCCAGCCAAATCCCCAGGGGTTCTTTGGTCATTAACCTCCTACTTTAATTAGCTTAGTGGGGAGGAAAGTGGAAGCAGGGCCAATTCAGTGGTGGGTGTCTAGAAGGAAATCTCATTTGGGTGGGGACAGGAAGGCTCAGACCAGCTGGTGACAATAATGCCTGGCACACAGTAAGTCCTATGCAACTGTTTGCTATTCTATTAATGTGAAAACCAGACACCTAGTCCACACAGTAGGAATCTTCCTCCCAGTGAGAGTCCCATAGCCCCCAGTACCACAGCTCCCCCTTTCAGGGTCCTGGGGCAGAAGAAGGGACAAGAGTAGAGAACAAGCTGCTCCCACAGGGCTTTGTCTCTATTTCTTCCTCTCCCACTCTTGCTTGGAGGCAGTGGAGCCCAATCCCACAATAAGATTTGTTGTTAATCTTATGTTAAGTCCCTGATCTGGGGGGCACCCCTCCCCAACTCCAAGGCTTTCCAGGGGTTCCTCAGTCATGTCTCTCCTTCCATGAATCCTCTGCCTTGCAAAGAAACAAGAGCCCCAGTGTGCCAATCCCTAACCCCTCCTGAGATTCTCCACTCTGGCTCCCCTCCTCCGTTGGTGTGCAAATTTACTCTTTCCAACAATAAATTTACGGACCTGGCTTGGCAGCTCAGCCCTCCCTCATGGCCTCACAGTGCCAGGGGTACGAAGTCATCTCATCTGTCCCCCTGCTTCCAGCAGTACTTCAACCTCACACACTAGTTCAGGTTTTTTGTTTCCAAGGTGCTCCAGAAAAGGACACCTTACTACTGTAACTCACCCACCCATTCTTATACAACTCTTGTAGGAAGTTCTACATAAAGTCTGACCTCAAGACCTCATGCTGTAGTATCATCCTTTCTCCTCTTGGGAGACTCAGGCATGAAAACGGTGACAAAAGAAATGCTAAAGATGTAGGGTGAGAGGAGAAGAAAAGATTGCATTATACTTCAACTTTCCCAAACACTCGCTAAAAGTTCAATTCATGCCTTAAAAACTTATTTTTACTTTCACCAAATTTCCAGAGTCAAAGGAACGGAATTAATGGGCTTTCAACGGGGGAAAGGTGGGCGAGTGGAATGATGGTGGAAGGTAACGAACAGATCGCCTTCAAGCTGTTTGCATGACCCAGACCTGAAGGAAGTCTGGGTCCCCAGTCCATCGCGTCTCTCCTCTCTCCTTCTGGGGCACCCAAAGCTCACGGCTCTCACTTGAAACGGTTCAGTCACATCATGTCTTTAAGTCTACCTCTGTCCCCCCAAGTCTCTGCCCCCCACATCTCTCCTCTCCCTCCACCCTCTCATCCTCCCCACCTCCTCACTCCACAGCCCTCCAGGCTCCCCTCCAATGATCTGAACGCCGTGAACTAACTCACCTCCCAGTCGGTGCCTCTCGGATCTCCGAGACTGGGGGGCGATTGGGGTAAGGGATGAGTGGGGATGGCTTGCCGCTTGGGAATGAGGGGACGCCTTCTTTTGCCTGGGGGTCCCACATTCCAGCCCGGCACCCCATCCTGGCCCCTACTGCGCGCAGAGCCGGGTTCTCCCTGCATCGCGGCTGCGGGCTTTGTCTGATCTGCAGAGAACCTCTCCCAGCGGCCCAGAGCCGGATCGACTCTAGAAGAGCGGGAGGGGGAGCGGAGAGGGAGCACAGCAGGGAGGAGTAGGGGGGGAGAGAGAGAGGGGGAGAAAGAGAGCGAGAGAGCGCCGCAGTGACCCAGACGGGACCGCTCCCCGCCCTCTTGTCCCCCCTCATTACCATAAGAAAGAGGGACCCGAGCCCCGCCGGGACCGCGTGGGAGCCAGGCTTGGGAGAGGGGCGCGCTCCATTAGCCTTTTTTCAACAATTCGGTTTCTGTACACTGACTCCTCTCTCCTTGCCCGCGAAAAATTAGGGACCTCGACTTTCATCCCACCCCCCGCCTTTCCTCCGAGCCGCGGGTAAAGACCGAAGGCACATCCCGATCGTCCTCGGGTCAAGAATTCGTCCCCGTGCCCCCAAGGCCGGGAAACTACAACTCCCGGCATGCCCCGGGCGCCCCCGGCGCGCCCCCCTCCCGTCAGTTCCATGCTGCTCCATCCAGTTCATTTAAAACAAAAGAGTTTGAGCGCTGGAAGGGGCTGGGCTCTATTGGGGGCCACTGAGCGCTGCTCCTGGACTGAGGCTCGGTGCGGGAGCCTAAGGGGGGCGTCTGGACGGCGGGGTCTAGAGACTCCCGGGTCCGAGGAGGGAGGGGTGGGGGCAGAGATCCTGCAGCCCCCCGCCCCCCGTCACCCCCGGAGAGGAGAGGAGATCCGCTTTCTGGGTTTTGTTTCTCTTTCCCCCCCACCCCCACCCCGGGGGCTTGGGCGAGGGGAGTCGGGTTACAGGGTGTTTGGGGAGGGGGGCTTAGGGGGAGGGTCTATCTTTCTATCTCAACGTCTTTCCCCCTCCCCAGTTCTTTGTTCCCCCCTCCCCACACACCCCCTCCTCTCCTCTCCCCTCCCCTCCTCTCTCCTCTTTTCCCTTCCACCACCTCTCTCTCTCTCTCTCCCTCTCTCTCCCTCTCTCTCTCCCCCAGCTTTTGTTTCGCCATGCCTAGTCTAGTGGTATCTGGAATAATGGAAAGAAATGGGGGCTTTGGAGAACTAGGATGTTTCGGGGGAAGCGCTAAGGACCGAGGGCTGCTGGAAGACGAGCGCGCCCTTCAGCTGGCTCTCGATCAACTCTGCCTCCTGGGTTTGGGGGAGCCCCCCGCCCCCACGGCAGGCGAGGACGGGGGAGGTGGGGGGGGCGGCGCCCCTGCGCAGCCGGCTGCTCCCCCGCAGCCGGCCCCACCGCCGCCGCCCGCGGCGCCCCCGGCCGCCCCGACGGCGGCCCCCGCGGCGCAGACGCCTCAGCCCCCCACCGCCCCCAAAGGGGCCAGCGACGCCAAGCTCTGCGCCCTCTACAAAGAGGCCGAGCTGCGCCTGAAGGGCAGCAGCAACACCACCGAGTGTGTACCCGTGCCCACCTCCGAGCACGTGGCCGAGATCGTGGGCAGGCAAGGTAAGCGGGCGCCCGGATCGCAGAGAGAGACTGGATGGGGGGCACCCCATCTCTAGCGCGGAAAGTTCATTTCCTTTCTCGTCCACCTCTGGCTCTGTCCCTTTACCCACAAAGGGGGACCCGCCCCCTATCCTGATTTCCTAGCGCCACAAAGTTCCCTGCTACCCCCAGTCGGGACTGTTCTCCAGACCCTGCCTCCCCCTACGGCTCTGCCCTTAGACAA